>NC_087209.1:84695807-84723307 GCF_015104395.2 Macrobrachium nipponense
TGTAAAAAATTAATTGTGTTAATAGGTTTCAAACACTGATTGACCTTAAAATAGCCCAAGCTTTAGTAGCTTATGATGTGTTTTGGATAGTATAAAAACTATTTTTTTATTTGGTTTGCTATACAATATATATGGGAATACAACTGTAATACGTGTTTAAAAATCCCTGCATAATCACACATATTTGAATAAAATGTTTGATGGACTTTTAAAATAAGAGTACTAAAATGCAGCGTATGTGTATACATGCATGTGTTTGATTAGCTTTTGGTGCCTCTCTTTTGACAGAAAAAGATTTTATTCTAGTAAAGCCCAGGTAAGCAGTTAATGTATTACAGAGGAGAGAGAGAGAGAGAGAGAGAGAGAGAGAGAGAGAGAGAGAGAGAGAGAGAGAGAGAAATTCAATGTTAAATTCGTTTACCCATTTCATTTCCAACAAGCTGCACAATGAGGTTTTTATCTGGCAAGCAGTGCTAAACAGTATATTATGAATTGTTTATGAGACTGAAAAGGGTCGTTTATTATTTATAAGCATATTTAGCGTGTACTGTTCTGCAGTAATGATAAGGTAAAGGTGTAAGGGAACAAAGTTGCAATTGTATATACGTCTGCAAGGTGATTTTTTAATTTTGGCTTTTTCAGGAATTGGGCCCTTTCTGGCACGCATTGGCTTCCAATAATTATTAGGATAAAGCGGAAGTTGGTAATATATGTATATATATATTATATTATATATATATATATATATATATATATCTATATATATATATATATATATATAAATGTGATGCCACTTAGGAAAATGGAAAGACGAGAATTGCCAAGGTCTTTCGGTCTTGACAATTCTCGCCTTTCCATTTTCCTCCGTGGCATCACCTTTATTTATACATAGCATCATGTTTTATATACTTCGTGATCAAGTTATTCATATATATATATATATATATATATATATATATATATATATATATATATATATATATATATATGTGTGTGTGTGTGTGTGTGTGTGTGTGTGTGTGTGTGTGTGTGTGTGTGTGTGACGAGCTGTTACATTAAATATTGTAAATAAAAAAAGAATTATTAAAAATACTGTTTTGTATTTTCTGTAAAAACATTCTTATAAATTGTTCTATTCGTATTTAAGCACTTTCTGTTCCTGTTTAAATGCTCCTTGGACATTCCTTATTCCAGTACGTTAAAAAGTTTACATTTGTTCTGAAAAGAATGTAACAGATGAGAGAATCACAGCTGTTCATATAGTCAACATCTGCTCGCTATTTTATATTGGTGCTTAATCGTGGTGTAAAAGTGATTATTATTATATATTAGTGGGTGCATTATAGTTTTTTTTTTTTTTTTAAGTTAAATATTTCTCGAGTGTTTCCTTATTCTTGTGCCTGGATGTTGATGTTTTGGGTTATTAGATTATTTATTAAGTGGTATATTAAGTGCTAAGTAAAGTTAAGTTTAAAGTGAACATAATTCTGTGATAAACTACAACAGACATATTTTGTTGTGAGGGTAAATTGTTTATTATTGCTCGCTGACTTGTATTATAACAAGGCCATTACATCGCTACCATACCACCTGGTAAAGAATATACTTGCAGTGGTGACAATATATATATATATATATATATATATATATATATATATATATATATATATATATATATATATATATATATATATATATATTATATATATATATATATATTATAATATACATATATTATACTTGAAAATCCCAAATGAACAGATTATTAAGTTATTATCTACAGACGGAGGAAATATATTGAAAAAAGACTGCCAAATACTTCCGTAAAGCCTATTTTCATTTATCCGGATCCTGAGGTACTTACCAGTTCCACATCACTTACTAGATTAAGGAGCTTCCCACCCTGGGGTCTGTGCAAGCGACGGAGCTTCGCAATCATTGCGTCAGAAAATAGTTTACAGTCGCTGAGTATCAACCTTAAAAAGTCAAATGCATAAATAAAGGAAGAAAGGAAAAGAGGAAGTCTTGGTAAGGACAAGGACGAAAATCTCAGCCTGATGTGGTCTCTGAGAACGAATTCTTTCCTGGGAGGATCCGGCAGAAGTTCGGAATTGGAGGAATTCTTGCTCGTCTCCAAAGAGGAGGTTGGAGCCAATTTATTCAGTGAGGATTTGATGAAGAGCTTCCTCTCTCATTTGCTCCTCCCGTAAAATAGAATTTTAACTCGTGTAAGAAAGGCTTATAGTTAATAAGGTCGTTTTCTAGTTAATGAGTTGCTTACATCAAGAGATGCTGAGCAATTATAGAGTTAAGGTAACGAAGGTACAGTGTAAAGTAAGAGTTCATCCGATTCCCGAATTGCGACATCGGATATTCTGATTTTTTCCTTACATTCGAAACTTGGGCAATAAAAGTTCTTGGAATTTGAATGCCTTTCCCGCAAATCAGAAAAAAGAAGAGGGATGCATGAGTGGAGCAAGTGGAAGGGGGAATAAGAGAAAGGTGTTTATTTATAGGTGTGTTTGTGTTGGACTTGATATTAGTTAGTATTTCTGACGTGCAAAGCGATGCATCATTGTGACAGGTATGGTATACCTATAGACGACAAAGATAAAATTATATACTTTTCTTTATAATTGGTAAAGAATCTACAAATAACAGGATTTATAATTTTTTTTTTTTACTTTTTCTTGTCAGTTTCTCTTATTCTTATTATTTCCCAGTTAAAGACTCTTCACTAATACACTTCTAAATGTCAATAATTTACGTGTGAAAGATCAACTGGCCTTCTTTGGTTACCTAAATCTATTAGGGGAAGCACTTAGAGCTGTAAAACGTTTGTAATATTTTTAGCTATAAATTTTCCAGACAACATGCAAAATTTCTACATACATTTATCAGGATATTTTTAAAATATCGTTGGGTGCTAGCTGAAGCTTCCAAATGTGAACAACAATAAACATTGGACGCTACCTTCCATTATATAGTTTTAATTGTAACCAGTATATGAATATTGATGTTAGGTAGAAACATAGAGTGGTAATTGATCTGTTTTCCTTCAATTTACTTGAAGTGAGTTAGCACCAGGGAAGTACTTAGACTTCTGAAATCAGGGAAATACTTAGACTTTTAAAGTTGTTGATGGAGTGATGCCCTTTGATTAATTTGATTACCTGAGATTACCTCACACCTGTTTTGATGAACTTAAGTCTGATTTTCTGCAATACTGGTAAGTTGTTTAAGGGATCACTGTTACCTTTAGAGTATTCAGTCGTTCAGGTGTCTGGCTGTTGTGAGGTAACAATTAATGAATGGTAAGTGTAGTAACCAGATACTTGGCACTTTGTCACAAGTATTAATGGTGCCCAGACCAGGGAAAGCAGATTTCATTATCACTCTAGTATAGTATACTGTTGGTGTTAGTAATATATTTTGTTAGGAGGGTGACCATATAGTTTTGTTTTGCATTTATTATATTGAATTGTAAGATGATAACTTAGAGGAAAATGGCTCAGTTCAAGGTTCAGGAATTTTTAGCAGCCCCTTCCATCCAATGTTATCTAAAACCACTTTGCCTAAGGCACAGTGGAGCGCTTTAGCAGTGGCCTGTGGTGGTTATGTGTCTACTAGTATGGTAAAGGCACAAATAATATGTATTGCTATGGAATCATTGATAGACCCTGATAGAATAACTGATGAAGATGAGTTAGAATTGGCTCAAGAGTGGTTGAATGTAGCACGTGCTGATCTTATGAATAAGCAAGCAGAAAAGAAAGAGAAAAGTGATGCAGAGTTAGAGCTTAGACGCATTGAAGCAGAAGAGAATTTGATTAAGCTGAAAATGCAACCTGAAAGAGAAAGAGAAGAAAGAGAAAAAAGGAAAGAAGAGAAAGAGAAGACAGAGAGAAAAGAGAAAGAAGAGAAAGAGAAGAAGAAAAAGCAGCAAAAGAGGAAAGAGAAATTGCGAGACATGAAAGGGAGATGGAATTGATAAGAGCTAGATCCACAATACCTGTGACACCGTCTAACCCTAACCTAGGTAATCAAGACCCTGTATTTGATGTAGTAAGAGTACAGAAGTTAAACCCTAGGTTTACTGAAGAAGCTCCAGATGAGTTTTTTTATCACTTCGAGAAAGTGGCTTCAGGTAGGGGATGGCCAGAAGATAAATGGTCAGTTTAATACAAAGTGTCTTAACTGGTAAAGGGAGAAGTGCTTATTTAGCCTTAACAGCTGATCAGTGTAGAGACTACTTAAACACAGTATGCTACAAGTTTACCAGATGACCCCAGAGTACTACAATGAAAGATTCAGGAATTTAAGAAAAGATGAGAAGGGAATATTCTTAGATTATGCTTATAAAGTAAGAAGGCGTTTCAAACATTGGTTAGAAGCTGCTAAAGTTAAAACTTTTGATGAGTTAGAAGAATTACTTGTTCTTCAATAGTATCTTAAGGGAATTCCTGAACATATAAGGGCATATTTAAGAGAGAGAGAGGTGAAGAAACTTGATAAAGCTGGTACACAGAGTGAAGATTACAATATAATTAGTAGCAAACGTAATTACAATGTCAAGTACCAGAGTCAACAACGCCTAGGTTTTAAGTCTTATCCAAATAATAGGAACAAATTGAATGCGAAACCTACAAGTGATAATACCAAGAGTACACAAGGTAATACACCTCAGCAAACTAATGTGAAATCCTCATCCAGTTTTCCAAGACAGTTACAGAAACCTAATGTTGTCTGTTTCAAGTGTGAAAGAGTAGGACACTTCAGTCAAAGAGTGTTACCAGAATCAACAACAGTCAGTTGGTCAAGTTGTGAAAGGTGACCAGGTGAAACAAACTATGAAGAGCAGTTTGGGAAAGAATCAGACTCCAGAGAAAAATGAAACTAAACAAGCAACCAGTGGAAATATAACCTCAAGCAGTGAGTGGCTTAGCAGTGTGGAGGCTTTTAAGCCATATATCTATGAAGGTATGCTGTCAACTCAAGGACAAAGTGTGCAGGTACCAGTCAAGATATTACGTGATACAGGGAGTAACCATAGTGTGGTAGTACATGATTCTCACCCTCAGTTGGAGAAAAGTCTCACAGGAGATTCAATTATTTTGAAGCGTATGGGAGGAGAGGAGGTAACTCCTATATGCCGCTTACACCTGTCATGTGAATTGGTGACAGGGAATGATGATTTTGCTGTAAAGGACTCACTGGCTGTGGAAGGTGTACATGTTCTGTTGGGGAATGAAGTTGGTGGTGTGCCATTTATTCCTTGTCCTGTAGTGACAGACAAACTATTGAGGATTAGTCCTACAGTAGAGTTGGAGAAGAATAACCCCCAACTGTTTCCTAGTTGTGTAACTACCAGAAGTATGAAGAGGACTACGACTGCAAGTGAAGAAACTGAGGATTTACTCACCCAAGAAGGATCAAGTGAGGGATCTTTGTGCTTAGAAGAATTGTTCCAGGGAAGTGATGTTTCCCATAGTGCTGACCAAGAAGAGATTTCCCAAGAAGATGAAGAAGATGACGACGATGAAGAAGAAGAACCTGATGTTCCTGAAGAGACTCCGAGTAGTCCAAGTGTTCTTGAAGACAGTAATGAAACTACAGTAGCTGAGTTAGCAGATATTGAGAATTGAACCCAAGTTGGTCAAGTGACAAGAGAGAAGCCAATGGACTTGCAGAAGAAGGATGCATCATTAGCCGATTTGTTCTTCAGAGTTGTTGATCGAGAAGAGATGCGACAAACTCCTACCTGTTATTATCTGAAGGAAGGTTTGCTGATGAGGAAGTATAGACCTACAGATATACCAGGAGGTGCTGTATGGGTGAATATCATCAAATTTTGATGCCATATCCATTGAGGAAGGAAGTGGTAGCAGTAGCTCATGAGTCTGGACATATGGGAATCAGGAAGATTGCGGAGAAGATCATGAAATATTTTTTCTGCCCTGGACTTCACAAAGATGTTGGTAGATTCTGTCGTGAGTGTCATACCTGCCAGATAGCTGGAAAACCGAATGAAACCATCAAGAAAGCCCCCCTACAACCTATAGAAGTTAGAGGAGAACCCTTTAGCAAAGTGATTATAGATATGGTTGGACCGCTGCCACAGACAAAGAAAGGAAATGAGTCAGCTTTTATTACTCCTTTTGGACTGTATCAGTATAGTGTTCTGCTGTTTGGTCTGATGAATGCACCTGCAACATTTCAACGAGTGATGGATCAACTGCTAGGATCTATAGAAGGAGTAGGTGTATACCTGGATGACATAGTGATTTACTCTACAACGTGTGGGAAGAACATCTGTAGATTCTGAGGACAGTTTTCAAGAAACTACAAAAAGCCGGACTAACAGTCAACCTAGAGAAGAATGCGTTTGGAAAGGCAACTGTGCAGTATCTTGGGTTTGAAGTTGGGAAAGGCCTTCTTGTTCCAGTAAATGCTAATGTAGAATGTATCTGTAAGGCTACCCCACCTATTACCAGGAAACAGCTACAGAGATTTTTAGGCATGGCTGGCTGGATTCTATCGTCGTTTCTGCGCAAATTTCTCAGCCGTAGTAGCTCCCTTGGCAGACTTAACTAGTCCCAAAGCTAAGTTTGTTAGGACTCCAGAGTGTCAAGAACCCTTTGAGAAGGTAAAAGCCATTTTAACTTCAAGACCAGTACTTCAAGCTCCTGACTTCAACAAGAAATTTGTGATACAAGTTGATGCTTCTGACTGTGGCATTGGAGCTGTTCTACTTCAAGAAGATGAAAATAATATCCACCATCCTGTGTGCTTCATGTCTTCCAAACTGAAAAAAACATCAGAAAGTATACTCGACAATCGAGAAGGAAACTTTAGCCTTAATCACAGCATTGAAAAAGTTTGAAGTGTATGTGAACAGACCTAGGAATGAAGAAATTTTAGTGTTTTCTGATCACAATCCACTATCATTTATCCAGAGAATGAAAAATCATAATCAAAGACTGACCAGGTGGTCTTTGTGCCTGCAACAGTATAACTTAAAAGTGCAGCACATTAGTGGCAAAAACAATGTAGTTGCTGATTATTTATCTCGTTGTGAATCGTTGGATTCAACACTGTGATAAAAAAATTTCTAGGGGGAGGTATATTATATGTTGCTACTTTCATAACAAATATATCCCCTCTTTGACTGTATAAAATGTTATATATAAAATTTTGCAACATTTTTTTCAGATTCCTAGCTAGCTTAGAAATAGGATGTTTAAAATGTGTATTCATATTCTGCATAATATAAGAAGAATATATAATGTAGTAAAGAAAGAGAGAGATTTGCTTTGCCCGTTCCAAGATAGAATGGTTTTCATTACTTTTCATCGCCTCTATATTAAGGGAGCTCGCTGACTCCATGTTGTTATCAAAACATGCCAGTTATCTTGCTCGCTCGAGTCTGTCTCGGTCGAGTACGTGTCTTTGTTGAGCAGACTGATTTCATATGTCTTTGCTGAAAGCCACGAGCAGATTTCACAGTTTGTCAGTAAAGTTGCGTCACATTGGAAGCTTCTAGAAAGAATTGCATCATCTTTAGCGTGTACCAAAACGTTTTGTGTCATCTCCACCGTCCAGCTTTCGTAATGAAGAGTTATTCATTACATCTTAGAACCATGTTGCATTCAGACATCTCTCTCTCTCTCTCTCTCTCTCTCTCTCTCTCTCTCTCTCTCTCTCTCTCTCTCTCGACATACTTGAGATTATGTTAAAGTAACGTAAATTGGTCACTCGTAACTTGTAGATTTCAGATTTGATATTTCTTAAGAGTTTATTTAGTGTTATTTAGTGCTTTGTGTGGAATCTGAACAAACATTGTGTGTGTAACGGCGCCTGGTTTTGTGAAAGTGTGAAACAAGCTGCAGCAAACAAAGAAAATTGGTATACCAAGAAGGTAAAGTGTGTTATATATTTATTAGTTGCAACTAATAACTAATGGTTACGATGGTTTAGATAACTAATAACTAATAGTTACGATGGTTTAGAGAACTAATAACTGATGGTTACGATGGTTTAGAGAACTAATAACTAATAGTTACAATGGTTTGAGTGAAAAGATTTACATTTTTACACATTGCAAATTTTTGTGTTTTGTGTCTGTTTCATTTGAAGTGCATTTATCCATTTTCTTATTGAAGTGTTTATTTTTAGTGCATTTATCCATTTTCTTATTGAAGTGTGTGTTTTTATTTTATACTCTGTGTGATTAGTATTTTTTGCAATTTTGTTATTTTCCACATTTTCCTGTGTTTTCATTTGCATTCACAATTTAATTAACTTAGTTATTTTCATTTCTTAATCATTGCATATTTAATTGAATTTAACACTTAGAATTCTTTTCAAGTTTCATTATTGTTTAGCACTTGTCAATTAATTTCCAAACCTAACACTTTTGAATTTCAATTGAATAATTTTCTTGAATTTTGTGATAAACTAATTTTGATTTAATTTTAGTTAATTGACTCAAGAATTAATAAACTTTACTTTGTTTTCAAGTGACAGTAATTTTCCCTGATACTGTGAATTTCACTTAAATTTTGAGTTTGATAATAAATTTTTGTATTAAAAATTTTTATGTTTTAATTTTAACTAGTATATAAATATTGATGTTAGGTAGATACATAGAGTGGTAATTGATCTGTTTTCCTTCAATTTACTTGAAGTGAGTTAGATCCAGGGATGTACTTAGACTTCTGAAATCAGGGAAATACTTAGACTTTTAAAGTTGTTGATGGAGTGATGCCCTTTGATTAATTTGATTACCTGAGATTACCTTACTGCTATTTTGATTGACTTAGTCTGATTTTCTGCAATACTGGTAAGTTGTTTAAGAGATTACTGTTGCCTTTAGAGTATTCAGTCGTTTAGTACCTGTGATGAGGGTTCAGGTGTCTGGCTGTTATGAGGTAACAATTAATGAATGGTAAGTGTAGTAACCAGATATATATATATATATATATATATATATATATATATATATATATATATATCTATATTATATAGATATATATATATATATTGTTACAAGCTTAATGACTATCCTATTTCATGGTTTACACCATAGCTTATAAACCAGACTTCATTCTGCTCCTTCCTTATCATAATTAAGTCTACCTGACCTTACTCGTCAAGCAACATACCCTGACAACTGACAAATCAGAAAGCACTTCTTGAATTACCAGTGAAGGTCCCTCACTCGTTTCCATGTATGTGGACCTCACGTACTGGATATAGTCATCGCCATCGCTGAGGATCTCATCGAAATGAAACCTCCCTGCAGGTCTCTTGACCTGACTAAGACATCAGGCACACACACACACACACACACACACACACACACATATATATATATATATATATATATATATATACTATATATATATATATAATGCAATTATATATGTATACATATATTATATAGTATACTATATATATATATATATATATATATATATATATATATATATATATATATATATATATATGCATTAAGCTACAAATGTCTCTTTAATATCGGTTTCGCTCTACCTCGGAATTAATATATTTTCATTTATGTTAACCGAAAGTGATTTTTCAAGTTAATAATTTTATCTTCGAGTGCATTCGAACCAGCGCACAGGGGAGAAATCAGGACTTTAGTGACGTCTCGTTGGCCAAATCGATAAAGACGTCACTGAATTTCGAGAGGACGAAATTATTATGAACTAGGAAAATCCCATCGGTTAACATATATTAATTGTTAGGTAGAGCGAATTAAATTCTCCTTGATGGCTGAGTGGTAAGCTTAAGCTCACCCCAACAATTTGTTCACGAGTTCGAATCTCTCCACAGGAGCTGAAGTTTCTTCATTCCTTCTTCATTTGTAATGTCGGTTTTATAGTGACAACGTCTCCAAAACGTCCGTGGAAATTGAAGAATTTTAAAGTCATTCAGGCTTTTTTCAGTGCCTCCTGAAAATTTTTCATTATTATTCAAATTAATATAGTTTTGGCGCTTCTTTTAATAATTTTTGTCCGCCCATTTAATTTTCTGTATTTCGAAAGTTCATGCTGTGTATCAAAAGATAATGTTTGTGTAGAAGGTATAAAATAAAACGAAGGAATTTTAAATCAATCTCATTTATGATTAATGTGGAATCATTTTATCATAGGTGTACTTTGGTATATTATTAAGTATTTGGATCTCGTAAAAGTGATGAGTTCAGTTGAATGTTTCAAACAATAGCGAACACTAAAAACTACATATAACTCCTAAAAAACATAATTTGATTGATTGCAAGAGCCACAGACCTCCTAGATTTACTGAAATGGGAAAGACCAGTAATAATGAATTCCTGTGAAATATTCTCTCCAATTTTCGAAAGAAGTCTTCTTTCTTTTTATCAGGATATTTATTTTGAGAGTTCATTTGTAACACATCCGAATTATATTTTTCTGCATTTTATGTTATTCATAGTTGGTATTGGAATGTTTATACCTTTAGCTTTATTTTCAAAATCGTTTTAACGTTTCCTTCTTTTGGAGACAGAATTTCACACAAGAAACAAAATAAATATGATGTTCTTTCGAGGTTGTGGAAGGACCTGTATCAAACAAAATGTAGGACTTCAATGGCTTGGTTCAACAGATCAAATATCTTCTACACGTTTAAAGGAAAAGATTAATTAAATGAATTCGGGGTGACCAGATATAGCATTAATGAGGTTCGTGGTTTAATCATTTTCAGGTTTTAAAGTTATCTCTCGTCCATTGTCAGTAGAATATTTAGTTATAGCATCTGTGTTCCGTTAGAGAAAAATTAAACTCATTTATGAAGTGTTTTCCAATTTTATTAATGCCTCCTTTTTTTTATTTTTTTTTTAACTTCTAATGCCGCCTGGCATTTAAGTCATCTTATAAATCTGATTTTCTGACAGTCTCTTATCTCTTTTTGGCTTTTTTCATATTAGAACTTGTAAATAATAATAATAATAATAATAATAATAATAATAATAATAATAATAATAATAATGAATGATAACTTAATAATAATAATAATAATCATGATAATAATAATAATAATAATATACCTACCTTAGATGGCATAAACATAGTAAAAGGCTAACCTAATTTATTTAATCGGTGGAGGACATGATATAGGCTCCTTTATTCAATACCTGAAGTGCAGATAAAAGATGTGTTGTTAAGTTCTCACAAAATCTAGGCAACGTGAGATCTCAGACGTTCGAGGATTTCTCACGCAAGACCGTGAAACGAAGAACAGCTATCCACATGAATGGAGGGCCCATAAATTTGTTTTTGTTTATTTTCTGAAGATTGCCCGTAGGCTACTTGGATGAGACATTGACTGAGGAATATGAATGGGGAGATTTGGTGAACTCCGCTCTCGGCAGACAACATATATATAACCGCTGCGTCTTTGTATCCCTAGAGATTTAGTGCTCTGCGATTCCTCACGATAAGAATACTTCAAGATGGGTTTAAATCTACAGGAGGTTCAGACGCCAAAACGGAGACTGGTGAATATTATTCTCCGCAATCATTCCCAGACCAAGATTTATTTAGGGCAGGGGTTTTCAACCTTTTCCTCCTAACGTATACTTTTGGGTACTTGTAATGCAAGTAATGTACCCCCTTCACTTTGTATAACGTGGAAAACAAAACCAACTCAGAAAAAATGTGTACAGAGGGGAAGTAAGTACATAACTCTCCTGACATAACCAATAATATTGTAAACATAAAGAATTCCATAAAAAAGATAAAGACAATTTTTTATCATTATTTACCTCTGGCTATGAAGAAAATTTTCAAGGTTATGGTACTGACCTGGAAAAACAAAATACATCAGCTGCAAAGGAAGTTAATGAAATGGCTGACACTGTTTTTCATTTACTATCATAGGTGGCCGAGGAGCAGATTTTGCTAAAGCACATCGAAGGTCGGCATGTACTGTCATTCGAGACCCAAGGGGAGCGCATACCCCTGACGAGTACCCCTGGTTGAAAACCCCTGATTTAGGGTAACTGAAACTCCTTTACTCACGCACACACGTATGTATCGTACTCTGGCCTTTTTCTGCTGGTTGAAATCATTTATAGTAATTCATAATTATTATTGTAATTATTGATATCACATTTTTCGTTGCCTTCACTACTACAATCGTCGTTAAAGAAACTGAGTACCAGCGGCGTTATTATTAGAGTAGTAGCAGCATTAATATTAGGTTGATAATTTTCCTTTGATTTACGACTATGCTCTAATAACTTTCACCTGTTCAATCCTATATCTCTCCCTCCTCCTCTTTCTCCTCCTCCCCCGCCTCACTTATTCGTCATCATCATCCTCATTATCGTCATTGCCATTATTGTTTCTTTCTATATCAGCAATCGAAAGGTGAACCGAGGGCAGGTCTTGAAACTGATCAGTCATGAAACATCTTCTGAAGTCCTTTTAATTTGCACGGGAAAGTGACTTTGTCTTCACTTTTGTGTCTCTGCTTTTCTGTCCCACGTGAGGTATTCTGAAAATTTATGAATCGATCTAACGATTATTTTGAGTGTGTAATGGTCATGAAAAGTAAGATTTTGAGACAAAATTGGATACGGCAAGTTTTTTTTTATATAATTTATTATTTTTGGAGGTTAAGGGCGTTGTTGGAGGAAGTCACTCCTGCTTTATCTTCATTGACCAGCTCTTCAGGCTGAAGTTTCTTAAGAAAATGGGAAGTTGCTTGCTTATTATGCCGTAGTGTTCAGTATTTATAAATATGGAATTTTTCTTAGACTAGAATTGCAATTCCGTTATTAGCGAGGATATATATGAATACAGGTTAGATTATTGTAAAAGGTTTCCTTTACAATTTTGTTCCTTCCTAGAATTTTATGTATATATATATATATATATATATATATATATATATATATATATATATATATATATATATATATATATATATATATATAATATATATATATATATATATATATATATATATATATATATGTGTGTGTGTGTGTGTGTGTGTGTGTGTGTATGTATACATAGTTATTTATCTTTAACATTTTTTTTTTTTGTTTTATTTAATATTTGTGTGTGTATGTATGGGATTAGTCTGCCTAAGTTTTTAAACGCACGGCAGAACGCAGTTTGTTTAATACTGAAAAAAAAGACAAGAACCAGTTAACCACATGTTTTATCACCATCATCTTCACACAAACATCGCTTTGCTTTAATGGAAGACTACGTTATCTTTTTGCGATGCCATAGATAAAACGCTAAGAAACAACGTTATTTGCAAAACAAAAAAGCCTTACTTATAATGTGCCTTGCAGTTGTGACATGTTTTCAGAGGACCAGAATCGTAAAACTCTTGACGACCTTATGCAATCATCGTAACAATGGGAAGCGTGTTAAACCAAGACCACCGCGATATAAGGCCTGTTCGATGTTATGTGACGTAAGCAAGGATGGTTCGAGTTGCTAGTACTGACTACGCTGCCAGACGAAAGAAATATAATCAGACCCTTGCCAAAATCTATCATTTTTGGTCTGCCAGTTATTAATTTACTTATTTTCTCATTTACACTAATTAGTGTACACCAAATAATACTTACTAGAAACACAAGTTAGAAAATTAACATAAAGTGCTGAACCAAAACAATTTGTTGAACCAAAACAATTTGGTTAGTTACAATACAGTGTCTACCAAAGAATAAACAGCAGTGCATAGGAATACATCCCTAAAAAACATGGTTCCTTCTACTATATGTGAATGAAATAATTCTCTCTTACATAGTCATTTTTTGGTATTTAAATTTTCTAACTTTCTCTTTGGCTACAATAGTTATTTTCTTGAACAACACTTATTCAATGAAATGTCAGTAGAAACCCATATTGTTAATTTTTCTGTATTATAACCTTCATTACTTATTGAGCAGCTTATCTATTATATACCCTTTGACATTTAAACGTTTAAATTCATGACCGTCGACCAAATGTAAAATTTTGAAATTTGCATGCTGAATAAAAAGCGAGTGATTTTTCCAATAGTTAGTAAAGCTTGAACTATATATTCATTAGATATTTGTAAAACTAAATGGTCCATAATGAATTTGGTTTTCAAAATTATTGACATCAAAGGAGAACTAAGGTAACTTCATTGTTTTATTTATAACTTTCTGGCCAAGCCAATTATTCCTGATATATTTTAACAATTTTACTGAAACATACATGAAAAAGGGAATTTGTTACTCTGAAATGAGTGAGGATGCACTATAGACAAACAGCTGTGGAATGCTGGGAAAATAGGACATTGCTTTCCCAATGACAGCATTATGATGTTACAATGCAAAACACAGTAAAAATGATTTTTTTCTAAGCCTTTACTTACTTTCTTCAGTGTGCAGTGCTTTTACGCTTTAATTGGGAATTTGTGTAACTTATTTGAATTTAGACTTTACCTGTTCAACATTTCAACATAAAGTCAAATGCATCTGTTGCAGCTTCACTATAGACAAAGGCTGAACCAACAATATTTTTACCTTTATAATGAAAATATGGTATTAAGTACGTGAGTTTCATCCACCATCATTATCACTATTTTGTCATTGGGTAGTAATGATTTACATTTACTCTTAGAAAATTTGAGTCCTTTTGTTATGATGCTGGGCAGACCTGTTTGAAAAAACACTCTCCTGATGGTACTGTAACTCTGAGGGGAACGACTATAGGTATAACAAAAACACAATATTACCAGCTCTGATGAATAATCAAATTTATTCAGTCATTAACTAGAACATAAATTATTTCCAAAAATGAAATAACTAGTTTTATAAGAGCAATGCAATATATATTGCAGTGTTAGAAATACATTCAGCAGTATCAGCTCTCTGGCGTTACTGAATATCTGCTTAATAATATTTCAGCAGTATCAGCTCTCTGGAGTTACTGAATATCTGCCCAATGATATTTGTATCATGAACCTCTGTAGGAATCTTGATATCTCCTAAGTGATGTACTTCAATGACATGAAAAATGCATGTGGTGTACAGTTAGGCTTAACTGTAGGTAGGGAATTGTGGCATAAGTAGGGTATTTCATTAATCTGTACTGATGTTTTACCTCTGGAGGAAGAAAGATGGTCTTTTAATATTTTTACGTGTATAAACGAACACTGAAACCTAGTAATGCAATGAGGATAGGTTAGGTTAGGTTAGTGAAATTTCTAAGGTAGGCTCCTGTTTTGAACCTGTAATACTATGCCAGTCTACTTTTTTTCACCTTAACCCATCTAGGCCCAAAAGGTTTGTCCCATGCCCTTGACTATTGTCAATGGAAACTTGCCTATTTCCCAACCTCTATACTGTACTTTAGTTGTGAAGAACCTATAACTTATATGTCTGTGCTAATGTAACTCTTGAGTACCTTGTCTGAAGGCTCTATCACACAGTTAGGTATCACGTTTGCAACCTTCTTACCTGACACAGGGCCCTTGTCCCATTCATTGCAATAATGCTCTTTACCACATATAGGCTACAGCATGCTTTAAATTTCTTCTGGGGTTTCTATGCACTTGCAGTACGTAAGTTTACCCTTCTTAGGATTACTTTTTTGATGTGTTTGCCCTTTCTTTGCTTGTTGGTAACTTTTTATATGCTGCTTGCCTTACCTGACTACTGCTACCATCATTGGTCTTGCCTAGTATGACATTTAAATTGTTTTTTTCCAAAGCTTTATAAGTCCTGAACTGGGAGTTGTTTGACATAGGCTACTCTGGGAGTTGTTGGACAAAGGCTGCACTGGGTGTTGTTGGACACAGGCTACACTGGGCATTGGTTGACATAGGCTATACGGGGTGTTGTTTGGTATAGACTACACTGGAAGTTTTTTTTTACTTATGCTAGCTTATACCTATTCGACTCTGTTAAGCATGGTTGCCCTGAATTCCAACTAAAATTCAATGTAGGCTAAACCAGTCTTTCTTTATATTGCACCTGACCTTGTTGCTCACATCTCCTGCCTAAAATGCAGACTGTATTTATATTGCAGTCGAAGTCATCCACATAGAAAAGTCAAATAGGTAGTACCTGTTGCAGTGAACTTATTGCTGAGTTTATCTGCTTACCACAGTAAGTTCGTCCAAAAAAGAACACTAGATGTATCCATGGCTCACTACCTCATGATGCCATATAAGTTTTATGTTTCAGTTCATAAATAATACAATGGAACCACAAAAACATATTGTGTCCAAGTGATGTAAGGGAAGGAAGATCAAGAGTTGGGAGTGAGTCGCCAGTCACTCGCCTCGGAGAGTCGGACCACCAGGGTCGACGTCATCACGTCATGACGTCACATCGAACAGGCCTTCTATCTCGGTGGTCGTCGTTAAACGTACATTAATTTATATATCCAAACTTATGCACCTTCATACAACAAAATGTGATGTTACTGAAACTTATAAAGGAATTATACCTTTGGAGACGTTATTGAAACCGAAAAATCTACACTTCTGATATAGGAAAAATATTTCAAACATGGAGTAATAATAAAAGCACAAAGCTTTCATAACTCGGTTCAGAAAAGAATTTGCAGTACCTTAATAATACATCCAATTCTTTAGAGGTCAATTGAGTCACCCGAGCAACGCTATCTCTTAAAGACAAGTTGTCATGGGCAACCTGGCCATCCAAAATATCGATAGCAAAGAAGGATTCAATAACATTTCCAAGAAAAATAACTGAGAATTGGGTGGGAGAACAGACAGTCAAAAAGGGAAGAAATATCTTGACCGCACTGACTTTCAATACTTGTGGAATCTCCATCCAGAAAAGTTCATATTATGCGATACGAAAGACGGTGCAATTCAGTACGGAGAGCGATGAACGAGAGAGGACTGGAAGGTGAATGAAGAAGAAATGAGGAATGTGAAATTACAGCTAAAAGAAATGATAGGAAGAGAGGTACATGGAGGGAGAAAGGGGAAAGAGCAAAGGTAGGAAAGAGGAGCCGAGGTCGGGACAGATCTCTCAGAAACGACTTTGAAAAAGACATTATCTTATACTCGTGTGGTCACTTTCAGAATGATTTCAGAGTTCTACAGTTGATCATACATACCGCATATGAAAGTCATCTAATTGTCATTAATCCTTAAGAGTCACAACTTTCGTTTTTTTCTCTCTCTTCTTTTTATGTTTCAATTATGTATCATAAACGACATCAGAATCGCGTATTTGCTAATGATTTATGGATTTCCCAAGTTCATTGTTTTTGATTTTGCGGCACAATATAAAAACATTGAATTTCATAACACTAATACTGCATGTGAAGACACTTCAAAATTTTCAACTTATAGATTTTCTCTAAAAAAAAACATTAGTAAAATTAACCTTGGTTGTAAATTCAGTGATATAAACGTAAAAATATTCAGAGGTTATCAATTGCAAATTCGGCCTATAAATATATTGCGCAATATCTATCAAAATTTCCTTTAAGTTAAAGAGAGATAAAACCATAGATGCCAAAAAAATCTCTAAAACCGTAAAATTAATCAATCTCGAATTAAAACTTTCTAATAATGCTGTGGTAAGCTATTTATAATACCTGTGAAAACTTTGAATCTAAGAATTCTTGTTGCAAGCATTCACTTTTGCCTGCTTGACCTAGATTCTGCAATTTAGCTTCACAAAAAATACAGTCGCTCTTATCGGATATCATTTGCTACGAACAGCCGGGACAGACATGAAAAATTATGTTTAGCGGTGAATATATTTTGCATAAGATCTTATACACAAACAGCTGCTTTTACGTTAATTGTTAATGATACTGGCAGTGTATTGAACAATTATATTCTATAAATTTATAAATAATATAAAGCGGAAGAAACTCGAGTGGTATAATTTCCTGGAGGTCTTGGTAACTTCAATAGGTATAATTACATATATTGCTTGTATAAAGATTTGTCGGAAAGTATTTCAATGTCTTTTCCCAATAAAAGGCAATTGAGCAAGAGTACATAATATGAACGCCGTTTTCAACAAAAAATGGGCATTTATCTTTTTTGGCCTGCTCTCCACAGGCGTCTGTTCTTGCCACAAACAGTATTGATACTGTAGCGCTTTATCTAGTGTTTGTTGACTTTGGAATATGCGAATCTACAAAACTCGCAATGATCAACAACATATTTTGGAACGGACATACTTCTATTCATTTTAGCTTATTCCCAGAAATGTAATAAAACTCCAAAAATGAAAGAAGGCTGGCTGGGTGATAATAAATCTGGGAAGATCTATAGTATGTTCATATCGCCATAAAAAACGTCTCTTTCATTAGCTTCGGGTAAAACTGTCAGAGAGTAACATAAACCACATTGATTTGCATCTTGTTCCAATATACATTCAAAAGTTTCCTTTGTTCGGTACGAATCATAAGATGCTCAACTGAGGACAAAAGGTGACAGAAACAATATCAGGAAAAGACAATGGAATGAATAATATACCGTTGAAAAAGCTGAGCAAAAGATACTCAACGAAGACAAGATATAGCTATTGCTAATGATAAGCAAACAGAGGGTAACCAAGATAATACAATTAACAAAGGGTAACCCAAGAAAGATAACCAAAGGTACCGAGGGAAGGTGGTCAGAGGTAAAGCAACTGGAACACAGTAAAAGTATAAACAAACAAGAAATTCTGTTTCTGGACGATGTCTCACACGAGCAGCACGCTTTCAGTCGTCTTTAAGAATTTGGCAGTCATTTTTACAAGAAGCTCCCAATAATTTTTTTCTTGGCACAAAACTAAGGTCACGACTGCTGGTTAAGAAGTTACACACACACACACACACACACACACACACACACACACACACACACACGGCTTCGATATTATAAAGAATATCGTCTCCATCAAACAATGACTCCAAGCAAAGTTATCAGAAGGGATATAAAAACCTGCAACTGTGACCAGCCAAAACGTCGGTATTCTACAACGCATTGTGAGAGTGAATAACATCCTTTTCACCGAAAGATGAGCATCGAAGGAAGCCCTTCCTGAAGGCCAGAGATTCCTCTCAGTTCCTGTCCGTCCCGTCCCGCGAAAGACGGCTGTAAATGCGAACATTGTTTACTATTCCATCCTTGGGAAGACAGGAGACATTGATGCCAGGTTTGATTTTTTTATCTTTAGATACAGGTGGTTTAAATACGGAATACTAACTCATTCTTTCCGGATGTAAGACTAATCTTACATGTACACACACACACATATGTATGTGTGTTTGTATTCATACGTGTGCGCGTGAGTTCGTGTATATGCAAACAATACTTTGTCATATACTTTTCAAAACTTTGTTAATAGTTCGGATCATCCTTATTGGAATTTGAATACCATTTTTGAGAAATTTTGTCTTAGCTAATACCAAATTAGGGAATGATCTTCCTTGTCTTATAATATAATTTTTGTGACTTCAGAAGTTAGAACTGGTCAATGCTTTTTCTTTTTCATATGCGTCTCATCTTTAGGTTTATTTCTTTGAAATTTCATTGTTTTTCGTAGCTATTTTTAATTCATTGCTTATTTTCTTTTACATTGTTTCTTTTTCCTTACGGGGTTGATTTGCCATTGTACTTATGGTATTCTGTTTCTACAGCCAAGGCGGCAGCTTGGCTAATAATAATATATTTAAGAAAGTTTGTGTCTGTTTCTCTTTTCCTCTCAAACGTCCTCCTTCCACAAATGGAACTTTTAACAAAACCTATATTGTGTCCATTACAACTTGGGTGGTCGTTGTCGCCATTCGGGCCAACATTTCATTTCAGACCATTTTCTTTCAGCCCCTTATGTTGTTCTACTGATCCGTGACACACACACACACACACACACACACAGAGAGAGAGAGAGAGAGAGAGAGAGAGAGAGAGAGAGAGAGAGAGAGAGAAACTGCAAAGAATCGGATGTGTATGACGAACAGGACACATTTTGATAGAGCAAATGTGATAAAGCGAGAGAGAGAGAGCGTCTTAGGAAAGCTAATAAAAGTAAAAATGGTAAAGTTGGCGTCAGAGAACAGAAACTCAAATTAACGTAACTAAAGATACAACAAAAATGACATACGTGAAAATAAGTCGACAATTAACGATAGTACACCAATAATCAAACAGTAGGAAAACGAAAGAGTACTAGAAAAATCACGCGCAAGGCAAAAATCTCAGTCAAAAATGTAAAAGTTCACCGGGGAATTATAAAATCCAGGACGGTAACGTGTGTGTGTTTGTGTAGCTATGCGAGTGGCAGACAGACAGACAAAGCAAGGTCTTGAGTAAATGAAGGCAGGAGCTATCGGAAGCCTCCAACCTTTAAACTCCACACATGAATTGCTTTTTATTGTAATAATTCTCTATCGTGGTCCCTCCTATAACTTCCCATCAATCATCTGCAAAAAGGAAATGAGCAGGATTTTGTTTGTATAGGCTCTTCTTGGAAACTTTAATTCGGGTGGTGACTGGGCTTTAGCAATATCATGAGTCGAGTACTTTACCCCAATTCCACTCAGTTTAAAGGTGATCTTTGAAGACTGCAAGAAGCAAACGATGACACTGTGTATAAAAATCATGTCAAAATTAATAAGAATGTTTTTACGCAATCCTTCTCTTTTTTTCAACATTCATGAATTAACATATTCACATATTGCAGGAGTTTATCTTTGTAGCGTACTGTATTAGAGACGGGAAAGTTATGCACGTAGTGGAAAATCTTATCCTCACAGCGATGTGTGTGTGTGTGTATGTATAAAATAAATGCTAGCTGAATAAACAAAATGAGTTGATGTGGTTAACGAAGAGATGCTGAGCAAGGCAAGTGAATTTATTTATGGATGGTTAAAGCCGTGCTTGGTGTACAAGGGAAATAACGTAGTACAAGAACATTATAAGGGTTGTTTTTGGAAAACTCTGCAAACGAGAATGGATGTAAGGTATTATTATGTTTGTGTTTCTCTCTTACATATGCATTATCAACACTCTAATGTTTGTAGCACATATGAGAGAGAGAGAGTTATGATTTTTCCATGCTGCAGAGGAAGAAGAATAAACGTTCTCTTCCACCCTGATTAAATTTCATTTAGAGATTGAAACTTTAACCATTTTTGTCGAGTCTGTAGCAGGAAGTACACAGTAAAATTTTATTGGCGTAATGAACAGACCTTATTACTGTTTCAAAGCCTTTACAAGATTTTCGTTAATGGGGAGTAAAACCAAAAAATTTAGGACCTTATAAAATTTCTTGTAAAAGGCAATTGCAGCTTTTATGATTAAGTCCTTTTGCTACTTTTTAATTGTGTTTAGAAATTGTATTGCATATTATGAAATGCTACTATGGTGTTCTTTATAGTTTGAGTCGAGTGATTTTAATATTATCTAAAACAGCCCCAAAAATGGTTATCTTAAATTGAAAATTTATTCAGTTTCCGATGATAATACCCATATCAAAATGTGTCATTTATTATTTGATTGTTAACAAAGCAATCAAGTGAATAAGAAAATAATGCTTGTGCCTGCCTCTAGAACAGGCGATTCCTTGAAATACGGGTGAATTTTGATAATCTAGAGACATGTACACAAACATGCACAAGTATAAACTATTATGTATGTTTATTCAGATGCAATCGCAGTGCATCAGAAGACCTGCTCACAAACCGTGATTAACTAAAACAAAGCCACTACCGAAACCAGCAGCAGAATTGTTCCTTTCGTCTGTTTGACCAACATCCTTCAATAATGAAGCCAATTAAGGTCAACCTAACCACCGCCCTCCTCTTTCAAATACATTTCATAACATTGTTGTGACAATGCCTGTCCGGCTGAGGCTAGAATTATTGCCCAACCGTCTTCGTTTTATTGAGGATAGCAAGCTCTTTTGAAAAATTCTTAACAGATACAGGTGTCTGTATATATATATAGTATATATATTATATATATATATATATATATATATGTGTGTGTGTGTGTGTGTGTGTGTGTGTGTGTGTGCGTGTGTGTGTACGTATGTATATATACACTGTAAGGGGTTTTCACCATCTCCATTTTAAATTAAAGTAAACGAACATTTTTACCTAATTCAATACAGGTTCAGCCGCCTTTACCACTCACAATTCACTCTCTTTTGAGGAATTAATTAATTCTGACTCAGCTCTCGTCCACTTTGACTGCCGCTACCATTGTCTTTGCAGGTAATGGAATCGAGGGAAACCTGGCCGAGGCAGGGATTAATGGCGTCATATTGAATTGACCACATGGTTGTTGCCACATAGTGATTTGATCACGAAGGTCAGAGGTCGCACAAGGACAAACAGCGCTGACAGACGAGAAGACGGCGAACTTTCTCCGAACCCATAAAAGGGGCTCGGACCCAGCAAGCAACAGTTACGGGATCCAGGAGCAAGAGCCCGTGCCAGCACAAGGCTGGCTTAATCTTAAACAACAACAACAAGCAAGCAACGATGGACAAGATCACAGTGCCAGAGATATCGCAGGCTACGTTCCTGAGCTAACCCCCTCCCCTTCCATCTCCATACGCTATTGCCAGCCTATGTTAACTTTTGCGGTGCAAGGATAAACACTCCCCATTTGTGGCTATGAGGAAGACGACTTCACTCTCCAAATCCAGGTATATGACAAAGTATTGTTTGCATATACACGAACTCACGCGCACACGTATGCATACATACACACATATATAAATATGTGTGTGTGTGTGTACATGTAAGGTTAATCTTACATCCGGAAAGAATGAGTTAGTATTCGTATTTAAACAACCTGTATCTAAAGATAAGAAAATCACACTTGGCAGCAATGTCTCCTGTCTCCCCAAGGATGGAATAGTAAACAATGTTCGCATTTACAGCCGTCTTTCCCGAGGCGGGACGGACAGGAACTGAGAGGAATCTCTGGCCTTCAGGAAGGGCTTCCTTCGATGCTCATCTTTAGGTGAAAAGGATGTTATTCACTCTCACAATGCGTTGTAGAATACCGACGTTTTGGCGGGTCACAGTTGCAGGTTTCTATATGCCTTCTGATAACTTTGCTTGGAGTCATTGTTTGATGGAGACGATATTTTTGATAATATCGAAGCCGTGTGTGTGTGTTGTGTGTGTGTGTAACTTCTTAACCAGCAGTCGTGACTTTAGTTTTGTGCCAAGAAAAAAATATTGGGAGCTTCTTGTAAAAATGGCTGCGAAATTCTTAAAGACGACTGAAAGCGTGCTGCTCGTGTGAGACATCGTCCAGAAACAGAACTTCTTGTTTGTTTATACTTTTACTGTGTGCCAGTTGCTTTACCACTGACCACCTTCCCCCGGTACCTTTGGTTATCTTTCTTGGGTTACCCTTTGTTTATTGTATTATCTGGGTTACCCTCTGTTTGCTTATCATTAGCAATAGCTATATCTTGTATTAGAGAAACGTAATTTTCTGATTTATTTAAGTCAACCTTGTTCTAGATTTAAGTACATTATTTCCTGAGGCAGTTAATGTTAAGTGTTTAGTGTTTTGTTTACGGTATAGTTTCTCGCCTCCTCCCTGCTCACTTAATTGCTTGAATTATCGTTTTAACGATTGTGGTTTGTTTATTTTTCGAGTGCGGCATGACTCCTGTGAGGTGACTTTTGAAGGACTGTGCTCGGCCTGAGACAGTTCGGGCCGTACTTTGCTTCCTAATACCTCTGCAGCTGGCGATTATTGGAAAACCTTCTTGCCTCTTGAATCTTGTTTTTGGAGCTGCCCTTCGCAGGTACACTTCTGTCACCTGCGACGTCGTGTGACCTGTATTCGACGCAGTTGACTTGTCACCTGCGACTTCGTCGTACTGCCACCTTAGTGGATATATATATTTCCCTAAGGTATTGAGTGCCATCGTGTTCTGCCGGCACTAGTGGAGATTTGGGCAGTCATCAGTGTATCTCCAAGGACGCCTTGAAGTTGCTGCTGAGGGAGCAATCTGGCTCGTGAGGTGTCAAGTAGGGAGACAGATACCAGGTAGGAGTTTGTCTTTGTGTTGTCGAGCAGGACCTCCTCCGACTCCCCTGTACCTGTGGTTACCTGATTATTCATGTCCTCCCTCGTTTGCAGAGCATAGATGTATTGGATCACGGCCTCCTTAAAGGCGATTTGAATTTATTTTGGATTGCAGCTTCCCCTGTTTTGTGTGAGAAGTTTGTTGATTTTTGTTATATATCTATTTTATATATATATATATCAATCCATTAATACTATATTTATAGACTCTGGTGGTCCTTCTGCCTATCGGCTTTGGTGTTTGTTATAATATGGTGTTTAGACTGAATTTCATAGGTAGGTATTTAAGTGTTTTCTCACTTTTATCCTTCACCTTCTTTCCTTCACTTATAGTGATTGGCATATTTGGATTTTGGTCTGGCCAGCCATTGTATGGATATATTCCTGTTTAGTTGTATTCTTGTGTTCGTTCTCTTTCATTTTTCTATCTAGGGCTTAGTTTTCTTAGCATTTAGGAATCCTACGGGATTACTTGAGGACTCGTGTACGTCCTCTTCAGTCACAAGGTTGACTTAATTTTTTATTTTTTTTGGTGAATAAATATTGTTGAGTTTTCCCTTCTGTTTTCGTCTCCACTGACCATTTTACGCTGAGTATTTTTTAATATCACTGAGAGTATAAATAGTGCAATAAAAGACCTGCACCACGACCCAATAAAGGGGTCCGTAACACTTGTCTTCGTTGTGTATCTTTTGCTCAGCTTTTTCAACGGTATATTATTCATTCCATTGTCTTTTTCTGATATTGTTTCTGTCACCTTTTGTCCTCAGTTGAGCATCTTATGATTCGTACCGAACAAAGGAAGCTTTTGAATGTATATTGGAACAAGATCCAAATCAATGTGGTTTATGTTACTCTGACAGTTTTAGCGGAAGCTAATGAAAGAGACGTCTTTTATGGCGATATGAACATACTCAATATCTTCCCAGATTTATTATCATCCAACCAGCCTTGTCTTTCATTTTTGGAGTTTTATTACATTTCTGGGAATGAGCTGAAATGAATAAAAGTATGTCCATTCCAAAATATGTTGTTGATCATTGTGAGTTTTGTAGATTCGCATATTCCAAAGTCAACAAACATTAGATAAAGCGCTACAGTATCAATACTGTTTGTGGCAAGAACAGACGCCTGTGGAGCGCAGGCCAAAAAATGTAAACGCTCATCATTTGTTGAAAACGGCGTTCATATTATGTACTCGTGCTCAATTGGCTTTTGTTGGGAAAAGACAAGCAAATATTTATACAAGCAATATATGTAATTATACCTATTGAAGTTACCAAGACCTCCAGGAAATTATACCACTAGAATTTCTTCCGCTTTATATTATTTATAAATGTAAAGAATATAATTGTGCAATACACTGTCAGTATCATTAACAATTAACGTAAAAGCAGCTGTTTGTGTATAAGATTTTATGCAATATATATTCACCGCTTAACATAATTTTTCATGCTTTTGTCCCAATTGTTCATAGCAAATAATATCCGATGAGAGCGACTGTATTTTTTGTGAAGCTACATTGCAGAATCTAGGTCAAGCAGGCAAAAGTGAATGCTTGCAACAAGAATTCTTAGATTTAGAGTTTTCACAGGTATTATAAATAGCGTACCACAGCATTATTAGAAAGTTTTAATTCGAGATTAATTAATTTTACGGTTTTAGAGATTTTTTTGGGCATCTGTGGTTTTATCTCTCTTTAACTTAAAGGAAATTTGGATAGATATTTGTGCAATATATTTATAGGCCGAATTTGAGAGAAAGCTGTAAGTTGAAAATATTGAAATGTCTTTACATGCAGTATTAGTGTCATAAAATTCAATGTTTTTATATTGTGCCACAAAATCAAAAACAACGAACTTGGGAAATCCATAAATCATTAGCAAATACGTGATTCTGATGTCGTTTATGATACCTGATTGAAACATAAAAAGAAGAGAAAAAAAAAAGAAAGTTGTGACACTTAAGGATTATTCTTTGCATTATTTCTCTCCATATTATACAAAGAAGAGGAGAAGCGTAAGGTGATTAAATACTTCCCCAAGAAATTTTATGAATTTAAGATTAAGAATATTTGGGAGATTACATTTTGATGACAATTAGATGAATTTCATATGCGGTACGTGTCGCCTATGTATGATCAACTGTTGAACTCTGAAATCATTCTGGAAGTGACCACACGAGTATAAGATAATGTCTTTTTCAAAGTCGTTTCTGAGAGATCTGTCCCGACCTCGGCTCCTCTTTCCTGACTTTGCTCTTTCCCCTTTCTCCCTCCATATACCTCTCTTCCTTATATTTCTTTTAGCTGTAATTTCACACTCCTCATTTCTTCTTCATTCACCTTCCAGTCCTCTCTCGTTCATCGCACTCCTACTGAATGGCCCCGTCTTTCGTATATCATAATATGAACTTTTCTGGATGGGGATCCCACAAGTATTAAAAGTCAGCGTCTTGAAGATATTTCTTCCCATTCTGACTGTCTGTTCTCCCACCCGATTCTCAGTTATTTTTCTTGGAAATGTTATTGAATCCCTCTTTGCTATCAATATTTTGGATGGCCAGGTTGCCCCTGACAACTTGTCTTTACGTTGCTCGGGTGCTCAATTGACCTCTAAAGAATTGGATGTATTATTAAGGTACTGTAAATTCTTTTCTGAACCGAGTTATGAAAGCTTTGTGCTATTATTATTACTCCATGTTTGGGATATTTTTCTTATATCAGAAGTGTAGATTTTTCGGTTTCAATAACATCTCCAAAGGTATAATTCCTGTATAAGTTTCAGTAACATCACATTTTGTTGTATGAAGGTGCATAAGTTTGAATATATAAATTAATGTATGTTTAACCAAGACCACCGAGATAGAAGGCCTGTTCGATGTGACGTCATGACATGATGACGTCGACCCTGGTGGTCCGACTCTCCGAGGCGAGTGACTCTTGATCTTCCTTCCCTTACATCACTTAGACACAATGTGTTTTCGTGGGTCCATTGTATTATTTATGAATTGGAACATAAAACTTATATAGCATCATGAGGTAGTGAGCCATGGATAAATCTATTGTTCTTTTTTGGACGAACTTACTGTGGTAAGCAGATAAACTCAGCAATAAGTTCACTGCAACAGGTACTACCTATTTGACTTTTTTCTGTGGATGACTTCGACTGCAATGTAAATACAGTCTGCATTTTAGGTAGGAGTTATGAGCAACAAGGCCAGGTGCAATATAAAGAAAGACTGGTTTAGCCTACATTGAATTTTAGTAGGAATTCATGGCAACAAATGCTTAACAGAGTCAAATAGGTATAGGCTAGCCTAAGTAAAAAAACCTCCAGTGTAATCTATACCAAACAACACCCCGTGTAGCATATGCCTACCAATACCCAGTGAAGCCTGTGTCCAACAACACC
>NC_087209.1:84728307-84755807 GCF_015104395.2 Macrobrachium nipponense
AAGAATCGACCTTCACCACAAGAAGGATCTGAGAGCCTCAGTGGCATGGTGTTGGCGTACCACCTCGGCGGCCGCGTGTTCGAATTATCGGGCATTCCATTGAGTTGTGAGATATATGTATTTCTGGTGATAGAAGTTCACTCTCGACGTGGTTCGGAAGTCCCGTAAAGCCGTTGGTCCCGTTGCTGAACAACCACTGGTTCCATGCAGCGGAAAAACACCACACAAACAAACAAACAAGAAGGATCTGCTACAAAGGTAAAACATGATATTTTACAATCGACCATCCAGGTGTTTCTGACAGTTTCTCCCATGGTGTAAAAGTAAGGGATTTATATTTTTGTGTCATATTTTTTTATGACAAGTCATAGCGAGGTGAAACATATAAAACTGAGCTAGTACACTTATTGCCCTTTAGCTTTAGTTACGGTGTTATGAGCATGATAAAATATTTGTAAATTGGATTTTCAGGCATGAGGTATTGTGCATTGTACAAATGAGCCAATGGGGGATATTTTAAGGGGCTCGCATTTCTTTATTATTTAATTAATTTTCGACTATGTGCCCTTTACACATACCTACTATGTAGTAAGTGAATATCTACAAGCTTAATGTCATCGAGACTGATGTCAAATAAATTTTAAATAATAAACAAATTTTCTCTTCATTATGATTATAGTTTTGCCTGACTCGATGGTGGTTACAGTGGCGTCAGTGAATGGTGTGTAAAAAAAAATTGCTGTCTATATCTTGCACATGTAGAGGCTGCCAAATCAACAGGAAATTTCATCACTTTTATTGGGCTGATTGAAAAGCTTTCTGTATTCATTTCTTCTTCAGGAAAATATCATGCCCTTTTTGTTAAGACTCAAAAGTCACTATTCCCAAACAAGCAAGCAGTTGAACTGAAACAGTTGTCTGGCACACGTTGGGCATGCGAATCTGCCCTTAAATCCATAAAAAAGTTATTTTTTCAGCCATTTAGAGTTCCTCAGTGACCTCTGTTCCAGTGATCCACCAGACAGTTCTGCTGGAGATGCTAAAATGCTTCTGAATAGCAAAAATTTTGAATTCATCCTGTGTCTGGACACTGTAACCCCAGTCGTTATGGAAACTGCAGTTGCTTCAAAACTGTTGCAGTCATCTACTTTGAACTTGGCAGCAGCTTCAAGGATCATTGATGGGATGGTTTGATGACTCCAACTACTCAGAACTGATGAAGAGTTCAGGAGACTGTATGTTGTAGCTGAAGAAAAGGCAGATGAAGCTGCAATCGACATACCAACTACAATTCCAGGCCAAGCTCGAAAAAGAAATATGCCAATAAGGTATAGAGAGTCGTCAAATACTAACAATTCATTTGAAACTCTTGGGGTCTATTGCATAGCCAACCGGTTTTTCCCATTTTGGACCGAATGCAACAGGAATTGCAAAACCGATTCCTGGAATACAACACTACTAAGACAAAATTCAATCCTGGGGTCATTATACAAGTTGACAGACCCAGAAATGTGGAGGGGAACAACAGGGAATGAGGCTACCAAAGAGACATCGCTAACCATCTCCCAATTCTATGATTTTGAGCAAGAGCAAAAGCTGAAGGCAGAACTGAGAGCATTTCACACATCTTATAAGAGCTAAAGAAATTATATGAAGGCACTGCTTCACACAATTAAAGAAAACAATTTCGAGGTATTTCCAACTTGTGTCTATTTTCTGCAGATCTATGCCACAATACCAGTTACAACTGCTGCAGTAGAACACTCATTTTCAAGACTAAGGATCATCAAGTCAAGGCTAAGGAGTTTATGCAAGCAGGAGAGATTCTCAGTTGATGAAAGTGAAATCATCAATAATTTTAAATTCATGGAGACAGAAGACTACTTCTGCTAATATAAATTTGCTTCATGATACTCATTTTATTTTAGGGCACTTACTGATTAAAATAGGGCTTGCATAACTATGTATCAGACACTTGTGTACTACGCTGAATTAACATTTAGCGTATTGTTACCTTCTACCTAACCCTGAATTACACTGCATTTGGTAGCAATAAACATTTTCAGAGTATGTTCTATTGTTGTGCCACCTAATATCTTTGAGAGCCCCTATCTTTCAAATAGTCTCTGCTCGTCCCTGGTCCAAACCGAACAAGCTGTGGTCAGAAGAAGTTATCGAGCACAGCAATATCAGAGGACTGTCTATACAGAATGATTTACTGTTGTATTTCAGACCCCTTTCATTCAAATCTTGTTATTTCCCCAGGACAATATCAGTTTATGTACTAAAACGAAATTTATACTTTCATAAAATTCACATTTACAGTTATATCTCCAATATGGAAAAAGATTCTCATAGCCTTTGTTTCAATATTGAGGAATATTGCAGCTAAAACCTTTCCGGAGACTGTATGATGCACTTTCCCTTTATTTAGTATCGCTTCGAAAAGTAATAGGGCCCTTTTTTTTCAATTTCCTTTCGTCGATGAGTTTTTCGTATATATTTTAACCACTCTAAAGTCTCATTTTGTTATTTCATCCAGAACTGATCGATGTTTTATTTAGTATTTCTCTTTTATGCCATTTATTACAAATTCCTTAACATGATGAATCACAGCCATGATTCTTTCAAAGAAAACCTTCATTATTACTGGGTAGGTAGTATAGCTGATATAACGGTTTATTATGTCTCCGATGATCAAATCTTTATTGTTTAATGATGCTAATTTTGGTAATAACAGTTAAGAAAACAATAGTTATCTTGAGTATTTTGTTCTATATCGAGGCGATATCATAACTGCGTTAATCTGCGTAAGCAAAACACAATGAGGGGTACAGCAATATTAGAACGTCACCGTTTCTTCACTTCCAGTAAAACCTCTTTCACAATTAAGGAACACTGATTGTTTTCTCACTCATGCTGACATCCATCTTTTGTATAAAAATGAGCATAAATCTTTCTGGGACTGGCACTTCCCCTGGCAAGACGACCACTCACGAAGGAGGAAAGTTGGCCTCCCGCTTCCGGGGCCATTTGAAGTCTTAGACAAACTTCCTTTACCTTCGGGAGATCGGATGTAGGGATTATTTTGTTTTCTTTCCATGACTCTGTTATATTCTGTTTTCTTTGTGTTATTGCTCTACTGTTTATCTCTCCAATACGTTTGCCAGTAACACATCTTTAAAGTAGTCTATCTTCTTATGATTATATTCAATTAGTGTTAGCGAAGGTTTCCTCTCAAATCCTTTCTTTTAGGGAAAAAGCCTAATTATGTTATTACACTAGCTGAAGGCTGATTTATTTAAAAAGAAGAAGAAGAAGAAGAAGAAGAAGAAGAAGAAGAAGAAGAAGACGAAGAAGAGGAAGAAGAGAGATGAGAAATTGAGTTTACAGTATGGACTAGTGCGAGTCGCTTTTTCACATGCTTCTTGTTCTCCCCCTCCCCCTCCACCCCCCCCCCCCCCCCCCCCCCCCCCCCCCCCCCCACCTCTCTCTCTCTCTCTCTCTCTCGTCTCTCTCTCACTCTCTCTCTCTCTCTCTCTCTCTCTCTCTCTAATAGTTCTTGACGGGAAATTATAATTCCTATAGTATAAAACGATATGAATGTGGTTACTCGTGTGAAAAACGAGAAAGGTAATCCGTTATAATCGTTCCGAATTTATCCAGTAAAAATAAGCTTTGATACTTTACGTCATTAATAAAGCTTAATAAACATTTGTTACCGGACGATATTTTCCTTCGGCATCTTGTAGCGCCTAATGGTACCCATAGCATCAGACGAGCTGAATCGTTTCTTACGTAAATACGCATTTCTATTTTTTAATTTATATTAAAACTATATTTATACGGCGGTTGCAAAATTTACGTAGATTCATCTTACAAATATGCAAATTATATTATGGGTCTACAAGGTGGCGTAGCTAACAACGATTATTTTACATCAATAGTTAACGGAGTAATGCGTCTCAAGAGTGATGTAAAATCTAACCTCGCAATAGTTAATCTTGCTTCCATTGCACTGACACGAATTATATTGTCGAATGGAAATATACTGAACTCTTCTCGGGGATAGGCTCCGATTTCTACCTGCAATTTGACGAACATGGATGCCTTCCTTCGCCATTATTAATAGCTTTGGGTGAACTATAGCATTACCTTGAAAAGGATAACTGAAAATATGACAGTGACACCACCTCAAGGCGTCAGGAGCCCGAAAATTACTAAGGTTTCCCTATGTGTTGCTATACGTTTACTTTTGGAGATCATCTGCCTTGACCGAGAACTAGAAAAACTGAAAAGTAAAAAAAGAAAAAAAAGCTAATAATGAAGCAAAAGAGTAATTTTATAATGTAATGTGCTGTTCTATATCTTGTTCATTCTCCCACTTGCATAGAATAAAGTAAATAATGAAATTTGTTCTTAAAACGTCGCTCGTTTCACTTCATTATCAGTCCACAGGGCCCATTAGAGTAGGTAATCTGAAGGTTAACAAAATAAGAGGTGGATAAAAATATTTCGGCAAAAGACCTCGTGAATGAGGGAACTAAAATAAAGCTGATGGATGGTAAAGTAGAGGAGAAAAAAGTATGCCCTTTCGACTATTCGACAAGTTCTTAATCAATTCACAGAGTCAAGCCTAAAATTTTGATATGGAAGAACGGCTCCAAAATTTAATATATCCGATATTACTGTACATCGTGACATATGTAGTAGGTAAAAGCTTCACTGACGTTCCTGGATTTGAAAGGCTCCATGGGTTCGCGCCCGGGTCCAGGCAAGTCTAGTATCGAGAAAAAATTCCTCTTCGGTTAAGCATATATGAAAATATATTAATTCCGAGGTAGAGCGAATTAGATATTAAAGGACATTGTAGCTCGAATATATGTATATGAATCACGGAAATGTGATATGACTTATATATATATATATATATATATATATATATATATATATATATATATATATATACATATATATATATATATATATATATATATATATATATATATATATATATATATGTGTGTGTGTGTGTGTGTGTGTGTGTGTGTGTATTATGTTTTTTACCTGGGGAAAATGTTAATTTCTAGGCATGTTTGGAGAGATTGAACAAATCAATGAACCCACACCCAACACCAGTAGAAGCAAGCAGGCATAAAGAACTCTGTAGATTGGTGGACAAATTAGTAAGAAATGCAAAGATAAATGAGGATGAGAGAGTAGTATCAGTCTGCAAAGAAAACCTAAAAGAATTCTTTGCGCATATTAATAGTAAGAAACCAATAAAAAATAGCATAGGTCCCCTAAGGGACAATAGAGGTAACCTGGTGAACTCAGACTTGGAAAAAGCAGTTATTGAATAAGTTTTTTACCAGAGTGTATTCACAATTGAAGACACTACCTTAATACCGGAACCTGCTATTAAATATGAAGGGGCAGAACAGCTGGACAAAATAATATTTACAGAAGAGGACATTAACAACAAAATAGACTAACTCAACTAGTTCAAATCTCCTGGCCCGGATGGGATTCATTCAAGAGATATTAATGAGCTAAAAGAGGAGTTAGTTCCTTACCTATATAAACTCTACAGAAAAAGTGCTGAACAAAGAAAGGCACCAAAAGGATGGAAATTAAGTAATGTGTCCCGTTTTTACAAAAAAAGCTCCAAAAGAAGAGCCAGGAAATTATAGACGTCGATCGTTTACAAGATTTTTGAGTCCATAATTGCAGATCAAACTGAGGACCACAATGATAGAAATAACTTGTTGTTAACAGCCAACACGGTTTCAGACAAAACAGATCCTGCTTCTCAAACCTCTTGGAGTTTTTTCATAAAAGATATACTCTACTTAGAACAAAAGATATACTCTACTTAGATTTCCAAAAGGCGTTTGACAAAGTTCCACACAAGAAATTAATGACAAAAGTTAGAACTTTAGGAATTGTAGGAGAAGTAGCTGACTAGATGGAAGACTGGCTAACTTATAGAAAACACAGAATCGTAATAAATGGTGAAGAATCAGAATGGGCAGATGTAACAAGCGGAGTTCATCAGGGTTCTGTCCTTAGCCCTCTCTTGTATTTTTTTTATTAACAGTAATGACATTGATGAAGGCTTAACCAGCAGGATACCCAAATTTGCAGATGACACCAAACTAAGTGTAAACGCAGCAGACCCAGAAGCAGTGGAAAGTTTAAGAAATGATCTATTGAAAATAGGGGAATGGTCAACAAAATGGCAAATTCCTTTTAACTTGGATAAGTGTAAAGTGTTACAAATAGGAACAAATAACCCTCATGCCAGCTACATGCTGCTTGGGAATGCCATTAATAGTGTAGAATAAGAGAAGGACCTTGGAGTCATTATTACCAAGGACTTAAAATCCACCAAATAGTGCATAAAAGTGGAAAAGAAGTACAGAAATGAGGTGGATAGATAAAGAGGTAGTTCAAATACTGAAACAAGGAAATGGTGCTGCAGCTCTACATCAATAGTTAGAACTCATCTTGAATATGCAGTACAGTTTTGGTCGCCAACACTTAGAAAAGACACAAATAGATTAGAAGGGGTACAAGCAAGAGCCACAAAGTTAATTTCATCTATCAGGCAAATAGGTTACCGAAGACGACTAGAGAGTCTGAACATGTATGGCTTAGAAACACGACAATTGTGAGGACAACTAATAGAAACATTTAAGATACTGAAAGGCATAGCAAAAGTAGACAGTAACTTATTTACGTTAAACAAAAACCAGACAAGAAATAATGGATGGAAACTAGAACTGAAGAGATACAACACATCCCACTGTGGGAACTTCTTTACATTCAAGATATGTGACACATGGAATAAACTGCCACCAGAAGCTGTAAACAGCAACAGCGTGGAAGAGTTTAAAAGAAAGCTAGACAAAATCATTTGGACACTGTAAATGAACAGTAAAACCTGCTCATGCACATAAGTGAGCACAATGACTCCTCGGATGGACTAATAAGTCTTTGAGACATCCTAATCCTTGTATATCTCTCTTTATCTTTGCTCGCCAGGCGCTGATCGCATGCTGACTAAGACTTCCTTATTTAACATTCTCTCTCTCTCTCTCTCTCTCTCTCTCTCTCTCTCTCTCTCTTTTGTTTATCGTTCGCCTTCTCTCTCTCTCTCCTCCGCCGCTCTGCGTGGGTGTTATCAATACGTTGTTGTGGTGTGGGGGGGGGGGGGGTGTTAGAAAAGGTCTATGGAAGAGCCTAAAGAGGTCTGAAAAGGGTGTTTCGCGTTGAGTTAAAGATACAGGAATTTTAGGATAGGATATTTATGAATTATTTATTATAATGAAAATGTAAGAAATAATTAATGTGCCTGTAAAACAGTACAGAAAACAAGTATTTCCAAACTAAGTTATAGGGTGTTTATTTGGTTATTTTGTTGGTTTTGTGTGGTTGGAAATATGGATTTATTTGACCGTAGATGTTTTAACCAACGTTTTAACGTTTTAATGTTTACAAAGTGTGCATGAGGGGAAAATCTTGCACACACTCTGAGTAAGCTGGAGGTCGGACCACACCTTGTTCCTTAAGATATTTTTTACATTATACTATATATATATATATATATATATATATATATATATATATATATATATATATATATATATGTGTATGTATCTTGTATATAAAAATTTTGCCAGGATTTCAGGGGGGAGGTGGGGTGGAGGGCAGTGGCCCCCTGCCCCTACGTGTGGGAGCCCATGGCACTGGAGAAGGAAGAGAAGTAAGAGGGTATGTGCAAATATTTGGAAGAGGCTTGAACTCTCTTAGGAAAGAATAGGTGGGAATGTATGAAGGTGTTGCGCCATTTATCGTGTAAATATGGATTGTAGATCCTAAATACTAATGAATGTGCGTTATATATGTAATATAAGAAGGATAATTTTGCACATGCACAGAAGAAATAGGGAAAGGTTAACTTAGATGAAAGGATGGATCAAAACAGTTTCAGTTGAATGTTCTTTTGGTAAGATGTAGTGATTGATGGGTTTGTGGAAAGATTATGATATGGAACTGTGAGAACTGCAAGGAAGTCCTAGTTTGTGCACAGTTTGGGAGAAGTAGTGAGTAGGAAAGGCCTTCACAAACAGGAAGTGTGTGTACGATAGAGGGGGGAAGGTGCATCGTGAAGAGGGTTCAACACGCTCCCAGATGAGACTCGTTTCCGTGTATGGATTGAGTAATGCTATGAAATTTTAATTCCGAGAAGGTTTATCAATGAGCTACGATTTAAAGTTCGAATAGTGCAGTGGTCGTTGTGCTGTTTCCATGGGGCCTCCCTACTATGGGAAACCACTTATTACGCTAAAAAATGAAGAGATAGGTAAACTTTCTAAGGAATAAATTTGAAAATATATTAATGTACGAACATATACAGACAACGTATGAAACTATTTCTAGCTCAATAATCCTTCCATTACATTTGACACTCCTAGAAGAACGTTAAATTGAACCACTTGAAGCTGATAAGTGTTCATCTCAAGTAATCGCCACAGTACAAGGACACTTCCTACTCTAATAATATCTAAAAGTAGAATAACTGCAATATATATATATATATATATATATATATATATATATATATATATATATATATATATATATATATATATGTCTGTATGTATATGTAACTCCCAAGGATCAAAACCGAACAGTCGTCAAAACCGGGAAGAATCTCCATTGAGAAGCATTCTTAGGAAAGAATTGTGCAGTGTTTTCACTCTGCTTTTCCCTTTACATGTACATGTTATGAAGGAAATATTACCTAAACTGTAAGTCAAGTGGCACTTACGTGACTCGCCATTTAACTGCTACTTATTCTGCGCGCTGTCCTAGTATACCATCATTGACAGACTAGTTGGGTATCAATTCAGATACCAAGAAAGCTTGGAGCGGTTTGTGTTTACCTATTTGCATAAAATGAAACGTTTGTTAAATTCTTAGCAGTACATCGTTGGAAAACACCCTCAACGACCCAGAGTATGTATGTTGCACGCTCAGTTGTAATCCCGTTTGATATATTTAGTACATATTCTAAGTGGGAACACTGTGGTTTAAGTATTCCTAAATTATAATCATCAGAACGGCATGACGGGAACTTCAGCAGTCTCCCTTTGGTAACACTCTAGAGATGTTATTATCGGAAATGCACATGGAAAATATGATGAAATTCACTCACCTCTGATACACAAGTTGTGGGAAATTTTGTAATATGGCAAAAATTCGTTAGCCTATTCTAACTTTACGCATATTTTTAAAGATGTCTCCAATTTTCAGCACATTTTTTTTTCAGTTGCGACAAACTAGCTCCAGTTACTTTCCTTACAGATTTCTTAATTGATTTCAGAATATCAATTTTAGTGATTGGTATTGCAATATTATAAGTCTTCAGTATATTCAAATAAGCTTCAGTTTTAAGGAAAGAACAAACCAACGTTAGTTTTCTGTTTGTACTTGAAAATAATTTATTAAATGTAATTACGCCCAAGGCTTAAGCAGGGTTGGTGGTTTAAACCAAATGGTTTACACCAAATGGTTTAAACCATGGCTTAAACCAGTCAATAAAAAAACAGGGTTTTTCTGGTTTTTATGGTTTTTTGTTTGTTTTTATATTTTTTGGCCTTCATGTTTCCTTTATAACTTTTATTTTAGGTAATATATATTTTTGGCAACTTTTGGTGTTTTTATCAGTTACTTGGATTTTCAAATAAAATTGGCAATGTTAATGTTTAATTGTTTAGCCTACTAAAATATTCTGAATTGTAACTATCTTACAGTATATTTGTGTTACCGTGCCATAATATAACATTTGATGTAACTGAACATATTCATACAATTGGTAAACCTCAGATAATTAGGTTAAAAGAAATTTGTAAATTATTTTATATCTTTAATAAAAAAAAGGGGGCGGGTGTTAGTTATGTAAAAAGAAACAATCATGTTAATCATAGCTTCAGAGAGAGAGCAATTATTCATTTCAAGTTGAAATAGGTAAAAAATACATTCAAATAAAAGTAAAATTTTCAAAAATAAACACCATTTGGTGTTAACTACAAATCAGTTATTCACATCTAGTTCAAGTACCTAGGTCAAACCGACTGATTCAAGTAAACAAGAAAAATTTCAAAAATAAACACCATTTAGTTTTATACTGGGTAGCACAAAAATTAAATAAACCCATAAAAAAACCATACCAAGTAGCACAAAAAAATGAAAAAAGCCGTAAAAAACCATATTTCATGTTTTAAACCAAAAAAACCATGGTTTAAAAAAATAAAAACAAGGTTTTTGGTTTAAGGGCTCAAGGGGCAGACGAAAGACCAGGATCTCGCTGTTTTATGAGCTAGTATTATAGACATGGCCATGTTTGGTCGTATAGCCTGGCGGGCAGCTAGAACATCACAAAATTCGTTGGCTGTAATAAATATCGTTACAATTAAAAAGGAAGAAAGAAGATGAAGATGGATTTTTTTTCATTCTATGCAACAACAGTAATAAGTCCAAAATTATGAACAATATAACTGAAGTACCTCTATTCCAAAGACACACGATAGTGAAATTGTTGAGGGTAAACGCAAAAGCAACTGTATTTGGTCAACGAAAATGTAAATGTTGGAGCATGTGAGGTCGCCTTAATACGAACGAATTGAGATGCGTGTCACAACTCTCGTGGGCTCTTTACCATATTGCATATGAAACTGAAACTGTCAAGGAAAAGGAAACACTAAATTGGATGGAATATGGTAAACATTACCGAGGAAGAGGTACATTTAAATTCAATTGAATTTTAATATATATACGCCGCCCATAAAATAATAATAATAATGATAATAAGTGCTGGAAACAGACTGCTGTTTTACTTCATATCTTGTTTACGTAATTTACAATTTTAACAAAAATAATAATAATTTTGCAAAAAACACAATAACTTAAAGATTAATATTAAAATGTAATGCGCCATTAAAACAATAAGATTTATATAAAAAAAGGTCATACAGCGATGAATAAAGTTCAGATGCAGATCACAATGAAACTTAATTGGAAATCAACAAAAGTTATAGGCAAGAATAGAAGACCAAAACCATAATTAGATAGGATCCGCATTATCGCTGAATACCAACATCGGTCCATTTAAAAATTGATCGCTTATCAACACCCACATGCGAAACACCTTACAACAACAATGTATTTGGAAAATATTCCAAAGTTGCACTAAAACTTTGAAACTTACATTCTGTAAAACCAAATGGAAAGTGAATAATAAAATTGAAAGAAAACCTCATATAAAATACAAAGAAGGTTTAATTGTCTTTCTGAAGATCATGTGGTTTTAAAGAGTATCTAAGTAACAAAAGTTTGATACTACGAATACACACCTGACAGGTTTCAAAGGGGAGGGGTGAAAAACTTCTTTGTCGAAAACACTCTGATTGAATATACTAAATTATGTACGAAATAATGCAAATTTGAATTCGGTGAGAAATTTTACTCAATAAATTTTGGTATGGCTAGTTTTAAGTAATATGTATATGAAATTTTTTGTAAGGAAAAGATTAAACACAATTATTCCACCCAATGGAGTATGGTTTAGGTATACAATTTGTGCATGACCAAGGAACAAAAATGTAAACTTTCTTTAAAAGTTGTATCAGTTAGTATCTTAAATTTTTTAATTCATCAAGGAAATGGAAAAGGATTGGTACCCAGCCTTCTTAGGTTGTCTAATACATAGAAATAGTATTGGGTTTAATTGCAGTGTTTACGGTAAACTTATTACTAATACTCTTTCTAGATACTTTTTATTTTGGTCACAGTAATAAGATTAAGAAATCATTGTTCACATCTGCATATGATTTTAACAGCTTTATGCATATGTAGACCTGAATATATCAGTGATGAAATAGGTAAGATTAGGAATACAAACAAGAAATTGTGCATTAGACAATTCATTAGAAATGGTATAAAAGATTGGTAGCAAAACATTAAAGAACCTTAAACAAAAAAAGATTTGTTGTGTTTGTTTGTATGGTGTTTTTACGTTGCATGGGACCAGCGGTTATTCAGCAACGGGACCAACGGCTCTACGTGACTTCCGAACCACGTCGAGAGTGAACTTCTATCACTGGAAATACACATCTCTCACTCCTTAGTGGAATGGCCGAGAATCGAACTCGCGATCACCAAGGTGGGACACCAACGCCATACCAACCACGCCACTGAGGCGTTTGTTGTTGTGCTGCCATATAGAAATATGTATGATTTCCCCCCCTATTCTTAACAAATTTGGAGTTACTGTTCCATTTAAGAACAATAAAACCATGAAACATGCACTTATGTAATACTAAAGGGTGTATATATAAAATTTCATGTAAGTCTTGATAACGACAACTATTATATTGTCCAAATGTGCAATTCACTGAAAGGAGAATAGAACAACAAAATGTATAATCCATGCACAGGAGAACAAAGGAATTTTTGTACGTGTCAGCGAGAGCAATCATACTGGGAAGGGGCAAAAAAGACACCGGAAAGGGATATAATTGAATATAGCTGGGTAAAAGAAAGTTATGGCCAGAACATGAATATCAGTCAGGGTATATATAAACTTTAATCCTAAAATTTCGAAAGAAATTTGTAGAATATTTAAATCTTTATGAAGGTAGTAGATATGTATATGGAAAAAGGATGATCCTATTCGTGAAAATGGTGAGATGTCACAACCTGTTATGAGTTTTTCTGCCTTTCCTCCTTCACACCTGTCAGGTGTGGATTTGTAGTCTCAAACGGTCTGCATGTATTCGGTATTGTCCCTTGAGAGTGTATTGTGATTTCTACCACTGGCATTAATGAGTTTTGTCGTCATTCCCTCTTTGATACCTGTCAGGCGTGGATTCTTAGCCTCATGGATTTTTAGCCTCAAACGGTTGTGTGTCGGTCCATACTGTCTCCATATCATTCATACTAATATATATATATATATATATATATATATATATATATATATATATATATATATATATATATATATATATATATATGAGGCACTGTGTCTGATGAGCCTCTCCAGACGTGACAACAATACTCGATAAACATAATATTCAGTCCACGTAAACCAAAGGCAGTGAACAAAAGGTACTATCGCAATACCATGAACAGAATTGGACAAGATTAATAGACTTAAAGCAATGGCCTCTAATACAAGTTGAGTTGTAATTAAGGCCAATAAATTAAGAGCTCGGCCATCCGCATAAGACTGGTTTGAATATCGTTTGAGGGAAAATAAAACATCACGAGTGTAGCAGGCCTCTGCAAATTGACTGGACCGAACGGACCTCCAGAGCTTGTAGCTTCGGTGAGAGTAAGAGCAGTAGGGCTCTAGTTGAAAAAAAAAATGGCTGCCTTATGAACAATTATACTCTTATCCTTTAACTCCTAGAGAGGAAAAGGAAGTATAACCTCAGAATAAGTTATTTTCTACTTCTCATATTTTCCACTTCTCATTTTTAATGGTGCAAAGATTACGTACAGGAATCATGATCGAAAATTTATTCACTCGGAAACTTGGCATTGTTATAAGTTTTACAGCGGCAGCAGAAGTTAGTTTGATCTGCATTCGTCCTGAATGAGGAGAATCAAGATCTATTATTTTGTGACAGGTGTGTAAACGTTTCTATGTATGAGGAAAATCCCTAAACTAAACTACTATGAGATTCAAGGTTCTGTAACACGGTTTTTTGCATTAACTTTTTATCTATGCATTTCATTGATATAACGCTTATTCAGAATACACATTATATCTACACATAAATTTTGACTGTATTCTGCATTACGTAGGTTGAATAAACTTACTAAGAGAAAAGGTGTCGAATGCACTCGTTAAGTAACTTATGACAGCACTTCTTCCCTCTTTCTCGCAACGAAGGCTATACCTCTGGCAACAATGACATACAAATTTAAATACAAGCAAAGCTGCACACCTTTATGAACTCTGAAACCTCTCCACTGATAATTGTCATAATGAACAAACCAACAAACTATGTTAATAAATACAAAAACACTTCGATTATTAGTCTAACTCCCAAAATAAGTTTCCTAAGAAATTACAGTCTACTTTATAGGTCACAATCAGATTGACAAGATGTTGGGAATAGTTGATAATTTTCAGAGACATAGTAGAAGAATATATATATATATATATATATATATATATATATATATATATATATATATATATATATACAAGCATAATATTTGTAAACATGATATATACACCCATACCATTTCTTATACACTAAATATAACCTTCGAAGTATATTTTAATTTTGTGAATTCTCTCAAACATATATATATATATATATATATATATATATATTATATATATATATATATATATATATATATATATATATATATATATATATGTTTATACCAAAGCATATTTGCATATATCAACCACTATATAACGTTCTTGGTTCGTGTCGGGTGAGGCTTCAGGTACATGCGAGGTGTTACTTGTGCTTCCTTGGGTGCTCTGGCATTTCTCGAGGGAAACGACGTGTCTAGCGTTCGGAGGCGCGCTGCTGTCTGGTGCGCCTTCGCTCTCCAGTTCCTTCTGCAGGAAGGGATTAGTATGGGGTCCGACTCTTGCTGGAATGAAGATTCGGATTTTGAATGTCGATGCTTACCGCGTCCGCTGTTAAAAGACGCCCACAGTAACTTTATGGATGACCTGGGCGCCTTCAGTCAGGGATGGTTTCCAATGGCTAAAATGCTGGTGTGTGGCCCCTTTGTTTCTGAGGGCCAGCATTCGCCTCCGAAGGGTTGTAGTAGTGGGTGGGTCCGTTGTACTACGTTGTGAGAGTTACACATCTCCGCTGTCCCTTTTAATCAGGTATTACTGTATTATTTGTCCCCTTTATCCAGGTATTACTGTGGTGACTGTTCCTTTTATCCCAATATTATTGTAATAAGTGTCCCTTTCATCCAGATATTACTGTGGAGACATTTCTATGCTCTCAATTACATGAAATGAGGTATTAAGAACAATAGAGTTTATTTACTACATAAGTTAAAAGGGAAGGGGGAAGGGGTATAGGTTTGAAATCCACCTTATTATTTTAGTTCAAATGATGGCCATGTTCCAAATTTTGTCTGGATCGGTCAAGCAATTCGGAATTTTTGAGCCCACGAATATGTAACAAACATACAAACGTTCATTTTTATATATAAGATGATGTACACTCAGGTTTCATTTTATCTCTTATGATACGATACATATGATAGTTAGAATTTTGTTTCGTCCCTTGTGATGCACAGTCAGATTTATTTTTATCACCTGATGTACAGTGAGATTTCCTTTCATCCCTTATGATACATAAATTTCATTTTATCCCTTATAATGCAGTCAGATTTCATTTTTTTTTCACCCATGATACATAGTTTTCATTTTATACCTTGTTATGCACAGTCAGATTTCATTTTATCACTCTTGATGCACATTCAAATTTCATTTTAACCGGTATGATGCACAGTCAGTTCCATTTTATCACTTATGAAACACAGATTTCATTTGATCCCAGATCTAATATTATTGCATAATATTTTAATATTACACCAATTATTGCGTACCTTCGTAAGGCCATTTTGAATGAACACTCTATGAGTATTGATTGCTTTCAATTTTTTAGTAAATTTTTAATTATGCATTATTACATATTTTAATATTACACCAATTATTGCGTACCTCTGTAAGGCCATTTTGAATGAACATTCTATGAGTATTATTACTTTCAATTTTTAGTTAAATTTTAAATTAGGCCAATAACATTTATATACTTTTAAGGAAACTATGCAAACATTTTTTTAATATTGTTATCTGGACACTTGACATGTAAACCTTCAGCAATGTTTACAACTTATCTTTGTTCGCCAGTCCATGAAAAGAAGTCTTCATATATGTCGCTTATTGTTAGGGAAAAATCCCCTGAATGGGCTGCTTTATGTTTTTGGGTGATTTTATTTGTATCCAAGGACACTTTTGTTGCTAGTTGGTTAAAACTGAGAGACGGATAAAATAGAAAAAATGTGCTGAAGAAACACTCAGCCACCACCCATGAAACTCTCAGCTGCAGTTGATCATGGCTAACTTTAACCTTGAATAAAATAAAACAACTACTGAGGCTAGGGGCTGCAATTTGGTATGTTTGATGATTGGAAGGTGGATGATCAAGATACCAATTTGCCGCCCTCTATCCTCAGTAGTTTTTAAGATCTGAGGGTGGACAGGAAAAGTGCGGAGGGAAAGAAATAAGCCATCCATAGTAGTTTTCATTTACAGAAAACTTAAAAGTGATATACATATATATATGTATATATATATATATATATATATATATATATATATATATATATCTATATATATATATATACATATATATATATATATCTCTATATATATATATATATATATATATATATATATATATATGTATATATGTATATATATATATATATATATATATATATATATATATATATATATATATATATATTATATACCGTTAAAGTGAACAACCTACACAGTTTTTCTTGCCTTCGTAGGCGGCCTGAGTAAATAGCTCGTCTCAGTCGATGAGTCTCCGTCCAAACGGCTGCGCATGCGCACTACATCGTTAATGTGGTGGAAGTAACTTTTTTGGCTGTTTGTTTTGCTGTCTGTCCGCGGACAGATAACATGTACCGCCTGTTAAGAATATTGAGTTGGATTTTAAATTCAAAAGTATTTATACTTAAATTGATGGTATATTGGGTTTACTTGTTTTTCATAATTGATACGGATGTCTGAATAATATGTTTTTATAATTTTGCCATTTTTCCACAGGACAAAATTTTAATTGTATATAATGAAGGCTGAAAGTGGTAGCATCATTCCTGAATTACTTGTAGATTTAATTAAAATCTGTATGAATGAGAATTTGCTTTGGCAAATAAAGGCCAAAGGCTATCGTAACTGATTAATCCTTGATGTATGTCTATTTGTGGTCCAAAATCCAAATCATATGCAAATTAATTTTTCAATGGGCATAAATATTTATTATGACAAGATAATGTAAAACAGAATAGGCCTTTTGCGTCTATTTATGATTATGCATCATGAATGTAATTCATTTTTAAAATAGAAAAAAATAATATTATACTTTTTGATTAAATTAGACTAATGGACACACTAATGAAACAAAGGAAGACAGTAGTCAACTGTGGATTTTCATTCATCGCAATAAGTCATAAGAAAGTCAATCTTAAGTGAAAAAAAACTGGTATGAACCCTTTTTAATGAAATAGAAACATTTTTAGGCCTTTATGTGTCAACTTTGATCAACTTTGAAATGAAGGCAAAGGATTATGAACGCTATCCTCCATGGAAGTGTTCCTTCACTCAATAATATTCAGTAAATATTATGAAAGTCATCGGGGCCAAATTTACATGGGAATATTTAATTCGTTTTTATTAACCTCTCTTTAACTGGACGTCTTACGTGACGTTTATGATTTTTTTTTCATGATGACGTCAAGCCAATGACAGCCAGAGCATCGTGTGTTGACGCTGTGGCTGCTACGGAGGGGTAAGATAAAATACTGTACTGGTTGTGGTCGCAGACAGTAAGACAGAAGAAGACAGGCACTACAATACATTCTCCTCACTTAATTCCTTCTAAATTTGCGCGGAAAACATATATATCACCTGATGACTGAGCCAATGACCAAATGGAAACCGATAAGCAGAGTTTTCATTAATACTAATTACTTTACGTCAACTGGGGAGAATACCAAAACAAAGAGATTTTTTTGGCAGCGTACAGCTTCCTTGTTATTAAGTGTTTAAGGCAAATCAGTTCCCTATATTCATAATATGCTAATCATAATTACAAATTTATTAGGTTATTTACTCATCCTAATAACAGTTTATAATAAGAGATGTAAAATTCCGTTGGATATTTTTAATATAATTCATTTAATTATACTTTAATAATATTTTTTGATAAAGAACGAATCATTAATTTGTAAATTTATTCCCAGTACGTAAAATTCACACCTGATTAGCTGACTTTTCATATTAAAATATCTTATATTCTTGTGGTTTATTGAATAGTGAAATAATGAAATGGGTCTCAGGAAAAATATGCTGTTCACATAGGTCACACTCACTCTGAACAGATACTATATCAGGGTATATATCTGGAATATGAACTTGTCGTCCGTACTTGGCCGAAACTATGAATTATTTCTAAAAATATTATTGTGCCTTATTATCCAAACGGTGATGCTTAGAGCCTAATATAACTGAATATAAAGACCAATTTTCTGTTTAAAACAAAAGCAATGCAGACGAGCAGCTGTAAACAATAAAGTTCGCTTTGTTTTCCGGTTTTCTTCTGATATGCTGAAGCAGATTGTGCTCAGAGTTCCTGCCGACGTCTGCGATTCTCGGGATCACCGAATTAACTTTTGTCACCTCGGCATTAAGCGCAATACCATTTATTAGGCGGCCGCGCCTTTTCTTGATTCCTCTAGTTCATTGACTGGAACTGAGAATATCGATGGAATTCTTCAAATGGAGGCCCGTTGCCTTGTACGAACAATATTAACTCTTGATGTTAAATTTTTGTCACGTGAAGCAAAAAGAAACAAGTAAAAAATGCGTTGAAGTTTCTTCGACTCAGTCGAGTTTTTTATACAACGTATAATGCTGAATGGAACTCTCAGTCACGGCCCGGTGGTGGACTGTGTTACTGACACTTATAACGATGCCAGACGCACGATCATGGATAATTTCAACTTTGAATAAAATACATACTACCCGAGGCTAGATGGCTGCAATTTGGTATGTTTGATGATTGGAGGGTGGATGATCAACTTGCCAATTTGCAGCCTCAGCAGATTTGAAGATCTGAGGGCGGACAGAAAAAGTGAGGACGGACAGATAAAAGCCAGCTCAGTAGTTTTCTTTTACAGAAAACTAAAAATGGGCAACTCTAATTTACTGGAGGATAATTAAGAACCTTTCTCATCAAAATGCAGTGATTTAAAGAACAGTTAGGGTATACCGCAGGATTCTCAGAACTAAACTAATCGTGCAATGTACGCTTTAATAGTAATGAAAAATAATGCTGTGTGTGTACGTTTACAGTTATCACAATTTTTCTTTATTAGGCTTTTACTGTGTATTGTTGTTACATTTTATTACCTTACAGACTTGCATTGCACTGGATATATATATATATATATATATATATATAGTATATATATATATATATATATATATATATATATATATATATATATATATAATACACACTCACCTGTGACTTAAGGCACGTTGCAAACTATACATCCAGTTGTATTATATATATATATATATATATTATATATATATATATATATATATATATATGTATATATATATATACATATATATATATATATATATATATATATATATATATATATATATATATATATATGTGTGTGTGTGTGTGTGTGTGTGTGTGTGTGTGTGTAGGAGGATGTATTATCACCCAAGGAAAATAAATCCCTTTCACTCCCTTCCAACAAGGAGCTTATAGATATTTCGCAAAACTTTAATATAGAAAAACACGGGTGAAATGTTGTATTCCAGTATCCTAACACAGTTGGGAGAAAAATCTTAAAAACAACCCGGTAAACTTATACGAAGGTATTGGTGTTCATGCTATTGGTTGCTTGGATTATGATCCTTATATCGGTGAAAGTGGTCGTTCATTTTCTGAACGTAAAAATTAATATTTTTCAGCATGTAAAGTTTTTTTCAACTTTTATTATTTCAGCATGCAAACTGGGGAATAAATATAGTTCTACAGCGCGACACGCCTGGGGAAAAAATTATAGAATAAGTTTTACACACAGCATTACCATTTTTAAAATGGTAATGCTGTGTATAAATCTTTGGACAGATCCACCAGAAGTTGTATTGAAATCGCCCTCTTTTCGTTGAATAATACCTTTGATAGAAAATTAGGCATTGTTGAAAATAATAAGTGAAGAAATTCGTTAATGTGCGGGTATTCGTAATTTTAGAAACATATGTAGTCAGTTGATTTCTTTCCAAAATCAGTCATAATATACAACAAAATTCCATTGTTGGCTCCTCAGCGGAAGACTCCAAGTTTCCTGCGCCGAGGAGTTCTCGAAGAATTCCAGAATTGACTGAAGGCCCCAATAACCTGATTAGCAGGTTTACTTTCTGTAATGTTTGTTTCTATGTATAGTTTCCTGCTTTACTTTGTCTCCTGAGTCGTATATTATACTCCATTTTTTGTGATCAAGTCCACAGCATTTGGACGAAATCTATAAGAGTAGTACATATATACTTTTAATACACTATGTTTTGTAACGGGAATTTTATTGTTTTTTTAAGCCAGCTATGTATCTATTTACATGTGTATGTTTGCTGTAGACGGCGAAACTACTGGACCGAATTGAACTAAAGTCGGACCAGCCATCTATGTCGTTTTTATAGGGGATGGTTTTTAGCTGGGTGCCGTATTGATACGGATATCCGTCCAGGCTAACTTCTTTATTATTATTGAAAAATAAAAGGATTATTAGATCTGCGGTGTTCCGTGGCTTTTTTGAGGTTTACAAGATACCATGTAGCAATTGTGATGAGATCTAAGTATGGGAAACCGGTAGATCCATCTCGCAAAGATTAGTAGAACACAAAAGATAAGTGCGATATGCATCAGAGAACTCGGGGATTTTCCTACATATTAGGGCCAAAGGCCATATCATATATTAACTGGAGTGGGGCGGAGCTATTTTTCAAAAGTAGCTGTGCGTACAAAAGGAGAATGCTGGAATCTGCTATCATCAATCAAACCAACAATATAAACCTGTCAGGAGGATACTGGAGAGCGGAGGGCATCGACCAACTAATCCTTAGGCCGCTCCTCAAGCATGTGTCCAAGAACATCCGACCACCGGACGAGTCGCCAGACGGGAGTTAATGAGGCCAGAATTCACCAGGGAATAGTTTAATTTCCACCATTCCTGGGTCAACAACAGAGACTTACTGCCACACCTACATATGTTTTTGTATATATACTCTTGTAAGACATCCAATGTCCATATTTTACCAGTGATCAGGAGCACAGAAGGAAGTGCTTGAAACACATGGTTGCAACATTACGATAAGTGTTTTATGGGCCTTTTATCTTCATATTTTACTGTTGTATTACAGTAAAATGACATTCATATATCTATATCTATATCTATATATATATATATATATATATATATATATATATATATATATGTATATATATATATATATATATATATATATATATATATATATATATATATATATATATATATATATATATATACATACATATATATATATATATATATATATAATATATATATATATATATATATATATATATATATATATATATATATATCTAACACCACCCTTTTGACAAAGCTACACAAATTAACAATTCTTACCTGTAGCAGCAGGCGGCACCCTCTATCTGCAAGCATGTCACTAGGCTATTAAGCTCAGATAAATATAAAATAAACTATTTATTACCCAAAGCAGATGAACATAAAATAAGAGTAAATTGATTAATAAGTCATAGTGATAAAACCCAAGTCTGCCCCACAAAGAAAACTATTAAGTTATCATTCCACACTCCTGACTAAGTATTCACTCCCAGACTCAAAATGTCAATTGTTACATTGTATTAGTCAAGTTAGAGAATCCCGTCTCTAATATTATGCTATAGAGCCCATCTGTAATAAAGATATATAACACAATATTAAGTAAAGAGATACACTTCGCACTTCTCTCTTTTCAAAGGCAATATTAAGTAAAAAGATACATTTCACACTTCTCTCTTTTCAAAGGCAACTGTTTCTAAGTCATTTAAAATATGCGACATACCTTTAAGATGGGGGTTTTCTCCCGACCTTAGCATTCGCTCAACCGTCTTTCTTCACAAAGGAATGTGTCTTTCCCCCAATTGCCTTGATCGGTCAGACCTGTGACATCCGTACAAACGAATGTACATACCTAAAAACTGCCCCTGGCAACAGTATGGACAGCCACCAGCTTAAAAACGCATACAAATCAGATTCCTTCTTTTAAGGAGGCCGCCTCACAGCTCACTCTGTCTCCAAGCAAGGGCAGCTGACACATCAATTCATACCTGTAAGATGGCTTGCCCACCTATGTCCTTTGTGCACTCCTGTTGCACACCACATCAGCAACTAATGCACAATGTATCAATTTGCCACATGATTTAGGGCTACCTCCGTTGCTGGAGCCCCTGTGCCTCGCCGATGCACAGAAGTTTAAGAACTCCTAGCACACAAATTGTGATCAGTATAACACCTAGCATGATCACTATTATTGGAATTGTGTAATGCTCATTGAAGAAAAACTCATCTTCGTCACTATCCTCCAGCGGCGGGACTGTAACAGTCTCCACTGTAGGTAAAATTCGAACCGCCTCATGGTTCCCATGTAAGTGTTTTATAAACACTTTCAATGATGAGTTGTAGACACGCCGACTAAGCACCATGAAGAAATCCAAGAGAACACAGCAGGAACCATCAAACAACTGGGATCCCTGTAGGATGAGCAAGTTGTTGTCCCCATTGAATATAATAGAAAACTTGCATCTGGTGCAGAAGACCGCTGTCATTGTCTCTGTCGATATTACTTGATATGGATCAGGGAATTCTCTAAAGTTACAGTGAGTCAGTAAATTCTCGTGAGCTAATTCTAGTTTGCAATCTGACAGGTCAATATGTCGAAGAGTGAATATCTTACTTTCACACACATATCTATACATAAACTAACGCACATCCTAGTTCATAGTCAACTGCTGAGGAGTGGAATTCTTCACCTGATATATACATAATCTCTACCCCTGTCCAAACCACTACCGACCCCTGGAAAGAACTAGGAAATGGCCTAAATATATAGCTGTGAAATGGTTTTTTACCACTGACTGGTATGTCAACAAGTAACCCCTTATCTGATAATGTACCTTGAAAATCCATAGTATCTATAAAGTAAATCTCCTGTAAAATTAATATTTGATCCACATTCATACGCCACGTCTTTTAAGGTTGACTCCAAAGTTCCCAATGGAAATTTTCCCCTGAGAAGCTGCTACAACTGCCTCCACTTGGCTTTTAATCTCATTCAACAAAGATTCTGTTTCTCTTTCAACATTCAAAAGTGTAGTGTGTATAGTGAAAAACATAATGGTGACTTCTAGGTCTTCCCAGACTCCTTTTACTGCCGCGTGTAATACGTTACTTGATTTCCTCAACTCTCTAAATCCGTTTTCTAATTTCTCATTTCTCCCTCTTAGAGAATTCAGAGCTCTACCATGTTCGGCGAGCTCCGCCTCTAATATCCCAACCTTCACCTAACTCGTTACTGCTACTCAAGCTATGCTGCAATAGATACACCCCTGGCCGCAAACAGCTGTACTGCCCTTTTCTGTCTTCTAGACGGGTCCTTCCCCCCGACTGGCTTTGTCTCAGGGACCCAAGTGAGTGTTTCCACGATCTTGCCTTGTACCCTGCTTGCAATTATTTTCATTTCTGCTAAAAGACGTCCCAGTGATGCGGACAGGTTTCTTGTAGTCTGAAGTTCGTTTAACGTGTTTACTAGTCCTTCAACTTTGCTACGCAATTCCTCGAGTTCCAATCTGGCTGAACCCAGGCTCTCGAACTCGATACTTATTGTCACTTTATCAGATGACAACCATACTAGGTGGTCTTTCTCAATAAGCACTCCAGGACCCAGACGTACTTTTGTCTTTGCAAGTGCAATCAGCCCCTGGCCAATGATTAAGCAATATTTCAGCATCTGACAGAACAAGACAAAAAAGAAAAAAAAACTTTCAGTTATCTAATTCTTTAGGCCAACATTGACATCAAGTAATAATAAAAAAAGGAAAATAATCGACCTTCCTCATTACGAACTCACCCATATACATAATCCAATATCATTACCAAAAATGTAATACATACCATTACGGAATGTGCTACCGTAACAATCTCATCGACCAGAAACGATTGGAAAAGAACCCCCTTACAAAGAACACCTCCGTGGAATGCCACAGTCAGCAGAGAATAGTGCAAATCTCCGAGTAATCAACTCCAAAGGGAAAAATCAGCAACCGAATTCATTGCAGCATTATCAGCAAAAATCCACCTGTGAACACTATAGATTTTTCTAGGCAGACTTGCAACGCCAGAAGCCATTATGCCCCAAATATCCTACACACAGGAATTATCCCATATTCATCATCACGTTTCTCAGCTAAACCAAAAATTTGCCGTATTTCCAACAACTTCCCATGTAAAGTATGAACCCCAAAATCTTATGCCAAAACGCTGCAGATTTGCGCATAAGAAAAAAAATAGTAGAAAGAAATGAAAGAGAGAAAAAAAACATTATAAGCATTTCGCCACAAAATTGCAAAAAACAGACAGCAAGGAAAAAATGCAATTGCACAACAATATTCTTAATCCCCACAACCAATTCTTTTCAATTTCGAGATATGTGTTTTCATCTAAGATTACATGTCTGTTTCCAATTTTCTCCTTAATGACTTTAGAAGGACCTTTAAACTTCGGGCCTAATTTGTAGTTCAGTTCATTTCTCACGTTAAATTTTAAAAATACCTTGTCTCTAACATAGATCTTGGGATCAGATGTTTTACCAATACTTTTCTGTACCATCTCTCTGGTTGTGGATTCAAGATTACAGCTGAGATAAGCATGTCTCTCTCTCGCTGTGGATACCAACGCCTCGATCGTATCCTCCCCATGATAAGGTTTAGTCAGCAAATCAAATGTGCCTCGTGCTGGGCAACAGTACAAAGCTTCAAATGGAGACATTTTAATGGAATCACTAACCATAGTGTTAATACTATGTCTAACAACATCAACATAGCTGTTTTCCTGAGAGCCTCGAGCACTTTCCTGCTTGCTCGTTCACACAACCCATCAGCCTCAGGTCTGTATGGAATAAATGTTACTTTCTGTATCCCCATGACTTCAACTAAACATTCCAAAGTTTTGTTCACACATTCTCTACTATGGTTGCAACGTTAAGAGAAGTGTTTTATGTGCCTTTTATCTTCATATTTTACTGTTGTATTACAGTAAAATTACATTCACACACACAAACACACACACACACCACACAGTATATATATATTATATATATATATATATATATATATATATATATATATATATATATATATATATATATATATATAGTATATATATATATATATATATATATAATAATACACACATACACACACACACACACACACACACACACATATATATATATATATATATATATATATATATATATATATATATATATATATATATATATATATATATATATATATATTATATATTGCTACTTTCTAAATGCATATATCCCCTCTTAGACTGTATAAAATGTTAGAATTGAATTTTACAAAATTTTTTCAGATTCCTAGATAGCTTATAGATGGGATGTTTTAAATGTGTGTTCAGATTTCGCATAACATAATGTAAAAGAATATATATATAACATAGAATGTAGAAAGAGAGAGAATATCTTTGTCCGTTCAAAGCTAGAGTTATTTTTCCTAATCTGTCAACACGTTTGATAAGAAAGCTCGAGTCTTCACTTTGTTATCAGATCATGTCAGTCTTAATTATCGCTCAACCTCCGTTTTGATCGGGTACATGTATGTTGAGCAGAATTGTCTTGTACGCGTATGTCTTTGATCAAAGTCACGTGCAGATTACACATTTTGTATGTAAAGTTGCATAAGATTTTGAAGCTTCTGGAAGCAGTATTGCCCAAAACGTTTCGTCATCTCCTGTCCAGCTTCCGTAAGGGAGAAGTTTTTCATTCGGGCGTAGATTTTCAAACCATTCACATCTCTCTCTCTCTCTCTCTCTCTCTCATAGCACTTTTGATGTTAAATTAACGTAATGGTTTCGTACTTATTGAATGGTCACCCGCAATTTGAGAATTTCATATTCGATATCTCTTAGAGTTTATTTAGTGTTATTTAGTGTTTTTTGTGGAATCTGAACAAACATTGTTTCGCAACGGCGCCTGGTTTTGTGAAAGTGTGAAATGAGCTGCAGCATGAAAGACAGAAATTGGTATACCAAAAAGGTAAAGTGTGTTATATTTTTATTAGTTGCAAATAATAACTGATAGGAACAGTGGTTTAGTAAAAACTAAATAACTGATGGTTACAGTGGTTTGAGAGAAACTATTTACGTTTTTACACATTGCAAATTTTTGTGTTTTGTGTTTGTTTCATTTTTGTGCATTTGTTAATTTTCTTGCTGAAGTGTGCCTTTTTATTTTATATTCTGTGTGATTAATACTTTTTGCAAATTTTGATATTGGTCACATTTTTCTGTATTTTAATTTGCATTCACAATTTAATTGACTTAGTTATTTTCATTGCTTAATCGCACATTTAATTTAATTTAACACTTGTGAATTAGTTTGCATTTACTAAGAATTCTTTTCAAGTTTTATTATTGTTTAGCACTAGTGAATTAATTTCCAAATTTCAATTATTGCCTAACACTTTTGAATTTTGATTGAATTAATTTTGTTGAATTTTGTGATAAATTAATTTTGATTTAATATTACTTAATTGACTCAAGAATTAATTAAACTTCACTTTGTTTTCAAGTAACAGTAATTTTCCCTGATATTGTGTATTTCACTTATGAATTTTGAGTTTAATGATAAATTTTTGTATTTAAAATTTTATAAGTGTTTTCATTTTTATACCAGTATATTTGCATTTGATTATATTGATGTTAGGTAGAAACATAGAGTGGTAATTGATCTGTTTTCCTTCATTAAATTAACTTGAAGTGACTGAGAACCAGGGAAGTACTAGACTCCTGAAATCAGGGAAATACTTAGACTTTTAAAGTTGTTGATGGAGTTATCCCCTTTGATTAATTCAATTACTTACAAGATTACCTCAAACCTGTTTTGATGAACTTAGTCTGATTTTCTGCAATACTGGTAAGTTGTTAAGGGATCACTGTTGCCTTTAGATTATTCAGTCGTTTAATACCTGTGATGAGGGTTCAGGTGTCTGGCTTTTGTGAGGTATCAGTTAATGTATGGTAAGTGTAGTAACCAGATACTTGGCACTTCGTCACAAGTAATTAATGGTGCCCAGAGACCTGGGAAAGCAGATTTCATTATCACTCTAGTATATATTGGTGGTGTTATGGATATATTTTGTTAGGAGAGTGACCATATACTTTTTGACTTGCATTTATTGTATTGAATTTTAAGTTGATAACTTAGAGGAAAATGGCTCAGTTCAAGG
>NC_087209.1:84763307-84793307 GCF_015104395.2 Macrobrachium nipponense
CATATGTACGAATAATGCATTCGATATTTGCCCAGTTCTCACAGAATACTGATGCTGTTTGAGACGTTGTGAAAGAGATTTACCGGTTTGTCCGTAATAGACTTTATCACACTTTTTGCAAGGAATTTCATATATGCAGCCTGGAGGATCTTTAGGAGAATTTTTGATTATTAAACTCTTGACATTAATATTACTGAAAACAACATTTATGTTAAAAAGCTTTAAAATTCTAGGAATATCTAAAAACCTTTCATCATAGGGTAATTTTAGAATGTTATTCTTACTAAATTCAAGTTTGTCATTAGTTTAATAAAATGTTTTTCTAGCTCTTTTCCATGCCACATCTACAAAAGTCCTGGGTATTTAAGTTTCATTGCAATATCATAAATAGTTTTAATTTCATCGTCAATAAACTGCGGGCTACAGTCACATAAAGCCCTTAGAAACATCCCAGAAAGACCAGTGAAAAAAAATATTTTGATGGTGATTGGAGTAGTAATGAACAAAAGAGGCAATGTTAGTTGATTTTCGAAAGACTGAAAAGTGAAATTTCTATCATTCAATGGACAGTTACATCAAGAAAATTCAAATTGCAATTTCTTTCTTCCTCTACAATAAATTTTATAGAAGGGACTAAATTATTGAGATTATTAAGGAATTCCTGGAGATTTTCGTGAACTGGCCAAATACAGAAGATATCATCCACATATCTAAACCAAATAACTTTTTGGGGCAAAATTCTTGGTAAGACTTTTGTCTTGAAAAATTTCATGTAAATATTGCTAAGGACAGGAGATAAGGGATTACCCATAGCCATGCCAAACTTTTATACAAAAAATTCCCCATTAAAACAAAATTTACTATCTTTGATACATAACCTTATGAGACTAATGAGGTTTGCCACACTTAAGGGGATGTCATGACGTTCTAATTAATTCCTCCTCCAAATATTCAAGTACGTCATCTACAGTACTTTTGTAAATAAAGAAACAACATCAAAACTAACCATATTAAAATCAAAATTCAAATTTAAACTGTTCAATTTGTTTATAAAATCAACATTGTTTTTAACATTCATGTTAGAAATGTTTCCTACCAAAGGAGTAAGAATTTTTACAAGCCATTTAGATAAATTATACGTAACTGAGCCCACTGAACTAATGATTGGTCTGATAGGGTTATTGATTTTATGTGTCTTGACTAAACCATACATATAAGGTAGGGAGGCGCATTGCAGTGTAAACTGTTTAATTAAATGGTCCAAGCCCTTCAAAATGGATTTAATTTGTTTATTAAAATAGGAGTTCACTGTCTGTGTAGGGTCAGAACCTCAGTTTTCATATAACTATCAGTATCATTTAGCAATGTCATTATTTTACTTATATAGTCACTTTTATTCATTATTACCACTGCATTAGATTTATCTGCTTTAGTCACTTTCACTGTATCGTCTTCTTTAATTTTCTTAAAAGCCTGGAGAAATCTCATGGGTACATTAGGGGGAGAAGGCTTACACATAGCACCATACACAATACCTTTACAAATATTGATATCATCAGGGCATAGGTTTTGATTCAATTTTTCTAAATAACAAAAGGATTTTGAGATGTCGACACAGTCCAGGTTACCATTAAATACACCAAAGCTTAACCCATATCCCAAAGCCGCTGTCGTAGCACTATCCACAGGTTTGTCTGATAAATTAATCATGAAGTCCACGTTGGCATGCTTAGTCCAGTCGCTTTCAGCAATAAGATTCTTCAGCTTGACTTGAAGCTTCCTTTCAAGACGGTTGCAGCACTTTCTCAATTTTCCGTAGCAATAATCCAGCATCCGATTCTTCCAATCGACAGGAACTGTCTGATTAAAGCCATACCGTCTACTTCTAAATGTACGAAACGCATAATCTACTTCCACTTTTTTTTGTGATGTCGATGTGTTTTCTGAAGTATGATGCGTTGAAACTCGATAGTAATGCACCTTTGCACGACAGTTCAGTTTCAGCTTTGAAACAAGTAAACCACTTTCAGTCCATAAACGGAGAGAAACAATGAAATTTTCAGGAAAATATACTTGTTTAAAATAAACTTTACATTGTGTTTGGTTATGAAAAGGAAATGGAAAATTCAAACAAGCGTATTATAACAATATGGAAAATTTAAAAAATTCAAAAGAAAAGTGAGTTATTCCACAATGGATAATGTAAATTAAAAGTTGAAAGATGCATGATCACGGCAACAATTAGGTTTAAGGTTTTATTAATGTATATGAACTCCGAAATTCTTAAATTACGTGGGTTCGAACAAGTTTCGAAAGTCCTAAAATTTTCGATACTTCAATTTTTATTGCAAGCTCTTATCATGTGCTCTTTACTGCAAGAAGATTGGCGAGGATCAGCCACAAAACGCATCCAGTAAAAGGAATATTCTTTTGGCTAACAGATTGTATATTTTTTTGACGAGATTCTATTATTATCATTTCATTTTAGATTGCTCATAAAAAAAGGGAAAATGGAAGGAGAAGCTATGGAATTACATCAGCATATTAAGTTCGCAGTGTATTATTTTATATTGTACGTTTTTACTATGCTTTTCTATATTTTCCTTATGAGATGTATACCCGCATCAAATCACTTCTGTTTCAGGTTTGTGATACCTCTCGCTAACGGACGTGCTTTTCATGTAGTGAGATTTTTTTGAACAATGTGAACCTTTTATGTATGGAACCAGTTTTAGTATGATTTTAAAGAACAGCGCTTACGTAATCGTAGTATATTAAAGTAAAAATAAGGATTTAATTGTATTTTCTTACATAGCTGACAAAAATTATTGTTCAAAATTAGAGTAACAAAATGCAGCAGATTACGTATTGCGCAAAAAGAATGGCAATAGGTTACTCTTCAAACGACGTACCTCTTCCAGTTATTGTTGAATAACGCGAAAAGAAAAATGTTTAATTTTCGTATGTGGATGCTTCTTTTGATATCAGTTAACGACGGATGGTTGTAATTTTAAGAGATGAAAATAAAAATGAAAAAAAAACTGCAATTTACCGTAAATAATACTAAGATCAAAGAAAACAAATGTTTTTGCACGTGTAAGCAATATTAATAATTTTTTTTATGTTCTGAATTACTGCTGTTACTGCAAGCTATTTTGCAGTAAAACAAATTGAAATAAAATGCTAAACTCTGAGATTTTTAAACGATAAGTGTAAAGCTTTTGACGACAAATATTTCAGCCATATATATACGAGAGAGAGAGAGAGAGAGAGAGAGAGAGAGAGAGAGAGAGAGAGAGAGAGAGAGATTTTGTCTGTACCTATTCCTTTAGTCATCTTCTTCTTGGATATGGTGTCGTTGATACCATTATATAAGTAAATTCGTAAGCGCTATGAAAAATAATTTATTGGTATTATACTGTAAAGCTCTTGAGTATTAAAATATAAGCAAATGTTTTGTCGCCTTTGGTTGATAGTTCTAAAGTTATATATATATATATATATATATATATATATATATATTTTTATATATATATATATATATATATATATATATATATATATAATATTTATATTATACATATATATAAATATATATATATATATATATATATATATATATATATATATATATATATATATATATATATGTGTGTGTGTGTGTGTGTGTGTATAATATATAAGATATCCTTAGTGATGTGTACGAGAGAGAAAGAAGTATACGGATGACAATGATATAATAATCTACGTAAAAAAAATAATTATATTTGTAAAATTTCTAATGTAGGTGCAGAAAAATATGCAATGAAAAATATGACGTACCGTAGCGTAAAAATATTGTCAGTAAAGCATGAGGGAAGAAATGCGGAAATGTTTACGTCTGGCGTGGAATATTTCAGCCACGTTCTCTCGGTCGCTTTCTTAGTTGCTGTTCATGGAAGGAAACTGGTTTTGATGTTATTTCAAAGCTTGAAATAATTTTCTTCATAGCAGTATGTTTGATTGAAAAGCAAGAACATTAAAATACCCATATTTCTAGTTTACGTCTGGCAAAAACCATTATAATAAAGAAGGTGTTTTGAAGCATGGAAAAGCTTAGTACATAACATTGGAAAATTATGTCGCTATATCCATTTAAGAATTATATATATATATATATATATATATATATATATATATATATATATATATATTTTATATTATATAATTATATATTATATATATATATATATATACTATATATATATATATGATGTATATATATAGATATATATATATATATATATATATATTAAATATATATATATATATATAGAATATATATATATATATATATATATATATATATATATATAGATATATATATATATATTAATTCCAAATGAATATAGCATTGCAGTGAATATTATGCGCTATATTCCATTTTGGAATAACTATATATATATATATATATATATATATATTATATATTATAGATATATATATATATATATATAATATATATATATATATTTATATATATATATATATAGTCACTATATATTATATAATAGTATTATATATATATAATAATTATATATATATAGTAATAGATAATATATATATATATATATATTATTCCAAATGGACATATAGCCAACATATTATAACTGTAATGCTATATTCCAAAAATTTGTACTATGCTTTTCCATAATTGAAAACACCTTCTTTACGTATATATAAATGGTTTTTGCCAGACGTAAACTAGAAATATTGGTATTTAATGCTCTTGCTTTTCAACCAAAACATTAGTGCTATGAATAAAATTATTCAGCTTTGAAATAAACATTCAAAAACCAGTTTTCCTTTCATTGACAGCAACTAAGAAAGCGACCGCAGAGACAGGCTGAAATATTCCATGCCAGTCGTAAGCATTTCCGCTCTATCTCCCTCATGCCTTTAACTGCCCAATATTTTACGCTACGATAGCGTCATATTTTCATTGCTTATTTTTCTGCACATACTTTAGAAATTTTACATATATATATATATATATATATATATATAGTATATATATATATATATATATAGATAATATATATGTATATATATAGTTGCAGGAAAGTGCGAAAATGGAGAGAACAATACATGTGCAGGGGCTTGAGAGAGGTCAAGGGATATGCAGGTGCGAGGATGTGTTGGGTCAGGTAAAAAGGATGGCGAGGTCAGGTAGAAAGTTAGGGGTATGCTAGAGACCTCCTCCTAAGAGATGTGTGATTTTAGTGGCTTAGCAGGGAGTTCTTACTTTAATAGCTGTTCACAAAACTAAACTGGGACCATAATACAATAGGAAAGGGGGTGGGAATCCCTTATGTGTTAGTGACCCTATTGTGGAGGTCTTGAAATTGGTCAGCAGCCCACCCTGACAGGGTATGACAGCTCATTTGTCATCCAGAAACTAACCCAGGGAGAAGCCATTAAAAGGGTTTTCATCTTCGTTCATCTAGCAATACAATGCAAAGGGGAGAAAACTGCAAAGTCAAAATACTCTCAAGGGAACCCTTATCCATCCTCATGCCGAAGGGATATTCTCGACTAGTTCAAAACAGGGAAATAGGTGACTGTACAGCTACAGGGCGAAATGTGTCCTGTTGCTACACCTGTTGGAGTGAAACTGTAGTGTTCCTGATATGAAATGTCTCAATATTCCTCCAGCCTCATGGGGTGCGGATCTTGAGCAGCGGGGCAGGGCCACAGTTGGTAGAGCAGAGTCAGTAGTGATCTAACTGGTTCTTTGGCACTCTCAGTGTATTCCTCTGGATTCCCTGGATGTACACTATGATTGGGTATTCCGCTTCCTTAGGGACATGTTTGCCTTCCCCAGGATTGTTGGCCCTTCTGAAAGGGCCGCAGGTGGGGTAGGAACCCATCTATCACGACTGCCTATTTTTTCTTCCCGTTGAAGGGTTCCTTGCATGGCCATGTCCAGAACCTTCTAAGAATCTTCTTCATTGGCTGTTTTCCTCTGTACATGATGATCCTAGGGTGGGGCACAACCCCAGGCAAGTAGGCTGGGGTACCTGTGAATACAATGGGGCAAGGCTCGAAAGTGTCCAATTCGATTTGATACATAAGGGCCACAAGGAACTCATGATCAAGATCGTAGTCTAGAAGCAAAAAGTCGTCCAGACTCCACACAGACCTCAATCTGGGTTTTCCGATCTCCAGGCCTGGTTAGTCATTCTGTGAGGTGAGGCACTCAGGCAGAGTTCTTCCAATAGTCAAATCTATAGAGGGATTTAGGATCTGGTTGCTGTGGGCTTTGAGGGAGCTCACTAGATGGTTTGAGCCCTGGGAAAGTGTCTGCTAAGTAATCCAGATCTTCATCTTCCAGTTGAGAGGCCGAGCTACCATCTAGTGGAGATGGGTCACTGTCCTCACTATCGGAGAGGGCGGGCTTGAATGTCACCAGTAATCTGATCAAGATGTTCTCCCTAAGGAGCAGCTCTCAGTCATCAGGTAAAAGACTTGCTACCCCTGTGATCCATGTCCGACCCTATGGCCTACGTAGATCTTTAGCCTCACCGAGGGCAGGCACGTCTTCCTCCCATCTGCACTGGCAATTACTAGTTTGTTGATGTTGGCAATGGCTGTGGCAGGGATGCTGTCTTCCTAATAAGAGAAACCTTAGCAGAGCAGATGGATCTGCTTGGGGAGCTTACTTGAATGGGCCCAACTAAGAAGTACCCCATTTGGTAAGGCGTCCCATCTGTGGGGTGCCATGGTTGTTGGTATAACCAACTGCCCATCCAACCAGCCATGGCTAGGGGGAGCAGATCCTCCTGGGTCCCCATACTCCTCTTCATCTTAGTATAAAAGTCTATTACCTGCTCATTGGTGGCCATGCTAGGGAGTGTGCAGTTGAGGCAGTACTGGACACTCTGTACTTTAGTCAAGGAGTGCCAGCAATGGTGGCACTCAAATGCCGAAACTTCCAAGTTTCAATCTGTCAAAGTCTACAGACTGGTGGCACTCAAAATTGTGCGGTGCTTTCTGAGCACAAATCCTCATGAGGCAGCTCAAGTTAGCTCCGTGTGGAGTGCTAGCGATGGTGGCACTTTTAATACACTCTCACCAGTCTCAAGGAAGCACTAAGCTTTCAAAGGGCACTATAGAAGTGCATAAGTGTGTCAGTGACACTCGCATATGAGGGGCAAAGAATGCGTATTGGCAGTGACACTCACATACAAGAAGCACAATAATGCTACCTTAACTACTGGAACTCGCACCTTGTAAATCCTTGTAATACTTGCATATGACCAGCCAGTCTCAACAAAGCACTAAGCCTTTAAATGGCAACAATATACAAGTGCAATATACTTGTGTCAGCGAAGGTGACACTCGCATATAAGAAGGAAAATAATACCACCTTAACTACTGGCACTCCAACCAGTCTCAACAAGCTCAAAAACTATCAAAGTGGCTCTGAAAAGTGCCTAACAACACAAAAAGCACGACACCAAAAAAAAACTTATGTACGCCTAAAATCCAATATGGGAACGAACAGTGTTTCTCCAAATACTCATCATTCAGACACACAGGTCTTTTCACGACTCAAAGCTTCACTAATTCAAGAATGAGTGTAAACAGACAAAATAGGAGTGTCCTCGCTAAATATCAAAGCTGCAGCTACTTTAATAAGAAAGCAAATAGCTTTCATTGTTCTTTAAATCATGATTGGTCAAGGTTACAATGCAGTGACAAAAAGAAAACTACTATGAGCAAATCTCTGCCCAATGTTCGCTGGCCAATGAAGAGCTGGGCTCAGGGTAACATACAGTAAATAATAGTTTATTGTCATTATAAATTCAAGAGAATTTACCTTAATCAAGAGCTAACGTTAACCTTAAAATCATACAATGTGATTTTGCAAAATATATGCAGTTTAATTCATCAACTATTCCAGTATGGTACGTTCAATTTGTAAATGAAGATTTAAAATCAGTGAGTTAGTTACTCTGCTATGTTACTGCGAGGCGGTGATACCACGGGTGGTGTGGGTAGCCAGAAATGACTTCTTACAATGACTATCGTGTTTCAACAGGGAAATACACACCTTTCCATAAAATGAATATTCCCCTTTTAATATATGAGATATCTAGCACTCGTTAACACATGAGATGTATGGTCTTTTAAAGAACATGATACTAATACGACACAGTTACCCATGTTAGCAGTATGTGTAAACTTGATTCCACAGTAGGCAGGTGTGTGCAGCTCGTTGGTGCTCTATGTTCAGACACTCGCTACCATGCTCAAAGAACAGTAAACACTTTGAAATAACACTAAATCAAAATGTAACACAAAATGAAATCTTACTTACCATTGCATGCCATAAAATACCCATATATTCAGTTCTATACGGTTGAAACTGATCTGCTTATCAACTAAATAATTCAAGATTGTTCTAGCAATTACTAATTTCCTTTAGAAATTGCAACAAGTTGTAAGGTCTCAAGCCAAGGTCAGTACTGTCATAGTGGTAATGCTGGTGTTAATACAATTTAATGCAATCCAAAATTTTTTAATTTTCAAAATTATTTCCTGGTACAATACCTGCACAATTGCTGACTAATGGCATGCAGACTGTGAACAGAAAAGGTGAGAGTACACCCTTTTAGAATAGCCATGATCATTAAACAAGAAAAGGACACAATATAACATATACTCTGCTTATAAATTATTATAATTTCAATAAGGAGGATCAGAATATTATACAATTACAGGAGCAGTAACTAGCTCTGTGGCACTGATGACGTGACTTCTGCAGTCGTCTTACAAAAATCAAACTGGACCTAAGAAATAAGGCTCACGAATTAAAATTAACAAAAGCACATTAACATTATGCCGTGGAGTACTGTAATGGAGCATGAGAGTCACTGGCATACAGGATTTGATTCTCCAATATAGGCACTGGCAGAGTTGATCTACAGGGGCAGGCACACAATGGGGCAGTGTACACTGGTAATTGTACAAGCAAAAGATACACAGCAAAATGTAACACTTACATGGAAGATTAATTCTTCAATATCACATGAAACTACTTTAAACCTAAGTGTTGTTTTAGAGTAGCAAAATCCTATCAATGTTACAGGAATCCAGGAATGGGAATGAAGTGAGAAAACACAGCTGAATATAAGAATGAGAGCTAAGAACATGGGTGAAGGGCTGACAGAAGAAATGTTCAATTTCAGTTCCTTATGTGGCAGAATGATGTGGGTCACATGCAGGTCCTCCCCAGATGGTAAGAAACAATTCTTCAACAATTATGAACCAAACCAGGGGCGGGGGGAGGCGGGGGCAGGGGGGGGGGGGGTTTGGGGGTTTCATTAGTAAAACTCATTGGCAGTCCTCTTCAGTGTCAAGAAGGTAGAAAGAGTCTTCAGGCACTGGACCGCTTCAGGGTATTGAGTACTGCCATGAGTACACTATCACTTATCAGAATGATACCTTTAGACTAAGGCAGCATGTTGTACCTTACTTGTCATGAACAAATGTCATTTGGTGAGCCTACACAGGCCATATTTATACACAATTCTAGTTGCCTACTGTAATCTGGAAAAGACATTTGAACGACGGCAGGATAGTGCGAAAATGGAAAGGACAATGCATGTGCAGGGGTTCAAGAGAGGTCAAGGGGTATGCAGTTGTATGGAGGTGGAGGTGTAGGATCAGGTAGAAAGTTAGGGGTATACTAGACACCCCATCCCAAGAGACATTTGATTTTATTGGCTTGGCAGGAAGTTTTTACTTTAATAGCTGTTCACAAGATTAAACTGGGACCATATTATTATAGAAAAAGGGGTGCTAGTACCTTATGTGTGAGTGACTCTATCGTGGAGGTCATGATATAAGTCAGTAGCCCACCATGATGGAGTATGGCAGTTCATTTATCATCCAGAAACTAATCTCCTAGAAAAGCCATTAAAGAGTGTTCATCTTCGTTCGTTCTAGTAATACAAAGGGGGAAAAACTGCTAAGTCAAAGTACTCTTGAGGGAACCCTTATCTGATCCTGATGCCGAAGAGAAATTCTCCACTAGTTCAAAACAGGGAAATAGGTTACTCTACAGCTCGCTTCCTTCTTCATACTGTGAATTTTAACTTTACTGGCCCAAAACCATTTATCAAAATTTATGTTTGGCTGAGGAAAATATACAAAAAGAAAGAGATCCAAAATGGATACCCATAATAATATACACATACATACACACACAGATACACACAGCCCCTCTACTCTCATTCTCACTTCCTCTCCCTCACTCTCTCACTTTCCTGTTAAGATTGTTGCTTCAGTTCTATCACCAGCATTTTTAAAATTTTATATTTCACCCCCTTCTCACCCGTCTTCCTATCGGGGCTGAAGTTGGACTTAAAGGGCATTGGAAGCGTCACTATTCATCTCAGCGACTTCAAAAACTATGGATTAGACACTAATATCTGTAGTTTTCCATATTTTATTCTTCACCATTTCTCAACTCCATTCCTATTCAAGCTAAACTTGGACTTAACGGGGATCAGGATTGTAACTGTTCATATTAGGTACCTCAAAAGCTATGGATTAGACAGTGATATATGTTGTTTTCATTTATTTTTTACATCCCCACCTTCCCACCCGTTTTCATTCTCCCTTCCTTGGGCTAAAGTTGGATTTAAGGCATCGGGAGTGTCACTACTCATCTCTGCTACCTTAAAATTTAGGCGTTAGACACTATTATTTTCTTATTTTAACATGTCACTCCCTTCCTACCCCTGTTCGTATGGAGGTTGAACTGAGATTTAAAGGGCATCAGGAGTGTCACTATTCATCTTAGCAACCACAAAAACTATGGATTAGACACTCATGTCATTTTTTATATGTTTACATGTAACCCCTTAATCACCCTCCCTTCATATTGGGGATGAATTTGGACATAAAGGGCATTGGGAGTGTCACTATTCATCTCAGCAACCACAAAAACTATTGATTGGACACTAATATATGTTGTTTCTGTTATTTTTATATGTCACAACCTTCCCACCACTACCCCCTTTGGCGCTAGTGATTTCTTATGCTGACACAATTCTTTTCCAGATAGTAAATTATTTGTATAACACATTTGGTTGGAATTGCTTAATGCTGCATCATATACACAGGCACACACATCCATCCATATATATATATATATATATATATATATATATATATATATATATATATATATATATATATATATATATATATATATATATGATGACTTTTCTGTAAATATTATGTATGTTGTAGAGTCTTAGTATTAAAAACAAACCAGTCAGAATAGGTTTGCAGTGTTTATAGTCGTTTTATTATAACTCCATACTCTGATCAGATTGAGTATATCTTATTGTTTTTTTTTTTAGTATATCTTATTGTAAAAGTTAAGCTAATTTAGAAAAGAGCTTTCAAATTAAGAACGTTATTGGGCTAACAAAGGAATCTACAAACCCAAAGTTTCAAAAAGAAAAAAAAGGATTTCCTTTATTTTTTCAACGTCAATCCATTGCCAAAATGATTTTGAATTGTTTTTAAGTTTAACTTGAGCAAGCTGAAAAGCATTTGGGTTAGGATTTTACTAAAAACCTGAGGCTAAAATTTATAATAATTCTTCTAGTTTTTTGGTAAGAAACGGACAAGAACTCAAGGATGGTAACCTGAACTCTTGAAAACGAATTGCTTTTACAGGGAAGGGTCCCTAGGGACCTCTTCAAAAGCATAAGTTATTGCTGGGATGATTATATATTAAATATATATATATATATATTATTCTATATATATATATATATATATATATATATATATATATATATATATATATTTATATACATATATATATATATATATATATGCATATATACATATATATATATTATATATATATTATATATCATTATACACTCATATATATATACTGGGGTCCATATTAAACATACAACCATATATATATATATATATATATATATATATATATATATATATATATATATATGAACATACATCAAAATTTTATTATTTTTTCCTTTTTTGTAACTATAAATCACAATTGGTTCTGATGTTTGTGTAAAGGAACAGTTTTTATGTCAGTGTTAAGATGATAAGGAAAACTATCATTCGCCAGAAGTGTTTATATATAAAAAGTTGTTAAAAGATAAAGGATGTTTTGTTTAATAAACACTTAACCCAAACGCTCTTCAGCTCAGTCTGAGTTATATTTAGAAACAGTTCAAATGAATTTTGAGCATTCATAACGAAAATATAGTCTTGTCATCCCTGCGAAGTCACGGAAGATTCCACTCCACCCTAATCTATTTATGGGTTTACAAGTCCTCTTGATAAATTGAAAGAGATACGAGTTACTTTGTCGTGATAGTAAACAGTTTCATAGCAAAAGTTACTGCAAATAAAAATGAAATGATATCGTTCTATGGAAGATTCCAGAATGATCTGATGCAATCTCGAGTAATTCTAACATTATCCTTCTATAGGAATCTCCCGCTATCTGCATCTTATACTAACTCTCTTTGGTATCTTACGCTACCTCTCTCTCTCTATATATATTTTACAATATTATACACAGTTTCTGAGGTGAATTAATTGTATTACCAAAACCATAATTGCATTACGAAACCCACAGCATAAGAATATATATGCATGTATGAAGATAAAAGGCCCATAAAAATAGACGTTCAAATAATGTTTAATGGGCCTTTTATCTTCATATTATACTGTTGTATTTCTGTAAAAGATATATATGTATGTATAACTGAATCACAAAAATTTAGCATGTGATGAACATATAAAGAAAGGTAGAAGCCACGAAGGAAACTGAAACGATGCAGACTGACATACATAAGAAAATGAATGTACAAGGAAGGCTCGTATAAATGACAGATAGGGATTATAAAGGAAATAAGTACCTAGAATCCAACACACCTGGATAATTAGTAACCTTCCCAAAAACAGGGGTACAGTTAAAGAGTTTTATGAAAAGATTAAGTCCAACTGCTCAGAAACTGGGACAAGACAATTTAAGGATTATTCAGGGCAGCAGCTGACCACATACAAATTTTTAGTAAACAATAAAAACCTTTTTCGTAAGGTAAACTTATCCACAAAAATATAATAAACATATACAAAGAAAATATCTATAAGGCAACTAATTTGTATTTGTCTGTGATTGTATCTTTAAGGTCACTCTTAAACATGTTACTTACAAGGGTCCAAATAAAACATGCCAGAACTAACATTAAGATTACAATTGGAATTAAGTTATATATTGTCGAATTCTAAAAGATTTCATGACAAGACATCTTTTGATCTTGCTATTACTGAACTGCCAATCAAATTTATCCGGTGGTTCATTTTCACTTAACCCTTACTGGATGGGTAATTATATCAATATACAGCTCTTCATTGTCCTCAAGCCGGGTAAGCTTTGAGGTCTGCCAATTTACTAAAAAAAACACATCAATGGAAAGAGGAAGATATGCAAATGTTCGTTGTGAAAGAAAAAATCCTTAATACAATACAATCGTAAATTTTACCAACTTATATATGTTTTTTCTAATAAATTATTTTATTTTGAAGAATTATGATTACTGCTTACACAGTATCAAAACAGATAGAAATAAAATCAGTAACAAATTCCTAGCATATTTGTTGAAAAATATTTATGTAAATTTACCGAGAACGAAGATTCAGTAACCTTTTTACTTTTACAATTTTTTTTTCTTTGTCAAATTTCATGTACAAAGAAAAGAACAAAAACCAACAGCAGCCCCATGGTATATTTACAAGCAAATTTACAAAAGTACATCATATGAGACAGGCACAATATATTCCTCTTGAAGTTACAAGTAGAACTGAAGTCCTATGGAAGTATTGGCACCTCTTTCCCGCCCGATTCTTTTCAAATCAATGAAGCTTAATATTGTTTATCTACAGGATCAATCTGTCCACCACCCCAAACCTGTTATTACTATTCCTGTGGATCAATCCGTCCATTAAGGGTTAAATGAATGAATGTTGCATTCAATGTTTGCCTAGTTTTGACAGAATATTTATGCTGTTTAATTCTTCTAAATCCTTGTTAGATTGGCCAAAATAAAAGGAGGGGCAGTGCAAACATGGAATTTTATATATTATGTTGTTGCCCTCCCTGGGGCCATTTTCTATTAGCATTCCTTTTAGTGTGCTATTATATGAAAAAAATTAGGTTGACCAAACAATGATTATATATATATATATATATATATATATATATATATATATATATATATATATAGTATATATAAAGATCTATGCATTGGATTCTTTTTTCACCATTAAAGTTTCTCTCTCTCTCTCTCTCTCTCTCACTCTCTCTCTCTCTCTCTCTCTCTCTCTCTCATCTCTCTCTCTCTCTCTCTCTCAGTGTATCGCTATTTTAGGAAGTATACATAAAGATTAATGCACCGGATTTCTTTTCACCATTAAAGTCTGCCTGCACTTTATAGAATTTAGTAACTGTATATACAGAGGAGCACCAATCATATGCAAAGTCATGCTATAATGCTGGAGACCACGGGTCGATTCACACACATGCACTGGAGACAAGGCTGTCCCCCCCCCCCCCCCCCCCCCCACACAAAAAAAAACAAAAAAAATCATATGGAAAACCTCAGTTTACAGAAATGTTTAATTTAAATGGAATATGACAGAATCCTACTCACTTTTACATATATGACATAATGATAAGGCCTCCTAAAACTGCTCCTCCGAGTCTTCATCGTTTCCTCTCGATAGTACGACTCTTTTTTTACTTTTTTTTCATTCTTATCAAAAAATATTTGCTCACAAATCATATCCTCCCTCTATGCCGTTGATTAATTGTTTACCGGATTCCCACGTCGTGCTTCTCATGTTGTTCCTTGTAATACTGTTTTTCAGTGACCTGTCTTTCACAGTTTCGGCTTTTATTGAATCCTGTTCTTTTGATTTGAGAGAGTTCATAAGTGAAGATATTCTTCAAATGCATTCAGAAGAATGTGGTAATATGGTTAGATTATTCATAGAATTGGATAACCAGTCATTTTCCGGACGATGAGGTCCATCTTCTATATCCTTCAACTTGAACCAAAATTCTGTCATTTCTGCAGATACTAATGATAAATTGTCTGCTGTCAAACGAAAGCCTCGCTACTGGTCACCTAGGCTGTTCAACCTGCTCCTAGATACAACGTTTGGAAAGTGAACATCTAAAGGAATTGTAGATGAGGGTCATGTGCTATTGCTAGCTACCTTCGGGTTTAACATCTTTAGCTTAGCAAAAACCCCTTCCTCATTCAAACGGAAATCTCTATCTAATTTGTACAGATAATTGATTTGAAAATTTCAAACAGCTTGTTTCGAATCTTTTAACAGAGATTTCATCAGCAAAAGGTTCATTAATTAAATGAGCAGAGGCCTTAGCCCGTTGGTGAATGTCATTGACACTTCAAAAATAACTTTCATTGGTTGGAGCAATTTCTGATAATTTAGTGTTATCCAGCTTCAGTACATCATCTTTAATAAAGAAACTCAAGAAATTTTTGGTTTCTGTTGAAATCATTCCATAAGACATGCAATCTGAAAATCCCAGATCGAAATTCAATATTCAATGAAAATAAAGAAGTATTTACTTTTTCTCGTGAAAGCCACCTTGTTTGTGAAACAGATATTTCATGTTTCGCTGTTGCACTAACATCCTGAATAAGTGTAAAGTAGGCTGTTATATACCATAAAAAAAGAGCAGTCTAAGTATGAGGGTAACACACTTACAGCATGACTGGCGCAAAGAGCAAAAGAATGCACACACACATCCCAAAATAAATACTGAAGGCACATCATCCTTCAATAAATTCTGAAAACCACTTTTAGCGCCTATTATGGATAAACAGTTATCACTTACAAAGCTTGGAACAGATTTCACAGCAATGTAAACACCAAGCCCCGTAGGGGGGTAGTACCGTCAGTGCACCTCACGCGGTGCACTGTAGGTATTGCTTTTTTTAAAAGTTATCTATGTAGCGTCTTATGTAGCGTGGGGGGCCCTCTTCCCCTGCTCCTAAGCTGCAACACCCTTCCATTCCTTTTACTGTACCTCCGTTCATGTTCCTTTTCTTCCTTCTTACTTTCCACCCTCTTCTGACAATTGTTTCACAGTGCAACTGCGAGGTTTTCGTTCGGTTACACCTTTCAAACCTTTCTACTCTCACTTTTCCTTTGAGTGCTGAATGACCTCATAGGTCCCAGTGCTTGGCCTTTGGCCAAATATATATATATATATATATATATATATATATATATATATATATATATATATATAGATATATATATATATCTATATATATATATATATATATATATATAAAAATACAACTGATATTTACAAAACACAAAGTATTCCATTATTGGTCGACGAGAGCCAGGCATTTCAGTCACCCGCCAAATTTTAGTTGTAGTTGTGAGGTATTCGTTGACTCACTTTTTAGATAGTATCGTTAATGAAAATGAACGTCTCTTCTTGTTTACTTTTAGATATATATATATATATAATATATATATATATATATATGGGTATCTATATATATATATATATATATATATATATCTATATATATCTATATATATTATATATATATATATATATATATATATATATATATATATATATATCTATATATATATATATATATATATATATATATAGATATATATATATATAGATATATATATAGATATATATATATATATATATATATATATATATATATATATATATATATATATATATATATATATATATATATATATATATATATATATATATATATATATATATAAAAGTAAACAAGAAGAGACGTTCCATTTTCATTAACGATACTATCTAAAAGTGAGTCAACGAAATACCTCACAACTACAACTAAAATTTGGGTGACTGAAATGCCTGGGCTCTCGTCGACCATAATGGAATACTTTTGTGTTTTGTAAATATCAGTTGTTTCTTTTTCGTGAAAAGACATTCCATCTTGAAAGTTTTGTTCAGTGATCTTGCTATCTGGGAATGCTCTCTTACATACATCGAGAAGATGGTCAACATTAGCAATGGGAACATTATGTTCTGAAAAATATCCAGCGAAAAGCAGTTCACTTTTCGCTGATTGTTCACTCTCCGTTGACTTTGTTCTAAAAAAGAACTCGAGCTATATTAACACTAGACTTTGTTTCCTGAAGGCTTGTTACAGCAGCATAGATTTGTTTGCATTCTTTAGAACAACATTGCAACATTTGCAGTAGCCAGCGTCCTTATCCTTCACGTTCTGTTGAAGCCAGTCATTCAGTTCCGGATCTTGCAACCATTCTTGTTTTAAACGACTTCCTCTTTTCACTGGAGGTTCCTGCTTGCATTCCGTCACTCACTATGGCGGATAACAAACACCAAGTTTACTAAGAACGTCATAACCAGTGATTATTTCAGAGTAGCCAGGCGTCACTTGTTCACTTTCGGTATATCTGACTTATGTTACGGTTATACTGTACCGCACGATCCTATTGTCCTTCAAAGGATAGCGCGTGCTTTACACGTTTCAATCTTGCCATGTGTTTAAACAATGAACTCTTTAACAGAAATTTCAGCGATCACGAGATGAACAAAAATGCTGAGTTGCAATGAACGTTCATACCGTATCATACGTGTTTGTATGTTGTTGCGACTTGTTATTCGGACGATAGTCATCAGTTATTTGAATCTTGTGTGATTTAAACATGTTCAGCTGACAAGTTGACAAGTTTTTTATCGACTGAAATCTCAAAGTAGGGGAGTTTTAGGAAATTCTAAACAAATATAATTATATATGAATTACCTTCATTTATAATACTTAGTTGAGAGTTTAAAATACCCAGATTTCGGATTTTTCTTCTCAAGAAAACTCCAGAAACCGAAGAAAAGCCCAGGAACTCCGGCCGGTCTTAAAAAAAATCCAGATTTTAAACCCAGAATCCCAGATAGGTCTTTATAAACCCCGGAGAGAGAGAGAGAGAGAGAGAGAGAGAGAGAGAGAGAGAGAGAGAATAGCGAAGTATTTGAAAGACGAAAACAATCGAGATCAGACTTAGGTGTAATCCTGCTGATTGATTGGTTACTTTAGGTTAATCTATCGTTGCAAATATTATAGTCGCTGAGGAAAATTCCGTATAAAGTCCACAACAGGAACTTATAGTGACATAACAGAGATCCGAGCGCCCCAGCGGCGTGGTTGTTATGGTCTTTGCCTGCCACCTCGGTGGCCGCGAGTTCGATTCTCAGCCATTCCATTGAGGAGTGAGAGATGTGAATTTCTGGGATAGAAGTTCACTCTCGACGTTGTTCGGAAGTCACGTAAAGCCGTTGGTCCCGTTGCTGAATAACCAATTGTTCCATGCAACGTAAAAGGACCATACAAACAAAACAATAACAGAGATCCACTTTTTCGAGTACTAGTTAATGCATTATGTGGTCGATATATGAAGATTTAATTGATGCTGTAATTATAAATTAACTAGTCACATATATCCACTCTTTCTATTAGTCACATATATCAATTTTACGTATTGTAATGAAAGGGAAAAGATTCTATCCCATGAGGTGATTATGTACAGAATGGAATTATAAAGAGGTCGTAGGACCAAATGGAAGAAAGGATACATAATCTTTTAATTAAGCGTCTTCACATTAAAAGTCGTCTGAAGTCGAGCAGTATATATCTGCCAGGTGAATGGAGCAAAATCCTGGCAACGTCTTCTGTTCTTTAAATGCTTAGTTGCTAAACGTTAATTAAGAATAGAATATCATAAAATACTGTTTCAGGAGCAAAGTTAAGATAAAAACAATGAATTTGTAGTCAGAAGACTTGTATATTATATAGTAACACAATGGTGATGGTGGATTGTCCACTGTCACTAACGTTACATACCTGGCATGAATAAAACATGAATTATATATACAAATATATAAAGTTGATTTACCCTAGGAGTACGTAACTCTGGAGAAAAACTTCTGGCAGAGTATCTCGTGGACGTAGGAGTCAGAGAAATGTCTCTTAAAACGGCTCCTCTCTTGATGCGAAACGTAGTCAAATAAATTTCATTGGACTGACTGCGCTGTAGACTTTTTGCTATCTGCTGAGATGAATGGGGCCGTGAGGCTCGCTTTTTTTTTTTTCTTCTTTTTTTTCGTCTTGCTGCGCCTCTGCCTTGCCTGCCTACACCAACCACGGTCCGCTATTTATGTGATCGCCTCCAGCTCCTGAGAATCCTGCTCCCCACACACATACACACTCCCGCTTAGAGTAATCAATTTACAATCTTGGTGCAGTCGACCTAGAAATATTTCGAGAAAACAAACTTGCTAGAACTCGAGGATATCATAATTAACATCCTCTTGAATGAATGAAATTTATGTGAGTTTCTTCTGACATCCTACTGTTTCACTATTGACTTCTCAAAATTAAGAGTAGGCATGACATTAACGTGTTACTGAAGTTTAGGAGATTATACAAACGGAAAGATTGCACTGTGCCCAAAACTGCAACAAAGAAACGGTTTTGGGAGAACTTCACTCACATAAAAAATAATCCATCCCATGAATTGTACTTGTACACATATCTATAAAAAAAGTAGTCGTTAAATTGGATTTCGTTATTCCTCGCTGCGTATATAGCCTGCTATATGGCGTTGATCATACCCTCTAGTCTGCCAATCCCGTAATTCCTGAGTATATTAAGTAACTTTCACCCAAATTCCAAGGCAAAAAATGAAATGTTCCAGTCTTAGTCAGGGTAAAAATATTCACCAGTTATGTTTCCACGAAGGAGCACGTTACTCCCTAGCTACTTCCCTACGCCACGAAGCCCTAAAAATCAAAACCTCTCCTGTATGCCGGCGCCGGTTTGGAGTGAGCGCGGAACCGGAAAAAAATAATTTTTTCAAAAAAATCACAGCGCGCTTAGTTTTGAAGATTAAGAGTTCATTTTTTGGCTCATTTTTTTTCATTGCTTGAAGTTTTAGTATGCAATCATCAGAAATGAAAAATAATATCATTATCATATGTAAATAATGCGATATATGGTAGCGAAAAAAAAAAAAAAAAAATAAATTCATAGATAATTGTATTCAAATCACGCTGTGCAAAAAACGGTCAAAGCTAACGAGTTACTTTTTTTTTCGTTGTATTGACACTAAATTGCATCATTTTGATATATAATACATAGTAAACAATAAAAGCAACAGAAAAACCGGAATATATCACAAAATGATGTAACGAATTCGTAACGAGCGGACGTAAAAAAATGTTTATTTTCAAAAATTCACCGTAATTCTAAATAATGTTCTAGAGACTTCCAATTTGTTTCAAAATTAAGACAAATGATTGAATATTACGATACTGTAAGAGTTTTAGATTAGAATTGCAGATTTCGACCATTTCGGACGAGTTAAATTTGACCGAATGTCGAAATTTTTAATATATATATTTTTTCATATGCACATATTTCGAAGATGGAAAAAGCTACAACCTCATTATTTTTTATTGTATTCTTCATGAATTTGCGCACATTTTGATATATGAAACTCTATAAAAAGGCTAATATGAAAAGGAGCAAATATTAGGATAATGCCCATGTACGTATTTCGGAGACTTGCGGCCGCGAATCGGCGCGCGGAGTGAAGGTAAATATATTTTTCAAAAATTCACCATAAATCACAATATTGTTTTAGAGACTTCAAATTTGTTTCAAAATGAAGAAAATGACGGAATATTACTAGGCCGTAAGAGTTTTTAGCTTACAATTGCGTTTTTCAACTATTTCGGTAGAGTCAAATTTGACCGAACGTGGTTTTTTTCTATTTATCGTGATTTATATGCAAATATTTCGAAAAAGAGAAAAGCTACAACCTTCAATCATTTTTAGTTGTATTCTACATGAAATTGCGCACTTTTCATATATAAAACTTTATGTAACAGCTAATTTTTAAATGGTGCAAACATTTCGACAATCGCACAAAAAAATTCTGATTTTTTCGGAAGAGTTACCGCGCGAACGTAATTTTTTTTTTCATAAATTCACCATAAATCGAAAATATTGTGCTAGAGACTTCCAAGTCGTTGCAAAATGAAGGTAAATGATTGAATATTACTAGAATATAAGCGTTTTAGCTTACAATTGCGTTTTTCGACCATTTCGGTAGAGTCAAAGCTGACCGAAAGTTGAAATTTTTGCACTTAACGTTATTTATATGAAAATATTTCAAAACTGATTAAAAGCTACAACCATGGGTTTGTTTTTTGTTGTAGTTTGCATGAAATTGCGCACATTTCCATATATAAAACTTTATGTAACGGCAAATTTAAAAGGGTGCAAACATTAGGACAATCGCACAAAAAAATTTATCGGAAGAGTTATCGCACGAACGTAAGGAAAAAGTTTTTTCATAAATTCACCATAAATCGACATATTGTGCTAGAGACGTCCAATTTTTTGCAAAATGAAGGCAAATGATTGAATATTACTATAATATAAGAATTTTAGCTTACAATTGCGTTTCTCGACCATTTCTGTAGAGTCAAAGTTGACCGAAGGTTGAAATTTTGCACTTATCGTTATTTATAGAAAATATTTCAAAATTGATAAAAGCTACAATCATGAGTATTTTTTAGTTGTATTGTCATGAAATTTGCGCACATTTTCATATATAATCTTCATGTAAAGGATAATTTAAATGTGCAATAATTATGTCAAATGTGACGAAATAATTTCTGAGATGTGTCACTGATACTTTTTAGTGCGATAAGAAAGAAATTCGCGCTTGCGCGCCTGCGTAGCGATTGTAAACAAAACAACGCCTTGATCCGTGAACTCCCAGCATCCCCCAAGGCGCGTGATACAAAAGTTTTCGGCTGGTAGGCCTATAAGTATTTTTCCGCGAATTTTTTAAAAAAACTTTTTTGAGCCGAACATATGATACGTCCAATCGGCATACGGGAGACATTTTGACTCGACGTTTAATACGTCAATCGGCGTAAGAGGGCTAGTAAAGGGGAATTCTATATTATTATGTAATTTTGTGGCTTAATATTTGAAAGGAAAAATTCATGCGCAAAAGTACTGACAAACTATCATGGCCCCTTATATATATATATATATATATATATATATATATATATATATATATATATATCTATATTATACGTAATATATATATATATATATATATATATATATATATATATATATAATATATATATATATATATGATATATATATATATATATATAATATATAATATATATAAAAGGTGCCTGGAACAAGGAGAAGAGGTAACAGGGACATGCGGGAGAGAAACATGAGTGACGTAATGGTGCATGATCGCAGAAGATGGAGAAGACTTATAAACAACTATTCCGATGGGAAAAGCTGAAGATAGAGAAGAAGAAGAAGAAGAAAGAGAGAATGAATTACTATTCAAACGTTACGGTAACGAGAAAGGGGGTAAATATGAACACAACCACATTCAAGGAAACCACAGCTCTTGAATCAAGCTGTGATGGAGTGACGTGGAGAAAGGTAGCAATGAGTAATTCCACAAACACCGACTCAGGGAAATATAATAGATTAAGCTTGTTGCCACCACACGTCCGTACTTTACCCTTTCTTGCTGAGATATAGCTTCGTAAGAACGCAGGCGACGGAAGGAACTTCTCCAAGGGCGTCAGGTAAAGATTCAATGCTGGCCACGTGGGGTACGTAGGCCCGTGAATAATGGAGGAGCTCGCAAAGTAAGTGCTCCGCACTGGGTCAGAAGTTAGCCTGAGTGCCTGACCTGAACTCGACTAAGAGTTAGGAGGAATTGCGCACATCGGCTCTTTTTATTATCTGCAAAATACGGAAGAGGGCAGCACAAGAGAGAAACAAGAGACGATCGACAAGCGTGAGAGAGAGAGAGATATAGAGAGAGAGAGAGAGAGCGAGAGAGAGAGAGAGAAGGAGATTCTGTCGGGCTTATACTTTAATAAATATGTATTTAAATGGCGAAAGCAAGGAGATTCATAATATATGCAATTTTGGTGTCAGTTAAATATCCCTAATTTACTATACAACTTAATCAATAATTGTGTAAAGTTATTTATATGCTATTTAATGTTGATAATTATCATAATGATGGTGTTCATGTGTCTCAGAAGACAAGGATGCTTTATGCTTTATTCAACAAGAACATTCTAAGTTCCTTTCATTTTAGAAAGTTATCCATTGTGATACTTAATGACGATGATTGATGATGATGATGGTGCTCACGGTGATAATGATGGTTATGATGATGATGATGACTGACCCATTGGCATGTTAAGATGATTCCTGTACCCTTAAGTTCTGTTCATTTTGTCATGTAGTGATGTTTAAATGTGTTGTCATCCTACTTGGATTTAAGTTTATGCTTTTGTTTAATTTAAGGGAAAGTAATAGTAATAAAATAGGTCCTTTACAATGGCTTTGTAATAGGATTTGATAAGGTTTAATGGCTGTCATAATGATATATGGATGTAGCCACAATTTAAAAATTATGCTGTTTAGTTTAAGGTGTCAACTTTTCTTTCATAATGTTATTTTGGTTTCGTTAAATATTTGTGATTTTACTGTATCAACTTCACTAATGAAATTCAGTGTTTAGTGGTTATGTGCTATTTTATGGTGAGGCTTTCATAATGAAGATGTTAGTGTGATTCAGAAGACAATGACCTCTTCATGTTTTATTCAACAAGAGAAATCTAGTTTCATTTCGTATTTGAAATTATACCACTGTGTTATTTAATGAAGATGAGTGATGATGATGATAATGATGGTCATAACGATGATGATGATATCTGACCCATTAAACAATTAAAAATGATTCATGTATCATTGTCATTTGTTCACTTTGTCATGAAAGAATGTTTAAATGTGTTGTCGGCCATCTTGGATTTACGTTTTTGTTTTTTGTTTAATTATGGAAAAAGTAGTATTAGTAAAATAACTAATTTATAATGTTCTTATAATAGCATTTAAAAAAGTTTTATGGGAGTCATAATGATATATTGGTGAGGGAAACTTGATGTTACTTTCAGAGATACAACTTGGCAATGAATTCAACACATAAAATCACCTTAGAAAACTTTATGTGATTGCTTTGGCTCCAAAATGCCACAGAGAGAGAGAGAGAGAGAGAGAGAGAGAGAGAGAGAGAGAGAGAGAGAGAGAGAGAGAGAGAGAGTCAATCTTCATCTAGTTTATTAATATGATTATGCTTATCATAAAAGAAAGGATTTAACGTTATGATTCCACTAATTGATAGTAAGATAAAGTGAAATACTTTACAGATACGTGAAAGACGTAAAGATAAATAGATAAACAACAGAGCGAAAACAGAAAACAACAAAGTCATGGAAAGCAGAGAAAACATTTGCTGCATATGATTTCGCGAAGTTAGCAGAAGTTCGTCCTTTAATTCAAATGGCGTATAGAAATAGTTTCCTCAATCGTGGGTGGTCGTCTTACCTGTAGCCGTTACAAGTTCCACATGGTCTGATGTCCACTTTTCTACGCACGCTCAAACAATTAGTGGCAGTTTCATAATTTTTCGTTTACCTGCCTGACGCACGATTCATGCCTTATTAATCTATTTTTCTTTTCGATGATGGAAGAAATCTTATGTAATGATATTAAAAACAGTCACTGATATCTTTGGAACATCACGTTATGTTATTGTGTAAAATTATTTTCCATATTGCAAAATTGACGTGAACAAAACAAAGTGATAAAAAGCGTTATATCACAACCACTGGCATACATTACCAAGTAGATAGCAAGGTATCTAGAGAAAGAGGTAGCGTCATCCCCATTGAATGCCATGGTAACACAAACCAAAATATGATTTTTACCAGTTTGTTTTTTAAGTTTAGCAATGATAAAAATAGCTTCGCAAGCTTAAAGGAAAGTTAAAAAAAATTGTTATATTCCTGATACTGATACTTACAATGATTAAAAAAAAAAAAAAAACAATAAAAACCTAGCCGTACTTGAAAACTACTTCTTTGTCCTGATTGGCTAGCTATCAGTGATGTCATTAAGCTCCTCCCAATTTATACCATGCTCGTCAGCTTTCAGAAGTAAAAGTGGAAAGACAGTCTTTTTAACTGTGTTGACATTTTAACACAGCTAAAATATGGTGTCTCGTACCACATAAATCAGAAAAAACATAAGGAAATTTGTACATTTTCATTGCTTTCCAAGAAATATTTCTGCAGGGGACATCATAACTGTAGTATGACATCTTCCGTATAAAAGGCGAATTTCCGTCAGTCAGGCTTGGAAAAATTAAATTATGCTTTATGTCAATTACAGTTACAATTATAATTACCAGTCCTATTATCAAATTACAATTGCAAGTAAAATTAATATTGAATAGAAATAAAGAAGTACAATTACAATTACCTTAAAATGCGTAAATAATCATATCTTAATAAAATTACAATTACAATTACAACAAGCCTGCGGAGCCCTTGTGTAAAGGTGGCGTGGCCTGAGCAGGCAAGAGATTCTGGTGAGTTAATTTCCTTCGCTCCAGATGCAACCACCTTAATTATAACCACATTGGTAGATAGGAGAATCTTATCATTATAGTAGGTTCACATCAACTGTACATTTGGTGTCTAGGCCAGTCCCTTACCACACTCCCGATTGGCTGTTGATAAGCCACTCACAGGGCTGGAAACACCCAGTCTCTCTCGAGAGTTCACATAGGCAGGATGTATGTTCCACCTCTCCTTAGGGATACTTTTGAAAGATGTATCCCTCAGAAGGGGTGGAACATAGATCCTAAACATGTGAACTTTCGAGAGAAACTGAGAGTTTCCAGCCCTGTGATTGGCTTATCAACAGACAATCAGGAGCGTCGTTAGGGACTGGCCTAGACATCAAATGCACGGTTGATGTGATCCACTATAGTAGTATTGCATAAACATAAACCTTACATTATCATTTCAATATAAGTTGAAGGTAGTTGAACGATTCCATTTGTTAAACTTTACAGAAAGCATTGGAAACTCACGAAACGCTATTAAAGAATCATATATATATATATATATATATATATATATATATATATATATATATATATATATATATAATAATAATAATAATAACCTAACAGTGTGAATCATGCAACCTCACTCTACTGCGTTCGATGTCGTGATGTGTGCAGGAATCCAATGTCAATGTGTCATTTATCGGTCTATGAAACATCCCTTGCTGAGAGAGAGACAATTATTGCATTGCATTCGGTGCAAGTTCCTGTTAGAGAGATATCAAGAGAGCTCAATATACCGGAAGAACCATACATAGATGAATCAAATTATTTAGAGAATGGCAAAGTTTAGAACATGGGCCTAGAGGTGGAACTCCTCGAAGCACCACAAGAGAGCAAGACAATACAGTAGTGTAAATATTGCTGAGCAACATTCATTTGTGAATTCTGAATTCTAGCACCTTGTCTCGATATTGCTGAAGCAGGAATCATGACTAGGTCTGTGCTTACGACCGGTGTCTGATAAATACTTTAGATGGAGAGGGTGAGATATTTAGATATACACTTGAAATCTTTGATGGGTGTCTAATGAATAAGTCCAATGAATAAGCAAACTTACCTTTGATGGATGAGAGATTAAGTTAGGATAACTTTTTTTGTTTTGTTTTTTATCGGTGTCCAGTGAATACCACGGATAGGGAGGGAAACAGATTCAATGATGTTGCATTTTTTCTTCAACACCTAAATAATACATTTTATTGGGAGATACTTGATTAACATCGGCCTAATCCCTCCATCACTCCTATACGGCACCAACGCCCCCTTCCCAACATCTCGCTACGAATTCCATTGCGTGAAAGTATCACTAATGACACCGGTTATTTCAAAATTTCCCTCACCGGCAATCGGAGCCTTAAAATTCATGTTTATATATTTTCTCCTTGAAATTACTTTATCTTTCATACCCCAAAATATGTGCATACACTCGTGTTACACCCTGTATGATTGTTGCAGCTGTCAAACAACAACCCCTGGTTACAGCAGTAGGTTTTTATTGTAAAAACAAATATCTGAAATAGACTTAAACGAGAAAGTCACCTCTCATATTTCTTATCCTTTCAGCTACTTATAATGTGCCTATGGTAGTAGGTCTAGCCCTGCATGTGAAACTAATTTTAATTAATTTCTTTTTAGAAGAAATGAATAGCTACAGAAAGATCAACCCAAGAAAGCTTTTATGAAAGTAAGCCTTTGTTAATGTATTCGTCAGTTTCGACTCCCACAGCTTTCCAACGTATCCGGATGAAAGAGGATGATGATATGCAAGGAATTCGATAGAAAAGACTAAATTATATTCGTTTGATCTTTTATGATTGCATTTTGACTATGAATAGCTAAGTCTGAGTAAATTATGTTAAGCAATTATGAAAAGATGAGAAAAAAGGAGAACATAGCTAATAAAAAAAATATCGGGAATAATCAAATTTAAATATTCATTCACATAATGTATTCGAGAGAGTATACTGGTGAAAATAGACCTAAGCTAATCATGTGTGAAAATCAGAAGTAAATTTTAGACCCATCAAATGTGTCATGCAAATTATTTTATTGATCAAAGGACAAAATTAGTTTAATTACACACTGCTATTAAAGAATTTTGACACCCTAATGTATTATTTATCGGCTGTAGGATACGAAATAACGACACCCCAGTACAGTATGATACGTTGGGTCAAGACTGGAGCGGCAGCAAAGCCTACTTCAAAATGCTTATGCTGTCATGAAGCTAGAGTTGAGAATAAAATTAGAATTCGTGGAATCGTCGGTATATGTTTTCCTTACTTTGTAAAATAATTATCGTTGATACGTTGAAAAACTACTTTAATTCTAATGTAATTTATTTCCAGTAGTATAGCACCTTTGAAAGGCAATGTTATTTATTGTTAAAGAAAAAATCTAGAACCTTTAAATGGCAATATTCTCATAACGAACAATGAATTAAGAAACCACGCTAATTCTTCGTCTGATGACTGTACACACGATGGAATGTTAGCATAAGTACGAAAACTCATGATAGAGAGGTTTGAGATCCATATAAAACCAAACGATCATTATGCAAATCATTTATCTTTTTTCCATAAACACTTAGAAAGGTCATTCACTTTAACACTCGTTACACCTATACCTTGACCAAATAGAAAAAAAAAAGAATAGATTATAGAATAAACAAATCTCATCATCAGGTTCTATGTTCAGTCGGGAAAATTTCGTTAAATTTCTCGGTAACTGTTAGATTAATAAATGAATAGACGGATTACTTTGTGAACATTTCTTAAATTGTGAAATCTTCTATTTAAAAACTTCTTTATAACTGTTAGCTTTGTAAAGGTTAAAATAAAATTAAACAAATAAAAAGAACGAGATCCGATTTCATATCCGGATCCAGAGACAGAATTCGCTTTGATAACATTTTATGGCACCATGAACACAGATAAGCACACAGGTATGACTGAAAGCATAATGGCTTCGGTATTCTTGCTCCGGTAAAAAGCCAGTAGCAATTTCGTATCAGGACATAATCGACTACTAATTAAACGAAATTTCACAGTTTCTGGAGAGCGAAAAACATTTGGTTTTCTTCTGTTAATAGCTCACTTTTCCATCTCACTGATGTAGCCTAAACGGCAAATATGCAACTTTAGTATTAATCAACAATCAAGAACAGGGGGGTTAGGAGTTCGAAAATGATTTTAGCTACTGAAAGAAAATTTATTACTTGTTTTTACCAAAGCTATTACAAAGTCCAGTGTTACCATTGCCATTTTAAGTGGTAATGATGATGATGATTAAAGCATTAGTAATGATAAATCAAAGATTTTTCCAGTAAACTTCAACAAAATGGATTTCAGTTAGATTTTATGACGTCAGATGATTCACATTAGAAACCTGATTTGGTGTTTGTGGGCACATTTGGCGGAGTAAACACTTTCATTCCTTCAAAAGGGAAATCCCCCCTCGACGTGGGACGATCTTGACGTGGTGAGGGGGTTCTTGAACCACAAGAATTTGTTCCTGGGATTGAGTCCAGAATCCCATATAACATTATATATTTGTTTGGCATAACGTTTTTGGAATTTTCCACTTATGCACAAATTTATCGCCCCAAATAAATAGGAAAAGATATCATAGCTGGGACGGAGTTAAAGTATATCCGAAGCTGAATAGTGAGAACTGTGGTAGGACCATCAACTACCCGATAATGTTTGGACCTGAGAGATATCAGATTGATAACTCGAGAGTGGAACTATTCTTTAGGGCTGAGCCACGGATTCCAGTGGGGTCTGGTTCTGGGGATAGGACTCTCAGCATTCTTTCCAGTCTGCGGATGAGGCTGATTGTATTCTTGTAATACTCTCTGTCCTAGCAAGTGGGTTTGGCTTACACTTGGGCCACTCTAATAATGTTGTACCATCCACTGTGGAGTAGGGTACGCACACAGACATTTAGGAATTGGTTCTCACTTTTGCCATTGGTGAAAGAATAAACTCCATGAAAGGCTGATATCATTTGAAGGTTTTCACGTTTAAATTTTTTTTCTAATCTTTATAACTAGAAGCAATACGGATTCGAGTACCCCTAGGACCTCTGACAGTACTGTTTTGGCACAGACTTGAATGACCTCAGTTAATCAAGAGCTGGGTGGTAGCTGGACAATGGACTCTACCAATGTCCCAACTAAGGATAAAGCAACAATGAAGCATTGTGTTGAAAAAATACCAAATGTTTTGAATTTGCGAGTGCTTCATGTAATAGACATACCAGTCCTGTGCAACT
>NC_087209.1:84798307-84800807 GCF_015104395.2 Macrobrachium nipponense
TATTGGGTGAAACTGTTAACAAAAGTAATGGAAATTTGATCATTATAGTATGAGGCAATTGATTGTTCTCATTCTTTTCCACAGTAAAACTTGATGTTATCATGTTTAGAGTTGACAAATGCTAAAAAAAAGAGTCAATACTACTTTCTTTTCTTTTTTTTTGCTAAGTGAAGTGAACAATCAATTACCTCTTTTAGACGTACTTGATATCAGAAAAGATCGTTCATTAATACTTCCAGTTTTAGGAAGAAGACTTTTACTGGTTTTGGATGCAATTACTATACCTCCTGCCTTTATAATATTAAACTTGATTCTGTATACAGTCTCCTCCACAATACTTTTTCCATTACGTCGAGTTGGCAATCGTTTCATCAGGAAATTAAATTCTCTCGGAAAATTTTTATGAATAACTTCTTTCCGCAAAGTAACTTTTTTAGTGATTTATTCATTAATCAACAGATCCCAGATGATGTAATAAAGAAATTATTAAGATACGTGGGAAATAAAGAAAAATATGTTGAAGTTAATTTGTATCCCTGGTCCACCCTCACACTAATATAGATGCATATATATATATATATATATATAATATATATATATATATATATATATATATATATATATTACATATACATATATAATATACACATATATATATATTTATATATATATATATCATATATATATATATATATATATATGTATATATATAGTGATATATATACATATATATATATATATATATATATATAATATATATAGTATATATATACATATACATATATATATATATATATATATATATATATATATATATATATATATATATATATATATATATATTATATATATGTGTGTGTGTGTGTGTGTGTGTGTGTGTGGTCTGCTTGTGTGTGTGTATGCATGTATGTATATCTACACATACATACATATATATATATATATATATATATATATATATATCTATATACATATATATATATATATATATCTATATATATATATATATATATATATATATATATATATATATATATATATATTTCTTTATTTCCCACACATCTTAATAATTTCTTTATTACATCAGCAGGGATATGTTGATTAATGAATAAATCACTAAGAAAGTTACTTTGCGGAAAGAGGTTATTCATAAATTTTCCGAGAAAATTGAAAAATTTAATTTCCTGATGAAACGATTGCCAACTCGACGTAATGTATATTATATATATATATATATATATATATATATATATATATATATATATATATATATACATATATATATATATATATATATATATATATATATATATATATATATATATATATATATATATATATATATATACATATATATATCATCAGGGATCTGTTGATGATATATCACTAAAAAATCTACTGGAAAACCCTCAAAAATCACAAGAAAAACTCAAATTGACCGAATACAGTACAACTAAGAAAACACAGCAGAACGCAAGACCACTAACCAACCTTGGTTGGAGAGAGAAAAAACAAAAAACAAAGAATTCTTTAACTATCAACAAATGAGTCTTTGAGTTCAAAGTTACCGCAAGTTCCCCTATAGGCTGGCTCTGTCATTCACCTTGCAAAGTCTCACTAACATTTTCTATTGCAGCCCTCAACATTCAAGATTGAAACCAATTAGTATTAACAATAAGAATGCACACAAGGTTTAGAGAGCATTCTAAATTGCGAACACGGTTCCGGAATCTAAACACAAATTATTTTATGAACACTTATTCCTCGGAAAAAAAAATCCACTAAACTTCCGAATTCTACAGCTGAATTCTTTCTTTTTTGCTATCAATTTGTCGTAAAAATTGACTGATTGAGCACATGAAAATTTCCCGATCAGAGTACACTATATGTTCCTTGAGATACATTAAAAAAAAAAAAAAAAAAAAGGTGAAGTACTCCATCCACCAGTAATCTTGTGGGAGCTTAGTATTCTGTCAGTTTTGGATTTAGACATTTGAATTTGTTGAGATTATTCCATAGCAGTTTAATGAAGAAAAATAGGAGAGCTGAATTTATAAGAGAGAATAAAAAGTGACAAAGTTAGGTCAAAAGAAATTTTTTTTGCGCATAAGAAAAATGTGAACAACAAAAAGTGTAATATTTTTTGTGATTATACATAAGAACCTTCTGATTGATAACATTAAATGATGGTACTGTTGATAGTTTCCTTAGTATCTTGGGCCTTGCATTCAAAACTAGAAGCCTTTAATAATAAATTTTTATTTTTAATCGTTCTCAAGAAAAGATGTTAGCCATTTGTGTTATTTTATTATTCTCCACTTTCTGATTATCTGATACATCATTTTTTACTTCTTCGCTCTGCTTTGATTTTTTTTTATTTCCAAGAATTTTATTAAAACTGAATTTAATTATTTGATCTTTGTGCTGTTGTTAACTTTTCTTATCCTCCCTCCACTAGTATTTCCTTTTGTATTGTAGTGTACACTTCGTTTCAGTTGCT
>NC_087209.1:84810807-84818307 GCF_015104395.2 Macrobrachium nipponense
GAGAGACATACACAACGAACTTGACAAAATTCGCCCAATTGTTGAGAGATCAAATAATTGAAACTACAATAAAAACACAAATGGATGAATTTTACCAACTCAACAAACCGACGAAAACGAAGGAGGAGGTGGGCCTGATTATTTACAATCGTTTATGTTATGGGTCTGCATACAAGGAGGATTGCCGCACACTGTGGTAGTATATGTTAAACCTATCATATATATCAGCCCTAATAATGAAGAACAGCACTGCTCCTGGGGAATCGAATATGTGCACGAATGTAGTTTACAAATTCATTTGTCCAGAGATGTGTAAATCTCCCAGCAAAAACTACATCGGGCACACTACACGATCCTTCGGAGACGTATGCTGATTTATAGAAATCAAGGGGCCATTCGTCAACATTGTATAGATGCTCACGACAGGAAGCCATCTCTGCAAGAGCTGATAGAATACACCCAGGTCGCAAACGGAGAAGATAACTATGGTTGCCTCTTCATTGCCGAAGCGGTAAGCATCGCTACCCAGAAACCGACCCTGAATATTCAATAAGGGTGGGATCATATTTTTCCCTCCAGCAGGAGTAAGGAATGCACAAGCCAACAGGGACCAGATGCACGCCCCCAACCACCGGGCACATCACGCCCCTTAGGGGACACGAGAGCCCAGCAAAGGCCCAACTTGAACCTCCAGCCGTTTATCAACGTAAAGCATTTTAACGCAGACATCCTCTCAAATTTAATATTGTATACATTTATGTACAAACGAATACCACTTTATATGTATAAACAGAAATTTGTTTATTTGTACCTTTTACATATGCTATACAATTTTATCTATTTTTGTACCTTGTTTTCTGTATTTACAAGCTAACATTTAAGTTTTTACTAAATTTTAAACTCTAATTTAAGGAAACACGAGCACGTGGTATTATATTATGAATATTTATTTAACCGCGTATTTAAACTTTCCCTTCAATCACAAGGCAGTTATAAGAACTTACTTAATAATGGGCCTAATGGTACGTCAACGTTTCCGCCGCCCCCCCCCCCCCCCCCCCCCCGTTAAGCTGTTAATCCTTGACCAACCACTAACCCAGACTTTACAGTCATTCTTCCGCACATGAAATGAAAAGGTCGAAAGGCCAGATTATAAGTCAGTAGTCCCTTGATAATGGCAAAGGCGAAACAGCTGTCGCAACAATAACCAATAAATAGAAGATGGAAGTCTGCGCATTTTTCATCAGAAATTGACGTACGAGAATCGTAAAAATTCCGACAGTATGAAGATACCTGGGAGAAACTAGTTAATGCTGCTCAGGCAATAGCTTTTAACTAATATTATATATTTGTGTGTGTGTATACTATATATTGCCATGACACTACGACCCTCCTTTGTACATATTATATATATTTAATATTATGTATTTAAAACTTCATATTTCAATATGTAAGTTTACGAGAAGTTCATTTGTTTTTTGTTTAACTATTCACCGGCAGAAGGCAGCAAACCAGTTACAGGTTTGAATTAGTTAAATTAAATTATTATGTTATTAGGGCATTGTTATTGTAGCATCGTAAATGTTTTATGTTCAGATTCCACAAAAATATGCTTAAATGAAGCAGAACGGGAAGAGAGATCTTTATTTCATTAGCAGATGTGATAGCTGTCATCACTTACAGAAGGAAGACTAGAGTTCTTCACCTTGTTTTCTGAACCTGTGATCATTTAGAGATAAGGAGGCTCGGTCACCCTCTTCTTTTTTTGTAAACATTTCAGTCATATGATTAGCTACGTGCAGTAACGCATTTGCTTCGCCTTTGTCTCTGTCCAAATCCACATGTCAATTGCAAAATATTTGTCTCTGTCCAAATCCACATCAATTGCAAAATATTTGTCTCTGTCCAAATTCACATGTCAATTGCAAAATATTTGTCTCCGGCCAAATCCACATGTCAATTGCAAAATATTGGTCTCTGTCCAAATCCACGTCAATTGCAAAATATTTGTCTCTGTCCAAATCCACATGTCAATTGCAAAATATTTGTCTCTGTCCAAATCCACATGTCAATTGCAAAATATTTGTCTCTGTCCAAATCCACATGTCAATTGCAAAATATTTGTCTCTGTCCAAACCCACATGTCCAATTGCAAAATATTTGTTTCTGTCCAAATCCACATGTCAATTGCAAAATATTTGTCTCTGTCCAAATCCACATGTCAATTGCAAAATATTTGTCTCTGTCCAAACCCCACATGTCAATTTGCAAAATATTTGTCTCTGTCCAAATCCACATGTCAATTGCAAAATATTTGTCTCTGTCCAAATCCACATGTCAATTGCAAAATATTTGTCTCTGTCCAAATCCACATGTCAATTGCAAAATGTTTCGTAATATTGAATCATATAGCTTCTTGTACTATCTGTATCGATTACGTCATTGATGAATCTTGGCCCCAAAACGATTTTGTATTATATCTCGCCAATTATTTTCAGTGAGGTCACTATATTCTTTTTAGAATATTCCATAATGCCATTTAATTTTGTGGTTTATAACTCAAAGTAAAATTTTATTAATTTTGATACTTGGAACCTTTGCTGGTGGTTGGGACTTTCTCTCTCTCTCTCTCTCTCTCTCTCTCTCTCTCTCTCTCTCTCTCTCTCTCTCTCTCTCTCTCTCCCCCGATTGAGAGATTTTTTTTAAACTTTTAAATGTAACGTAAAGATTTTATACTTGGTCACACTTAGTGTTTGCTAAATTTCTTATAGAATTGTGGTTGTGGAATCTGAACAGACATTGTAAAAGTGTATTTCGTAACATTGCTTATTCGCAAAGTGTGTAACAGCGATTTGGTGAATTTTGAAGGTGCAGCTTGTGAAAAGGTATTGTAAAAAGATAGTTTTAAGTACACTTAAAAAATTTAAGGTATTTGGTAAATTTATTTCATTTTTTCACATTTCAGTTTTTTGTGTCTGTGAATTGTGTTTAATTCATTTGAAGTGTTATCTTTATATCTTTATCTTTACTATTTACTTAGTTTTTCACATTTAGTGGTGAATTTCATAATTTACACTTTTTGTTTTCATATTGTTGCATTCACAATTTGTCAGTTTAACATTGCATGAGTGATTTAATTCTTCACTTTACTTGCATTTTCTTTTCAAAGCTTAGTATTTCTTAACAGTTGAAAAATTTCTTGATAAGTGAATGATTTTGATTTACTTTTGTTTAATAAATTATTTATGTCAGGAATTAATAAAATTTTTATTGTTTTCAAGTAATACGAAATTTTCTTAACATTGTGAATTCCACTTATAAATTTTGAATTTTAAAATATTTTTTTTTTAATTTGTATAACAGTGTTTCATTTATTAACCACCAGTGATAGGATAATCTGATTATCTTAAGTGGGAGCTTGTGCTATTCCTTCAATTTTCTTGCGTTGAGTTAAGACAGGGGAGATACTTGAAGTGATTTGATGTAGTGATGCCCTTTAATTAACCTAAGCTATATGTGTACCTCACACTTGTTTTGACAAACTTAGTCTGATATCTCACATATTTGACATACTTTAGCATATTTAAATGTTGAGACCTCATATGATAAATAAATTTTTTAAAGGATCATTGTTGCTTTTAGGGTACTCAGTCGTATTTTATCTGTTATGAAAGTTAAAGTATCTGGCTGCTGTGAGGTAACTGAATTATATGATTGGTAAATGTAATAACCAATTATTTGGAAAGCTCCGTCAGAATTAGTTGGGTCCCAGACCCAGGAAGTTTATGATTCATACTGATGGTATTATGGATATATTTAGATATGAGAGTGAAAATGGCTCTGTTCATTGTTCAGGAATTTTTTGCAGCTCCTTCCATTCAAGAGTTATCTGAATCCACTCAGACTAAGGCACAGTGGACTGTCATAGCAGTAGCATGTGGAGCTAAGGTGTCTAGTAATAATTCAGGCATTAATAGAATCTGGTAGATTTATTGATGAAAATGAGTTAGAATTATCACAAGAGTTGTTGAATGTAGCGCAGGCAGATCTTATAAATAAGCAAGAGGAAAATAAAAAGAAAAAGTGATGCAGAGTTAGAACTCACACGCATAGAAGCAGAAGAGAGGTTGATTAAGCTGAAAATGCAGGCTGAAAGAGAGAGAATGCTGGCTGAAAGAGAAAGAGAAGACGAAAGAGAGAAAGAGAAAGAAAGAGAAGGAGAAACAAGTAAAAAGCAGCAGAAGAGGAAAGAGAAAAAATAAGGTTTGAACGGTAGATGGAATTTATAAAGGTTAGATTCACATTACCTGTGGCACTAACCTTACCAAAGCTAGTCAAGACCCTGTATTTGATGTGGTAAGAGAATAGAAGTTATTCCCTAAGTTTACTAAAGAAGCTCCAGATGAGCTCTTTGATCACTTTGATAAAGTGGCTTCAGGTATAGGATAGCCAGAAGGTAAATAGTCAGTCTTGTTACAAAGTGTCTTGATTAGTAAAGGGAGAAGTACTGATTTAATTTAGTGTTACCAGCTGATCAGTGTAAAGATTACAAGGTACTCGAACACAATGTGCTACAAGTTTACCAGGTGACCCCAGAATATTACAATAAAAGATCCAGATCTTTAAGAAAGGATGACCAGATAACTTTCTTGGATTATGCCTACAAAGTAGGGTGTTTCAAATGATGGTTGGAAACTGCTAAAATTGAAACTATGGACGAACTTAAAGAGTTAGTTGTTCTTGAACAATATCTTAGAGGAATTTTTGAACACATAGGAGCCTATTTGAGAGAGAGAGAGAGAGAGAGAGAGAGAGAGAGAGAGAGAGAGAGAGAGAGGTCAAGAAACTTTACAAAGCTACTACACTGAATGAAGACTACAACATTATCAGTAGGAAAAGGAAAAATAATGTCAGTACCAGAATTAGCAATGGACAGGTTTTAGCTCTCATCCTAATTTCAGGAACAAATTTACTAATAGGAATCCTATAAGTGGTAATAACAATACAATGCAAGGTGATACAACTCGGTAATCTAATGTGAAACCCTCATCCAGTTTTCAATACATATACAGAAGACTAATGTTGTCTGCTTCAAGTGTGGAAGAGCAGGACACCATAGTCAGGAGTGTAATCAAACAACAACAGTCAAGCCAGTTGGTCAAGTAGTAAAAGCTGTCCAGGTAAAACAGACTAAGAAGAGCAGTGTGGGGAAGACTTGAAAATATAGAGAAGACTAAAACTAAACAAGCTGAGTGCTTAGCAACCAGTGGAAATGTAACCTCAACAATGAGTTGTTGAGCTCCTTGAGCAGCTTAGTTTTTAAGACTACATCCATGAGAGTAGCTGGCCAACTCCAGGAGGGAGTGTGCAGGCACCAGTCAGCTATTTTGAAGGGAAGGAGAAGAGGTAACTCCTAAGTGCAGCTTGCACCTGTCATGTGAATTGGTGACAGGGGAAGTTGATTTTGCTGTAAAGGAAAGTTATATTTCCCCCTGACCAAGAAAGGATTTTGCAGCGGAAAAATCGAGCGATAAAAAATCTGTTGTCTCGCACTCAAGGAACTCAAGAGAAAAGGGATGGTTCGAAATGACTAAGAATTATCATGAAATCAAACCAAACACAATCAGGAAAGGGAATACCACGATAAATACTTATCAAAAATTTATATATCATTTTAATAATTAAAATTTATATAACGTTACATTATGCACGAGTGTGAAAACCCTTAACCAAAAAATGTATTAAGAGCTTAAAACCTAACAGTCAGAAAATACCAGGTCAAGTTACTTTACAAATAAGGTTATTTGAAAAAATTTCTGTAACATGAGAAGGTTCCAAAGTGATTGAGTGCAAACTAATGTGCAGAGAAAAAGCTATGCAAGTGGCTTTCCAATTAAACATAGGTCCAGATGATGTTAAGAGGTCCTCACAACGCCACTATGAGAGGATTTGACCTCGCCACTGCACAAGTTCCCGGTAAAAGAAAAAATCAGGGGTGTGAATATCTAATAATCTTAAACTCATTTCAGACCTACACCTACCAAAAAATCCTAAATATCAATCAGCTATTAAATGCAGGCCAGAAGTAAAAAAAAAATATCACCTATCCAATCAGTAATCGAAACTATCATGTGAAAAACCGTTTAACCTAAATAGTAACAGGTTCATATATCTAGTACACTAATATATATATGTTTGTGTGTCACAATGAAATCCTCGAACAAAAAAATACAATTATCACCATCTGACAGAATTTCAGATTAATATTAAATGATGGACTGGGACTGGGGTACCTTTCTCCAACAGGTGTGAGAAAACTTTTCACTTGGGTTTGTAACTACCCTATGGGCAATTAGTGCCCATAGGGCACTAATTGCAATAGTGCATCTTTTACTATAAATGTAAAGTATTTTCAATTTCCCAAGAAGAAGAAGAATCTGTTATTCTTGAAGAGACTCAGTGTAGTCAGTGCTTCTGAAGATAGTATTGAAACTACAGTAGCTGCGTTAGCAGATAATGGGAGTTCAGCCCTTCAGAAATTATACAAAGTGATAGATGAACAAACTTTGCATCTAAATTGTTCCAGGATGTGATGAACTTGTTAACAGTTATCAACTGCTTATCATCCAAAGCCATGGAACCTTGGAAAGGTTCCACCAGACATCGGGAAGTATATTGACAAAGAATTGTTCTGAGTCAGGAAGAGAATGGGATGTTGGTTTGTCCTTAATGTTGTTTGAAGCTAGGAATGCTTATCAAGAAAGCATGGGATACTCGCCTAATGAGATGATTTTTGGTCAAGAAGATTCTTGCAGAAAATTGGTAAGAAAATCAAGAGGAAATCCTATGTGAAGAATTTGAGGAAAAGGATTATTGAGAGTAAATAATCTGAAAGTAAGTCAAGAGAAAATGAAAAGATGATGCTAAAATTAAGCTGAGAAGTTTTAGAGTGGGTCAGCAAGTTCTAGTGTTCTTACCAGTGATAACATTTCCCATTACAAATAATTTCAAAGTCCTTACAAGATAGTAGAGTAGTTAAGTGATCAAACTTATGTGATAGAAACACCAGGAAGAAGAAAACGACAAAGGAAAATACATGTGAATCTTTTGAAACCTTACTTCTCAGAGACTAAAACTAAAACAGTCTCAGTAACACAGACAACTTCATTCACAGAAAACGATGATAGCTATGAATTGAGAGCTATACGCAAGATGAATAATTTGGAAGATAAACTAATTTGAAGGATAAACTAAAACCTCTGAATGTTGAGCAAGGTGGTGAATTGAGTGAAGTGATAAGAAGTTTAAGAGGATGTTTTGCAGATGTACTTAGGTGTACCGATCTGACAAACCATCGGATCAAGATTAAAGAAGATGGAAAACCTTTTAAACAGAAAGCTTATCGCTTATGATATTATCATCGAGATTTTTTGAAGAAAGAAGTTAAATAAATATTAGCAGCATGGTTAGTAGAACCCAGTTCAAGTCGTAACAGTTCTC
>NC_087209.1:84823307-84825807 GCF_015104395.2 Macrobrachium nipponense
TTGGACAGCAAAGATGCGACAATTTCGTTTTAGTCGTATTGAGATTCTTCCCAATTTGTTTATTGTTTATCCTAAAGATTGTAATGCACCCTTGTAATGCACCCTGTACCCATGATGACATAAAATAAGAGAGAGAGAGAGAGAGAGAGAGAGAGAGAGAGAGAGAGAGAGAGACTGCGTCATGTCTGGTAGCTTTAATCTAAATGCGGTAGAGAATAATGTTGGTATTGATACTAGAGACCCGAGTCCGTGGGCAGTGCATTCAAGACTGGAAGGGACAAAGCTTGAATGTGTCTGATGTGGTGCGGGATTAAGGCATCGAGTCCACATCTTCTATCGTGTTCGGAAGACTGTGGAGATATTCGTCTTTACATTTGGTCTACACTTAATAATAATAGTAATAATAATAATGCTTAGGAAGCAGACCTTCTCTTCAAGCATAATTTATTAAAAGTAATAGCTACTTCCGCAGCATTACGCTTGTAGAGATTCTTCTCTATTTTTCGATTAACGGTTTTTTTTCAGTACTACTTAAACAGGCTAGTAGGACGCCTATTGATGACATTTTCAAATGCAGGGTCAAGACTGTACGTGTTATGGAACATTCTTGACTGCTTTGGGAACTCTGCTGGCACTGTCTGAGCTGTCAGAAGGGGAAGGAGAAGGTTTGTGAGGGATGGGTCTGGGAAGGAGGACTGTCAACCTTAGAGCTGGACAGGGTTGGTTAGGATTGAAAGGAAGTGAAGGGGAAGGCTCTGTAGCACTTGGCGCTATTTCTCTGGGTACTGACTTGTTCGTTGGCTGTCTTGTGTAGTGCTGCTTTGACTTCTTTTTGTACTTTCACCTTGTCATTCTATCTTCTTCATTGGGTTTTTGAATGGGTTGTAAAGGTTTTGTGGGAGGTGGAAGTCAAGGAGTTGCTTTGATCTTAGTAATTTTTTCCAGTCTGAACTTGACGTTTTTGTTCCATGCATGTTGCTGAAGAGGAAACAGCTTGGGCATTTGCTCTCAACTATTTCTCCTTTCTTGAAAGCATCAAGGCATTGTTGTATAGGATGCCGTTTGCTGCATATGCCACACCTCTCTGTGGCTGTGCATCAGCTGCTGTGGTGTCCAAGTTTGTGGCACTTGTATCAACGAAGTGGATCTGGAATAAAGGCTTCAGTAGGGGATAATCCCCATATTCCAAGGAGACTTGTTCAGGTGTTTCTCTTTGGAAGGTGGTGATGACTTTTCTTGTGGGGGTGCCAGATTTCCAAGTGCATCTTTTTGCATCTAGAATGTTTTTCAGTTGTAAAATGGGGTCTAGAGGTGGTTGGATGTCTGCCGATGACTACTTTCCTGATCTTCTCCATTGTGTCTAGCAGTTAAAAAACAGTATTCCTCAAAGAATCTTTCCAGTGTCTCTGCTCTTTCGGGTAATAATGATATTACTAACTAAATTTTGTCCAACAAACATTCTCAGGTTTGGATTTGTTTCTCTAATTTTGTTACGTCAGCATAGGATGATCTGTATTTTGGGAGAGGTGAAGATGGAATGGTTGCAGGAGGCTTGTTGGGATGAGGGTCTCTTTCATCTTGAATTGGTGTTTTTCTGAAGACTTTTTACGAACAGTGGTCCATTCTTCAGTATTGGATTCTTCCTCCAACAAGAAGGGACAGGGCTTGATATTTGTCCGTTTCCATCACTTGAATGTGTTTCAATTGAAGTATGTTCATCATCAAACATTTCTTGATAGAGTATTCTTCACTGGAGAAAGATGTATTTCATCTTCAGGCATTTTTGGTGGTTTGATGGGTTTCCTGAGTTGATAAAGCTGATAAAAGACTCGATAACGAGTCAGTGAATCCAAATTCGCGATGATGATGGGCTGCACACCGGCTCCATGATGACAAGTAGGTGGATCCATGTTGAAACTGCAACTGGCGAGCTGTACTGAAGTGGTTGTCAGCAGGGGTCCTGCTCCATGCCGCTCTCTTATTTGGCTAGTGGCAGTAAGTCTGTTTATCACTGGTCACTTAAGTCATGTCTCAAACCACTTCCACCATGTTGATGTTGCGTAGCTGCAACCTCCTATACCTCCTGAGTTGTGCAGGGATATTGTTGGGCATTGCGTGACGCTGCATGACGCCAAGACTAATTTGATATTCATAGGGCTGCAGGAGTATCTAGTTTGGGGGCGTTTTTTTCCATAGAGTTGTCGTGATTGACGATGTTATTTTGGTTGCAGGTCTTCTCATACTCATGGAGAGAAGAGATTCTTCCGGTTTTGTATTTAGTGCTGGCCTTTTACATGGACACCAAGGAGGAAAAAGTCTTCGATAGAATGCAACAACCCCGCAGACATGGTTATATTCATGACATCTTTGTTCAAGTCGATGCCGAGGATGAGGTTGAAGCCCTGCGTGATGGCATTTCAGCAATGCAGCATGCTGAATTATATAGTTGAATACAGCAGCGACGATCGGCTCCCCTTCCTCGACGTCCTTGTGAGTAAGA
>NC_087209.1:84830807-84850807 GCF_015104395.2 Macrobrachium nipponense
CGTGAAATAATTGCTAAACAGCAATAGATACAAAGGATTATATGCGATTAAAGACACATAACAATAAATGTTGTTTAGCACCCTGCCATGCCAAGAAGCTCCTTTTCTATTGCTGCTCATGTAAAGATGCAGTTGTCAGCTGTCACTTATGTAAAAAGTAGCTATTAAAGGTTATGGAATAATTGGAGTTATAACGAAACAAAATATTGCAAACATATGTACTATCATCCGTATATCTCAGCCAAAAAAAGTGGCCTTCTCTTATATTGTTACCTCTCCATTGTAGCTATTTGGGTGAGTTCTAGATCCGATAAAAGGACAATAAGGAAAGTTGATATATCTTATAGTTAGGCCTAAAGTAATTGCTTTCTTGTTATTAATATTATTATTATCGATAAGAACTCTGCGAATAATTGCTAATAAGAGAAAAGGACCAAAAAGGTGGATTTTGTTCTATCTTCTCTCTGTTACATACATATTTTTATAGATGACTACAATTCTGCTCTTATGTTACAATAGATCTTGTTAACATCAGTTCGGTAATTGGTCTATATAATATCTTCCATCCATTGAACTCGTCCATGCGCCGTTGTTCAAAACAACCTCCAAGCGTTCCTTGTTAATCCTGTGTCTCATTCCATCTGGGCATTTTCATTAATCCTTCGCTCGCGGCCATTGAGATGTGATTCCCGGTTTGACTTTGTACTGTTATCCAGCTCGTGTAATGCTTTGTTTCCCACTAATATAAGTTGTTCGATTACACAGAATTTTTTTATGTCATTGTGTTTATTTATTAACTGGATCTATTCGATGTTCTTCCTATAGTTTCTAATCCAACAATGTACGTTAGTATATTTGTATATCCCCTCCTTCCCCTCCCCTCTCCCCGTCCCACAGGGACTCTTTCTTTTTTTTATCTTTTCTTCTGTTGCTGCATATTATTTTCTTAATTCCGTTGAGAAATGAAAAGTAAAATTATATATGTTTTTTTTATTTTTTTTATTTACTGGTAGATGTATCACTTTCCTATTATATGATGGTTTTATGAAAGAGTTGTCTCGAATAGCGTAGCTCATTCAAGAAAATAAAAATGTGACTCCCGCTCAATCCGGATGACAACGTAACAGATCTACATTGGATTTTTTGCCCAGCTTAGAAGACCACAAACGCAGAGGATTTGAACGAAAACAAGTTACTGTAGCTATCTATTTTGACATTCAAAAGGCACACGATACTACATGGAGGTATGCGGATGATTTTACCATATATTATTCAGCATCTCGAATAAAACATGTAGAATGAATCATTAATAAAAGAATGGTGAAAATAGATGTAGGCTTTAAATTTTCCATAGATCAAATTCAAGCAGTCATGTTTCATAAAAATAAAAAATAAAAAAAAACGGAAAAAAGGTGAAGAAATCAATTTAGAATTCAGAAATCATAGTATACCAACTGGCCAAACAGAAATATTTTCAAGATTAATATTTGATACTCACTTGAACTGGAAAGCACACATAGCATGCACGAAAACCAAACTGTAAAAGAACATTAAACCTAATTAAAAATCTTCCGAACACTACTTACTGTACTCTACAAAGCAACAGTGCTGTCTATCATTGATTACAGAAATGAAATATATGGCTAAACATCAGACGCAACGCTGAAAACCTTAGACCCAGATCATACCGAAGACCTTAGCATATGTTCAAGAGCGCATGGATCATCACCAAAGTCATCTTTGCATGTTGAATGTGGTGAACTACCTCTCTCTCTCTCCAAAGAGAGAATGAAGAGTGCCCTGACAATTCAGACAAGTGATTCACCATCTAAAAACTTATGTGAATTAAGAGGTGTATTTATTAACAACAATAAGTAACCCCCTTTCCCAATTAGAGCTAGAATATTGTTTGAGTCACTGAATATAAATACACAGTTAACTTCAGTAGTAAAATTGCCTCCTCCTTGGACAGTGAATGAAATAAGAATTTATACACACCTAATATATCAAAATGTTACTCATTTACCCCAGAACGCCACAGACAACTTACAGTAGAGCATATAAACAGAAAAGATCCATATTAAGCAATATAAACAGATGGATCAAAATCAGTGCTCGGGTTGGGATATGCTACAGTGTTCCAAGACAAACCATATCAGTTCCCTCTACCTAATAATGCTTCAATATTCACAGCAGAGCTGTGCACAATTACATCAGCCATAACAATCATTAAAGAATCATCATTCAATAGTTTTCTGAATAGTAGCTATTCAGAGTTACAAATCAAAAAGTAATATCGTACAACAAATGAAGTTATTTCTCCATAAGTTTTATAACAATGGGAAAAATGTAGAAATATGTTATACCCCTGCCCATGTAGGGATCAAAGGAAATGAAGAGGCTGATACAGCAGCCAATGAAGCAACCAATCCACATGACAAGATCAAGTGTGAATATCCCAGGTACTGATTATCCAACACACAAAAGGTGGGTATCATAAATAAATAGCAATATATATGGAATGAAGAACATGAAATTAATAAATTAAAACAAATAAAGCCTGTTGTTAAAAAATGATGTTCACCATATCAGAGAGAGAGAGAGAGAGAGAGAGAGAGAGAGAGAGAGAGAGAGAGAGAGAGAGAGAGACATGTGGAAGTAATTCTGAGTCTCCAAATAGGCCATACTATTCTGACACATGGACACTTAATGAACAGCTCACGTGGCCCGGCTCCCAAGTGCTCAGAGTGCAAGATGATAATAACAGTCAGACTTGTGTTGTGTGTATTTGTCCAATATGACCAGCAACGATTGTCAACTTTTCAAAAAAAATAAATGAAGGAAATTTGGGAGAATCTTCTGCATTTTCAGTTGTTCCGATTTGTTACGGTGTCGAAATATCCTGGCAAGCGTCGACACAAAGTTACGGTGTCGAAATATCCTGGCAAGGGTCGACACAAAGTTACGGCCTCTGAGGGAGGTCCGCTTCAGGTTCGATATGAAATAATAAAAAAAATATTTCAACTAACAGTTGAAACTGGGGATACGAATATAGAAAGAAACACTAACACAACAAAGGTTTATTTACAAGCTTACTAACAAAGGTAAATGCAGAATGGTATCTCCTATTTACATAAAAATGTAGAATCTTACACTGCATGAACTGGGGGAACAGTGAGGCAATTCAAATAATTGCTAGTCAATTTGGTAATTCAAAGCGGCAATTGCAGACGTCCTCTTGACTCCGTATTGCAGAAACTAGTCTACTTGAAAGGCAGGAACTACCCAAAACCTCTAGCAGGACCTTTTCTTCTCTGAAGTCTGCTCGACGTCGAGATAACACGAGATAATTCGTCCACTCCTGAAGACGACTAGACCAATATCCAACCAACTCTCGAACAACTCCTCTGATCCTTCGTTGGTTCCTTTTTCTCGTATCTCACGGATGATCTCTGCTGCTGCTGATCTCTCACTGATAATCTGATCTGTGGCTCTTACTGAGGATATCTCTCTGTGACTAACTGGAGTCTCTCTTTTACAATCTCTCTCTATATCTCCTCCTCCGTCGTATTTATACGGCACTCTGGGGGCGGAGCCTACGGCGAGCGTCACGGGCTCGCGAGGTTTCCGGAAGTTCTTAGATGAATCCAGACGAAGTATTGCATCAGAAATCGCTGCACTCCACAACACACCCGACGATTCCTGAACAACCGCGAGAACAGACGCCTCCAACACGGGCGCGAAAGCCTCCTTACTGCCGAACTTCTCGAAAATGTGTTCTCCTTTCCTTTAACTTCCTTTGCTATGAAGCAATTACCATCACACGATTTTGATGTTTATGAAGAGATGTAATTTAGTTGAAAAATAAAAACAAAATTTTAAAATGTTACGAAACTTATTATTCCGAATTTTTTATATGTGTGCATGGATACATGAGTAATTTTTATACGTGTTCCAATGCGGAATCATGAGCCTTTGTGCACTTTTTAGTTTCATTTTCACTCATTCGTCATCACACCGAATTAACTACTCAGTTCCAGAGCTTGGCCTCAGGCCTAGACCTGTTATATTATTTTAATCCTTCGGGCCAGCCCTATGGGAGTTGAAAGTCAGCTCAGTGGTCTAGTTAAAATACTTTAATAATAGTAATACACGTTTTATTGAAAATAATGGCTATTTCAGCCGCGTTTATTTTGTATAGAAGTTTCTCTATTTTTCTTATTACTGACTTTTCTTCTGTACCCAAATTGGCTATTAAAACTCCCAATGGGGATTCATGTGAAAAACGTGGCATTTGTCAAATTGAATAAATTGTACAAAATGCAGCACAATTTGGATCTTAAGTCTAAAATACTAAATGACTCATTCTAGATTCCTCTTGTTCATGAGCGTGTCTGCTCCTCTCTCTCTCTCTCTCTCTCTCTCTTCTCTCTCTCTCTCTCTCTCTCTCTCTGTCTCCACTCTTGTTTTTGCAACGTTCCGTCCTTCATCCCAGAAGAACATCGTCGGGCACAGGTGGTGTGGGACTGAAATTCTTGTGAGAGTTCTACAGTATATATAAATATCTATATATATATATATGTATATATATATATATATATATATATATATATATATATATATATATAGTATGATATATATATATATTCTATATATATATATATATATCTATATATATATATATATATATATATATATATATATATATATATATATATAGATTTATATATCTATATATATATATATTTAGTGTTGCACAGCATGGGATCCTTAGCGATGAATTCTAATTTGCTAACAAGCTCTGCCGCTGATCCCCTGCTGGCGGATGCCTCAAGATCAGAGGTGGGTCCTGTGCAGACGCTGCAGAAGTCGCTCAGACCGTCGAAAGGGTAGGGCACCTCTCCGTGCAGGATTCTGTTTGGTTGGAGGAGGAAGTTGAATGGCGTCACTACTTGCCGTATTGTCATTGGCTAGTTGCTGTTGCGTGATGTTATGCCTGGTGTAGTCTGGTGTTTCTTGATCTGGGGTGTCAACAAACGCCAGACTACTAATATTCTTCTTTTATTGGTGTTATGCGACTTACAGATGAAATCTGATGGTCCAAATCACGACAGTGGTTGGCTACGGCACTTACTGGCCCCGGTCCTACATGCAATTTTGTACTCGGATAATCTCAATGACCAATCTCTACATACAGTCTCTTCCATACAATCTGGGGCACAGTCTTTACAGGGAATAATGCAGAACCACCAGAACTAAATTCATGTTTCTTAAAAGAATTCTTGCAGAGCTATTTTCACAAGTAGCTAAAGGCGAATATCAAATCAATTTTCTGCTCGTTTTATTTTGTAGCATTGATAATACTTTGGAATAAGGCAGTTTTATAAGGTTTTTGAAGTTCACATGGATTTTGTTACTGTTGTTGTAGAATGACCTTTTAGCAATAGATAAGACTAAGGAAATGAAGTGTTTTGGATATCCTAACTGACTAAATGTATCATATATTTGGTTAATCTCACTCTCTAAAGATTGAGGGCCACAAATTCTATGAACCCGAATGAACAATCCTGAAATTACACTTTTCATAACATAGGTGGGGGATTAGAAAAGTAATGTATGTAACTCTCTGAGTGGGTGGGTTTCCTATATACATTAACTTCGTTTTGATTACCTGATCATTTGTTAATTTTTCTACTGTTGTAGCAAAGTTGTAGACCGTAGTTGCATTAGCATTTAATGATAATCGTCTTCACTGATATTATAGTATCTTTATGATTACTATTTTTTCCCCTCTGAGAGGTTGGCTCATGAGAACATAAAATTCACCTTTAACTTCTAATTCAAAGATGAACCTACTGAGTAAGTGATTATAATCAATTTTTAAACACGACAGAATCCCTATCAGCAGTTGATGAACACTATGAAAAAAATGTATACTCTGATATTTCCCTCCATCCTGCAAGCACTACTGTAAAACTAGATCTACTTTTTTAGCACCCATGAGACCAGTGCTCGATATTTTTCCCAATAATCATTAATTCAAAACTCAAAACATCCAAATGATATACTGTAGATTTCCTAGGATGGTCAATTTAAAATGCACAAATATTGTAAAAACTAGACGTGATCGATTTCTGCGTCAAGAAAGTATTGGTGAATCATTATTGGTCGTGACAAATACCGTCAAGTGAACAATGCCAGGTAAATATTGGCGCTGTTAAAACAGGTGCCGAAGTTGAAGTTATTTCTGGCAAGTTTCCGAAAAAATGAACATGAGAGTTTGCAAGGAAATAATGTCATTTTTATTATTGTTTCTTTAAATATTAATGTAAGAATCTGTCATTTACTAAATATTTTCATAAAATATTTCCCGAATATTTCCAGAAATGTCTGCTATTATGGCATTTAAGGAAAACTTATAAAGGCCTTTTAAATCCTATGTTGTCTGAAAAATTAAAAACGGAGCTCATTAACATTTTGTCTAAAAATATTAATAGGCTGACAAAGTGATACATGTAGTAATAAAACAAAAGGCAATAAAATATGTTAATATGTCAAAGCCTATAAGCATGTTTCCCGTGATGTGTCTCAGGTGAAAATAATTATTTTGGTGTCACTGTAATGAGAACAACACGCTGAGCTGCACTCGTTAATATTTTCATTAATGAGCTAATGAGTTGGAGTTCTAAATTGTTAATTACCAACGTGTGGGAACAGACACTGAGACACGAGAAACGCAGGGTTAATAGCGCAGTAAAATAAGTGGTGCATTTAGTTTTCTCTCTCTCTCTCTCTCTCTCTCTCTCTCTCTCTCTCTCTCTCCTCTCTCTCTCTCTCTCTCTCTCCACCATAGTTTCGACAAACAACAGACTCCTAACAACTACTGTGCATTTCGGGTCCGTGTCTAATAGATTTTCGTCGATAAAATCTTACCAATGCATCGGATATGGATCATATTTTGGAAATAGCTATTTGAGGCCACAGCCTAATAGGCAAAAATATGCAGTGATGTCAGATGTTGATTATTGAGGGACTTATCAGAGTAAATAAAAGAAATTTAAAGGGAAACTTAGCTAAACCTAGCAGTCTCACAGATAGAGGCTAATAGAATGCCACTAATGAAGGCCTTCCACTCATTGAAACTGTAGTATGACGTACTTTACTAGACACCCGCCAATATTCTTCATGAATGAAGACTCAGATGTTGGTAGTAGTATTAGTAGTAACAGCAATGTATGGAATTCTTTCATTTTTTCACACACTCAAACTCCTTAACCCTTAAACGCCGGAGCGGTAAATAAAAAAATGACTCCCGTATGCCGGAGGGGTTTGAGAGTTTGAGAGTAAGCGGAAAAAATATTTTTTTCAAAAAATCACAGCGCGCTTAGTTTTCAAGATTAAGAGTTCATTTTTGGCTCCTTTTTTTTTCATTGCTTGAAGTCTAGTATGCAACCATCAGAAATGAAAAAAATTATCATTATCATATATAAATAATGCGATATATGATAGCGCAAAAACGAAATTTCATATATAATTGTATTCAAATCGCGCTGAGCGCAAAACGGTTGAAGGTAACAAGTTACTTTTTTTTTCGTTGTAATGTGCACTAAATTGCGATCATTTTGATATATAACACTTGTAAAACGATAAAAGCAACACAGAGAAAATATTATCACAAAATAATGCATGAATTCGTAACGCGCTTACGTAAACACATATTTTTTTCAAAAATTCACCATAAATCTAAATATTGTCCTAGAGACTTCCAATATGTTTCAGAATGAAGACAAATGATTGAATATTACTATACTGTAAGAATATTAGCTTACAAATGCAGTTTTCGACCATATCTGACGAGCTAAAGTTGACCGAATGTCGAATTTTTATATATATATTTTTTTATATGCAATTATTTCGGAAATAAGAAAAGCTACAACTTTCAAATATTTTTCGTTTTATTCTACATGAAATTGCGCACATTTTCATATATAAAACTCTATGAAATGCCTAATATGAAATGGAGCAAATATTCCGAGAATGGACTTACGCATTTCGGAGATTTGTGGCGGAGAATCCGCGCGCGGAGGGAAGGAAAGTTTTTTTTTTGTTTTAAAAATTCACCATAAATTTAAATATTGTGCTAGAGACTTCGAATTTGTTTCACGTGAGATAAATGACTGAATATTACTAGACTGTAAGAGTTTTATCTTACAATTGCGTTTTTCGACCATTTCGGTAGAGTCAAATTTGACCGAATGTGGTTTTTTTTTTCTATTTATCGTGATTATATGCAAATATTTCGAAAATGAGAATAGCTACAACCTTCAACTATTTATTGTTGTATTATACATGAAATTGCGCACATTTTCATATATAAAACGTTATGTAACGGCTAATTTAAAATGGTGCAAACATTACCACAATCGCACGTATGATTTTTTCGGAAGAGTTACCGCGCGGACGTAAAGAAAATGTTATTTTTTTCATAATTCACCATAAATCGAAATATTGTGCTAGAGACTTCCAATTTGTTGCAAAAGGAAGGTAAATGCTTGAATATTACTAGAATATAGGCGTTTTAGCTTACAATTGCGTTTTTTCGACCATTTCGGTAGAGTCAAAATTGACCGAAGGGTTTTTGAAAATTTGTCACTTATCATTTTTTATATGAACTATTTCACAAAATTGATAAAAGCTACAACCATGGGTTGTTTTTTAGTTGTATTGTGCATGAAATTGCGCACATTTTCATATATAAAACTTTATGTAACGGCTAATTTAAATGGTGCAAACATTACACAATCGCATGTATGATTATTTTCGGAAGAGTTACCGCGCGGACGTAAGGAAAAAGTTTTTTCATAAATTCACCATAAACTCGAAATATTGTGCTAGACACTTCCAATTAGTTGCAAAATTAAGTTAAATAATTGAATATTACTAAAATATAAGAGTTTTAGCTTACAATTGCGTTTTTCGACCATTTCGGTAGAGTCAAAGTTGACCAAAGGTTGAAATTTTGGCACATCGTTATTTATATGAAAATATCTTAAAACTGATAAAAGCTACAATCATGAGTATTTTTTTGTTGTATTCTACATAAAAATGCGCACATTTTCATATATAATACTGTATGTAACGGCTAATTTAAAATGGTACAAAAATTATGTCAAAGTGACGAAATAATTTCAGAGATGTGTCACAGATACTTTTTGAGTGCGGCAGAAAGAAATTCGCGCTTGCGCGCCTGCGTAACGATTGTAAACAAAACAACACCTTGATCCGTGAACTCCCAGCATCCCCAAGGCGTGTGATTCAAGAGTTTTCGGCTGGTAGGCCTAAAAGTATTTTTCCGCGAATTTTAAAAAAACTTTTGTATGTCGACGTAAAATACGTCGGGAGTCGGCACCCGAGAGACAAAAAATGTCGACGTAAAATACGTCCAGTCGGCGTTTAAGGGTTAAAGAGTACAGCAAGGGAATGGGGATTCAATGACAATGCTAATTGTGTAATACAGTTCCATGGCGCAATTCCTGTTTCTTTTAACTTGAAATATGCACCAAGCCTTACACAAATCCTGTCAAAACCATTGTTACTCTGAGATTCAAGGATACGTACAGTATCGTTCAGATACCCACGAAATTTGCCACAAGGTCGGAGGGCCGGTGTGGATAGAGACCAGTATTTATCCAATGAATAATAATACATGTAAAAAGTATTGAGGATATTATTATTATTATTATTATTATTATTATTATTATTATTATTATTATTATTATTATTATTTTTTTTTTTTTTTTTTTTTTTTTTTTTTTTTTTTTTTGCTCTATCACAGTCCTCCAATTCGACTGGGTGGTATTTATAGTGTGGGGTTCCGGGTTTGCATCCTGCCTCCTTACGAGTCCATCACTTTTCTCACTATGTGTGCCGTTTCTAGGATCACACTCTTCTCTGCATGAGTCCTGGAGCTACTTCAGCCTCTAGTTTTTCTAGATTCCTTTTCAGGGATCTTGGGATCATGCCTAGTGCTCCTATGATTATGGGTACGATTTCCACTGGCATATCCCATATCCTTCTTATTTCTATTTTCAGATCTTGATACTTATCCATTTTTTCCCTCTCTTTCTCTTCAACTCTGGTGTCCCATGGTATTGCGACATCAATGAGTGATACTTTCTTCTTGACTTTGTCAATCAACGTCACGTCTGGTCGTTTTGCACGTATCACCCTATCCGTTCTGATACCATAGTCCCAGAGGATCTTTGCCTGATCGTTTTCTATCACTCCCTCAGGTTGGTGCTCGTACCACTTTATTATTATTATTATTATTATTATTATTATTATTATTATTATTATTATTATTATTATTATTATTATTATAAATACATATGCTGTATGCATACACATGTATAGACAGATGCGGTACACACATAAATATGCAGCAGTAACACAAAGCTATTCCTCATTCAAAGCCTCATAATAAGAATCGTAAAGTCCCCCTGGTGGTCAGATGATCTATCCGATTTAGTACGAGAAATATAGTCTCCAGCAATGAAATAAATACATCTTCAAAATGACCATTTGTTGTTTATTAAGTAGTCCGGATTCATTAAAACCTACATATAATAAAATATCAGCCAAATTTTGAAAGTCTTAAAAGGTAAAATAATATCTTGGAGGCCATATTTACCAGAATAACAAGCGAAACATCGATTCAAAAGGTGTGGGAAAAATTCCTAAATATAATTGAAACAAACATTAGACCACCCAGGCAAGCTATATAGGAAAATGGCAAAACAATTTTAGATCCCTTCGAAATTAGTAACATATTTGGTGAAAGTTTTCCCAAAGTAAGCAGCGACCAAAATTTGGACAAACATTTAAACAAAAATAAAGAATAAAGCAGAATCTATAATAAAATTGAGACAAGAATATATATATACGTATATATATATATATATATAGTATATATATATATATATATATATATATATATATATATATATAGTATATAGTAATTAGTATATATTGTAAAAAAAAATCAATATTTAAGAGTTGGAATATGCTCTCTTAAACAGTAATTAATTTGCTCCTGCAGGTGATAATATTTGCTTTGAAATGACCTGCCACCTAGCACCTTAGCCAAAATTATACTTATCAAAATTTTACAATGCTTTATGGCTCCGACACTTGTTTCCCGATGAATGGCGAAACGCGATAATAATTCCATATCCAAGCCTGGAAAAGATCCTAGTAATGTGAATGATCATAGACCAATCTCTTTAACAAGTTCTCCTTGTATGTTGTTGGAGAAAATGGTAAATACACTATTTTAGGTGGCACATTCATGAAAATAAAATTTTAAGTCCTACCCAGTTTGGTTGATAACGTAATCGATCTACATCTGATTATCTATTTTGTAAGACCACATGTAGAGGATTTGAAAGAAAAGCAAATTACATTAGCTATCGTCTTTGACATTCAAAAGGCGTACGACACTACTTGGAGGTGTGCAGTATTAAAATCATTACACAATAGTAACATACGTGGTCATCTTCCTAAGTTTATTAAAAACTTTATGGCTGATCGTACTTTTCAGGTGCGAAGAGATAATGTTGTTTCAATAACATTCCCTTGAAAACGGAGTCCCCAAGGAAGTGTTCTTAGTGTTACTCTGTTTACATCAGCAATTAAAGATATGAGTAACATGCTCCGGTTGGAATTAAAAGGAACCTGTAAATGGATGATTTTGCCATATATTATACAGCATCACGCATAAGGCATGCAGAACGAATTATTAATAAAACTATAATGAAAATAGATTAATCTTCCATAGAAAACTCAAGCTGTCATGTTTTATAAAAATGAAATAAAAACTGGAAGAGGGATTAAGAAATAAAATTGAAAATCAGAAACCATTATATACCAACTGGCCAAACTGCTAAATTTTTAGGATTGATATTTGAGTCACACCTGAATTGGGAAGCCCATATAACTTATATTGAGTCAAAATGCAAAAGAGAGTTAAATCTAATTAAAAAACTGTCACATTAATTGGGGATCTGATAGGCATACTCTTACTTTACTGTATAAAGCAACAGCGCTATCAATCATTGATTACAGAAGTGCAATATATGGTTCAGCGTCAATGAAGCACTGAAAATATTAAATTCAATACAAAACGAAGGACTAATCATATGCACAAGAACATTTAGATCTTCACCAGTCTCCTCTATACAAGTTGAATGTAGCAAACTGCCACTGTCTCTCCATAGAGAATTCATAACAATGAAAAGTGTATTAGGAATTTAGACAAGTGATTCACTAACAAATCAATTTCATCTTAGAGATATATCTATTAACAATTATTCGCCACCTTTCACAATTAGAGCTAAAAGATTGTTCGTGTCACTGAATATACAAATCCCTCAACAGTAAACTTTCCACCCCAATGGACTGTGAATAAAGTAAAGATTTATAATCATGCTATTCACCAAGGAACATACGGCCCGAAATACCATAGACAAAAATTCATAGATCATAACAAAAAAGTTCACAATACGCAATATATACAGATGGGTCTCAGTCGCAGCATACATAGAGTGGGGTATGCAGCTATATTCCTGAACAAGAGATAATACTAGTCTCTTTGCAAAGAATTGTGTGCAATCGCAGTAGCAATCGAAATTATTAAGTAAGTATAATTCAATAATCTTATGATTTTTAGCGACTCACGAAGCACTATAGAAGATATTAAAAGTTACTTTCCAAAAAATTATATTGTGAACTCCACAAATTGTATAATAATGTAAAAAAATATTGAAGTATATGGAATCCCTGCCTATGTAGGAATTCAAAAAAATGAAGAGGCTGATAAAGGAGCTAAAACAGCAGTCCACAAGGCAAGAGCAAATGTAAAAATTACCATTAGTGATTATGAAAGATATAAAAATAATCACTGTAAGTAAATGGCAAAATATATGGAATGAGGAACCTATAAATGGTAAATTGAAAGAAATAAAGTCCTATGGTGGAAAATGGGGCTCACCATATCGGGTACACACACACGCACACACACAAGTAATTCTGATGCATCTTCGAATAGGCCACACTCTTTGGCATATGGACACATGGCCCTCCTCCCGTATGCTCAGAATACAAAGTGTTGATAACAGTCAAACATGTGTTGTGTGACCGTCCAAAATATAACCAGCAGCGATTATCAACCTTTGGAAGTAAATCGATGGAGGCCATTTTAACAGAATCTCCTACATTTTCAATCGTTCCAATTTCAACACTCGTGAGGAAGTCTAATTTGATAGACAAAACATAAAAAAAAAAAAAAATAAGGAAAAAAATACAAAAGTCAATATGGCGTTTAATGAATAAAATAATCGGAATTTTAAAATATTTATTTTATTCTAAATTTTGATTAACTTTTTTATTTTAATATTTTATCTATTTATTTAATGTTTTATTTTATGTATGGAAACGAGCAAATTTATTTTATGTATAATTGTATTCCATTGTAAAAGCATATACCTTATACAGGCTTTTTTCTTTTAAATTTCATTTTCATTTGTTCATCATCACGCGAATGACTTTGGTTCCAGTTCCAGGCCCATGCCATGGCCTGGACCTGATATTTCATCATAATCCTTCGGGCCAGCCCTGTGAGAGTTGATAATCAGCTCAGGGTTAAAATATCTTGATAACAATAATAATAATGGTAAATAGAGACATATTGCTCGTCTGGTTTAAAAGCGATGAGGAGACTACACATTTCTCCATCAATATCTTTAGCATCCAGACCAAATGAAAAAGAGAGGATTTTACAAATTTCACGCCATAAAAATGATAAGGGAGGACCCTCAATATCTGTACAGAATTAGAAAATAATTTTATCCAAAGAGAGAAAGATTTCACACATTTCACCATCTGCTGAAAGGCAGGGATCTCCTTGAAGTTCTCACAGGTTGAGTAGTGATGGGCTCAGCAAGAAGTGAAGAAAATGAGCGTAGGTTGGGGTGAAGGGATGGGGGCCAGAGAAGTTGAAGGATTTACAATGATTGCAACACTTGTTGTACTGGAAAGGGCCTGCAATCCCAGAGCGAGAAACGAGTTCATTATGTATAAGTCAAGGTGAAATTGATTGAAAGGAAATTAGAAACATTATTTGAAAGAACTGGTCCGGAATAATTTCTGTACTGGAACTCTCATAGTAATTTGTTTTTATTAAGCCTTCTGACCCAGTTTTATGCTTACATTGAATACTTACCGAAATTTTTCACTCGGAAAACTAACAATTTAATCTCTGCGCTTAAGTTTTTTTTTCACATGTCGAAATGCGTTAATAACGTAAATTTAATTATGGGAAACTTTTTCCCTGGGTGATTTGATATTTTAATTTTTTTAAATGGTATTTATATGAAAATATTTGTACTAGATAATGTGTCAGTAAGCGTGAGAATTCGTTAATTATCTGAAAGCATTAAATATATTAAAAAACAGATGTTTAATTTTATGATATACCATATTTGTATTCACTAGGTGTTAAGGCGGTTTTATACCCGAAAATGGGTTCAGAATTGTGTTAAGAACTTTTTAGATAATAATTAGAAATAAAATTTGTAGACACCGTACTGACCTTTGAAAACTCATGTTAATTACTACAATAAAAAACGTTAATGACAGTGATTGTAAGTTTGTAATTAAATGGATTTTGTGTCAGACGTAATGTACTTTACTTAATCTTTCTCATCCTCTAATATGTAACTTTGTTGTTTATATTACTGCCTTAAAAGTAAAAAACATATAATACATAAAGAAAGATAGTGAAATGATTATACATACATATAGACACCACGCGTATATATATGTGTGTATATATATAATAATATATATATATATATATATATATATATATATATATATATATATATATATATATATATATATATATATATATATATACGTTTATATGTCACTAAATAGCGGGTGACAATATATTTAGCCAAGACCACGGGAAAAATAAACGAGTACCGGGCACATTCGTGTTATTTCAAACACATTTTCCGAGGTACCTCGAAAACGTGTTGAAATAACACGAAAGCACTCGGTACTCCTCCTTTTATTTTCCTGTGGCCTTGGCTGAATATATATATATATATATATATATATATATATATATATATATATATATATATATATATATATATATATATATATATATATATATATATATATATATATAGTATATATATATATATATATATATATATATAGATTATATATATATATATATATATATATATATATATATATATATATATATATATATATATATATATATATATATATATTTACTATATGTTTATATATATATATATATATATATATATATATATATATATATATATATATATATAATATATATATATATATATATATATATATATATATATATATATATATATATATATATGTATATATATATATATATATATATATATATATATATATATATATATATATATATATATATATATATATATATATATAATATATATATATATATATATATATATATATATATATATATATATATATATGTATGTATATGGATATATATATATATACATATATATATATATATATATATATATATATATCCTACCTATATATATATATATAGGCCCCCTATATATATATCTGTATGTATGTATAATATATATATAATATATATATATATATATATATATATATATATATATATATATATATATATATATATATACATAAAAATATTGACATCACTGAACCGTTTTTCCTAGACAATCTTATCATTATTTTGTCTTTATGTGTGTAACTTCATTTGTGGTAACCCTAAGAAAAATAGATTATTGTTTTATTCTTCTTGCATTCGTTACCGCCATCATTTCTTTGCTTTATAACCAGTCTTCAGACTTGGATTTATAATAGAAAATGTGCATATTAGATGAGATGAATACAAAAATAACGTCATCATCATGTCAATTTTTCATTGTTGAATCAGTAGCCGAGTCGGCAAAATGAGCATTTTTAATATGCCTAACCTGTTGCCCTGTGATATCCTCCGAGCAATTGCACAAGTACTTGGACATATGGGTTGTGTAGCCTTGGGCGTGGTGCAGTGACTTTTATTCGTCTTGGGTCGTCTCTGTTCAGAGTAGAAGTCGGGTTCGGTTGTACTCATCCGAGATCATTTAGTTTTTCCTCATGGCTTCCAGGGGTGTCGACAGGGGCTTCCTGAAGTCTTCTAACAGCGTGGACATAAAATCAGTACTCCGCTAAACATTTAGAATTAGATACAGTTCATGGATGTTCACTCCGCGGCAGTTATGAACTCCTAAACAGTAGTCTCATTATGATGACTGCTGTGCCCTATTTAAAAGAAAGAATGAATCTATTTGTGTTTCAGGGACGTCCACGTGGAATTTTCCTTTGCCAGTGACACAAGTTTGTTATATCATTTAAGGAAAAGTATTAAACTTTTATATGAAAAGGATTCTAGGAGAAATGACAATTTCAGCGTTAATGGAAATCAGGGCTCCAACTTACAAATTCTAATTATTGAAATTTATATTTATCTTATTTTATTAAATATAATTAAACTGATTTTTCTATAACTAAAAAAGAGTTCAGCGCCATGAAAATCTTTTTCCCATCTTCTGCTTCTTGTACCCATGTAATGTCTTTACAACGATAAGAAAAATTTAAATAAAGCATTCTCTCTCTCTCTCTCTCTCTCTCTCTCTCTCTCTCTCTCTCTCTCTCTCTCTCTCTCTCTCATAAATGCGCCAAATGAAGGCGGTGTTCAATTAAAAAAAATGTTAACAATCTACTTCTTAAATTTTGAAGGTGATGTCATAACAGCGGCAAAGCAAATATGGCAATACCAAAGTCTAGTGTTTCAGTAGGACCAGATACAATTTACAAGAGTGACATTTGATACCTAGCTCGCAAGTCAAAGGTTCTAAATACTCCATGAAGCCTCAGCCGAATGTTGTAGGAAATTATGAAAAGGAAATTTTCCTAGTACTATTGCAAGCCTTACCAGCCTTAGCCTTTAACAGTGTGTGTGTGTGTGTGTGTGTATATAATATATATATATATATAATATATATATATATATATATATATAGTAATATATATATATATATATATATATATACGAATAGCTGTAAGAAGACTAGCGTATGTGCGTTTGTACGCCCATCAAACGCTCATCACAGCGTGTGCGAGACGGATATATTCTAATAGTGATTCGAAGACGATTCATATTCTAGCAGACCAGGAGGAGGCGTACGTAGATCCCGAGAAAGGTAAAGTCGATTTATGGAATGCTGAACAATTTTCAGGTGCCTGAGAGAAGCCGAAGTGCAATGAAAAACATTGAATTTCTAATCAGCTTTTCTCCCGTGTATAGAGAAACATTTTAATTTTTATTCTAATATTTTATGCTCATCCGTCTTTATTTTTTATTTCTGAAGGTTATGATTTCTTTTCCCTCAGGTGGATTCTGAGTTTGGGGAAGAAAGTGATATCTATTTGAGTTATTGTGACTTGTGTGGGAACTAGTGTGATAATCATTTGAGACGACTTTACATTATTTTTAGTTTGATTTTCAATTAATTTAATTTCCTTTATCATGCAAGGTAGGTGCCTAATGTTCATGGAGGTTAACGTTACCTAGTTGTCTTTTTGGACATGGCCAATACTGGCCCTTGTAATAGTGGTGGCAGTCGGAAAGGACAATCTGGCCCATGGATTAAGTTTTTGGAGGTTGGGGGGGAGGGGAGCGGTGCAGTGCACAGGAATTAGGAAATCATGTAGATGTTAGAAGATTGGATTATAGTTAAAGTTAGTCAGGTGGTACTCTGTCGCTGAGAAGATGTGTTTTGGGCTGGAGTCAGCAGATCTGTCTACTGCGAACTTGCCTACTGAGGCAGTGGCGATTCAAAGAATGTGTTAATACAACATGTCGATAAATACAGTTTGGTTATCGTAATTTCTCGGGGTGTTAGGCGTTTGTGGTGATCAATTGTGCATACAAGAGGGTCATCGTTGGTTTTATAGAAATCTGCGGTCGCATGTATGATTAGATATACTAACTAGCTAATGCAGTGAATAGACGGCTACAGTGGGTTTAGAGTATCTCGTGTTAATGAAGAGTTAAGTGTTCAGACTTTCTTTTTATATTTTTTACTATGTTAACAATTTTCCCACTTGTGTATTTCATTTTTATTGCGGGATTAAAGGGACAGTTCAGATGTTTGCTTTTAATTGCCATGCATAGTTTTTTTCAGGGGAGCAAAATGTATTAAGTGTTTTTTTATTCTTTTTATTACGAGGTATTCATTATAACTGCATTTATAGTGGATTAATCTGTTAATGGGAATATGTAGCGCCGAAGTGTTTCATTTTTTTTAATGTGAATGTGTGTTAGTGCATGCAACGAGTGTGGGTTGGTGCAGGCTTTAGAAGCTTGAGGTCTGAGGGCACCCAAGGTTTGGGCAAGATCAGCAGAAATCCTCGGGTAGCAACGAGACTATGAGTCTTTTTCTCTCTTGCGTTCATGGCCTATATTCCAATCAGCTGGTGAGGTAACCTTGACTGTAAGAGTAGAAAGTTTTTTTTTTTTTTTTTTTTTTTTTTTTTTTGAGAGTGCAGGGAATATTCACTTTTGAATATATATATATATATATATATATATATATATATATATATATATATATATAATATATATGTGTGTGTATATATTATTTTTTTGGTGATTTATGAGGGAATTTGAGGTGTATTGTTGAGATTCAAATGATATTAAGAACCAGTCGAATCCTAAATACTCATGGTTTCTCTAAGTTAGACAAAATGAAGTAAGGAAACAAAAATGATCAGATTTTACTACATAAAGTCACTACAATTGCATCAGGAGTTTGCCTGTTTAAGTAGTTAATAATACTTTTTTAAATGGAAAGGGAATGAAAAGTGGTGCAAAGGTGCTAAGAGAGGCAAAATTCTTGGTGGATGTTGGATTTCAATAAAGGGAACTTAGCATATCGCTGCCGTAGTTTTCAGTATACAAAATGCCAGCCAAGGACAGAACTACAAACATTGCTGAGGGCAGTCTATGATACAAAAGAGCACGGGGATATGATGAGAGACCTGAGAGGTTTCTACAAGATTAGGAAAGGCCAGAAGACCAAGGTTGTGCATAGCTCTCAGATTTTTAACACAGCGGGAGAATGGATACGGAAATTTAAAAATTCCACGTAGGTAAATGGTAATAATTTTTTCCTTGATAACTTGCATAGACCGTTGCATTTTTCCCAGCTTCTACACGACGTCCCGGACGTCACTGTAGACAGCTTTGATGAGAAGATTGAACCTACACTAGATGAGGAATTGATCTATTCCCAGGTTGAGAAGCCCATGTCCAAATGCACATTTTTTTTTTTTAGTGGGACCGGTCCAAGGAACTTAACACGAAGGGATTTAAGTTTCCTTTCCTCCCGAATGTTTGCCAAAGTAGAATATAATAGGGGATATATGGCTCCAGGACAACAGTTGCGTTGCCTCAGTTGTAACAGACAGGGGCACACCTTGTAATATGTATACATATATATATACATACATATATATACATATATATATATATATATATATATATATATATATATATATATATATATATATATATATATATATATATATATATATATATATATATGCATATATAGTACTGGTAAAAATGTTCTGTTACGACAGAATTACATCCAATAAAAGGAGACCATAAAAACACCAAAATGTAGAGAGAAAAAATACTATATTTCAGAGACTGCTGTCTCTCTCTCCAGGTAGATGAATGAGAAAGTTTACAGAAAAGGTAAGCCAATTTAGGTCACCCCTGCTGATAATCTTCCTTTAATTTCTTAAGTGTTGGTTGAATTAATATATATATA
>NC_087209.1:84855807-84875807 GCF_015104395.2 Macrobrachium nipponense
CTTAAGAAGACTAAAGAGAAATTATCAACTGGGGTGACCTACTTAAATGATCTCTTGGTAGAAATACTGCCTTTTCTGTAACTTTACTCATTCATTACCTACCTGAAGAGAGAGACAGCAATCTCTGAAATATAGTATTTACTTTCCATATTTTGGCATTTTATGGTCCTTTTATATAGATGTATTATATATATATATATATATATATATATATATATAATATATATATATATATATATATAAATATATATATATTTATTATATATATATGTCTGGTAAAAAACTGCCTCCATAATAAAATGAGACCATAAAATGCCAAAATATAGAAAGTAAATGCTATATTTCAGAGACTGCTTTCTCTCTCCTCATGTAGGTAATGAATGATTAAAGTTACAGAAAAGGCAGTATTTCTACCATGAGATCCATTTAAGTAGGTCGCCCGAGTTGATAATTTCTCTTTAATCTTCTTAAGCATTGGTTGAAGGAAAACTTTATCTATGATATCTGAATCACAGGCGGTCTTTGAGATGTTCATTATCTGTATTTGTTTAATCAATGCCGGGTCTATCATCTGGCTTTTGTACCGACATTTGCTGCTATAAATTATACGTGAGAAATTCCAGTTTACTATGTGGTTCTGATTATTTATATGGTTGAAAATAGCTGAGCTCTGTTATCCATACCTAACTGACCGTTTATGTTGTATTAATCTCTGGGGAAGTGATTTTCTTGTAAAACTGATGTAAGATTGGGCTAAGCCCAGGCATGGGATTTTGTATACTCCTGTGTCTTTGTGGATTGCTTTTGTTGGAGTTTATCAGGGATTTGGCTAGGGTATTTGGGTATGTAAAGGCAAAAGGGCTAGATTTTCCAAGAGTCTGTATCACCGTCTTAAGCCCAGGTGTGGGATTTTTATATTGTTGGGTGTCTCTCTGGTCTTGTCTTGAGGGGGATCGGTAGAAAATTACATTTGCTTCATGAAACTCTTTCTTAATTATATGGTCATGACACCTTAAAGAAGAAAGCTGCTAACGAATTAGTTCATGTTTCTTTTCCAGGAAATCTGGGGAACAAATTCGTAAGGCTTTTAAGAATAGGTTGCTGGCTATGCCTATCTTGATAGAAATGTCATGGTAACTGAAGTAGTGAATGTATGAAAGAATGTTAGTTTTCTCTGTATGGTAAATTTGTATTCTGCCGTGTCTCTACTTATTAAAACGTCAACAAAGGGCATTTTGTTGTCTGTTTTCCATTCAACTTTAGATTTAATGCTGAGCACTAATGCATTTAATTTTGACAGGAATTCGTTGAAAATGCCCCACCTATTATCCTAAAATGATAGAATGTTTTTTCTGGAATAACTTTTTTCTGTGCATTTGACAAAAATATTATTTAGCCATAGTATATTTTACATCCCTCCCTAACTTTCGGCAGCATTCTTTATTACTTATATTAGAAAAAAATTATATTTATGAAAGCAAAATAAAGAAGCCGAAGCCAGTGGCAAAACACTCTAATGTATGGGTTCAAAGTTATACTTGATGTAAACATTTGACATCCCGACTCCCTCCACAAGGTGATGACGAGAAACAGCTGTCTCTGAAATTCTGAGTGAATATTCGTACTTTGTCAGGCTTCAAGAATGGCGGCTATGATAAGTCATTGTCCCCTGGTTGCAGGGCAGCTTTTGTGATTTGACTTGCATAATTGTTTAGAAATGAGGAAGCCCGAGGGAAACCCTACATAAGCTTGAACAGGTAAATGAATAATAGGGCCCTTTATTTGAGTAAGGAATACACCCGGACATCCTAGGCTACCAAGTTTTCGTCATTTGTTGACTTCCATAAGGTGCAAAAAGATAATTATATACGCTCTATTTATTACAATGATCATCACTGTCATATTAGGAAAAATATCAAAGGAGTTACGACGGTTGCCAAAGTTTTCTTAAGTTTGTTAATAATGATAGAAAGTTATTTCTCGGATTACTTGTGGAAACCCTTTTCTTCAAGGATTCTAGCGCTCGACCTCATGGCATAAATCCTACATACTACTACTACTACTCAACGACAAAGTGTAAACAAAGAATATTGGTTGTATTTCTTTGTTGCCAGAGGTTGAGACTTTTTCCCGAATAGCCAATTATCCATCAGGAAGGAGGCAAGTTAATGACGTCATAAGTTACGCATTTATATCTTCGAAAGACATTCCTCTGAGTTTGCTGGTGATGTCACCAAGTCGGCGTTACTCTTATAATTACCAGAATTATGCAACTTTCGTAATACAGTCAAAAATAAGGTAGGGATGTAATTACCCTGTGACAAAGTGTCATCATTTTCAGATACGTTGATAAAAATTTTATTCCGGAGAAATACCAGGACACCGGCTGTGAATCTCATAATAAGAACGGGTGTTGCATGGGTAGCCCTTTGAGTCCTGTTTTAGCCAATCTATACATGGAATACTTTGAAAATATTGTAATAAATGCAATTTACTGTAAATGTCTAACTGCCTGTCTGCCTATGAAGGATATTAGCTCAAGGTGTGATTGCGCTTGCAAGTTTAGTCAGTTTCATAACTCAGTGACTTCGTTTGAGATCGCGAGTTCATCGACCACTGTAATTAGGTGGATCCTCTCTCTCTCTCTCTCTCTCTCTCTCTCTCTCTCTCTCTCTCTCTCTGAAACCAACGTATATAAAGACACGTACAGGGCAACGCCACGGTGTGTATTCAAAAAAGGAAAAAAAAATGTCGAAAACATATCTGAACCATACTACATTGCGTGGAATTAGCTTGTTTAATATTTTATTTAAAAAAAAACTCTATATAGAAGTACTTAGCACTGGGGACAGAGGGTTTCCCATCGCCATACCAACATTTTGTGAGTAAAAATTTCCATCAAATTCAAATTTACATTTTTTTTTTCAACGTAATTTCATAATTTTAATTAAAGTGTTTTTTTTAGAAAACAGGATATCCAACTGTATGTTCTCTAATAATTCCGATAAAATCTCGAGTAGATCGTCAATTGGCACCTTTGTGAATGGTGATGCTACGTCAAAACTCACAAGCTTCGATTCACTATTAATCTGTACACTATTTGTTTTATTTATCAAATCCACATTATTCTTGATATTGGCATTGGAGATGGTACCTACCAGTGGGTTAAGAATATACGCTAAGACAGTTCAGCGAATCCCAACCAGGGTTCCGTGGAACCCTGGGGTTCCTCATTCCATTAACAGGGGTTCCGCAAAAATCCTTGAAATAAATATGTATTGTAAATTACGCTGATCTGAATTTACACAGTTCGAATAGCAGATGAACATAAAATAGAACAAAATGATTAATAACTCATAGTGATAAAGACCCAAGTCTGCCCCACAAAGAAAACTATTAAGTTATCATTCCACTCTCCTGGCTAAGTATTCACTCCCAGACTCAAAATGTCAATTGTTACATTGTATTAGTCAAGTTAGAGAATCCCGTCTCTAGTCATCTCCTTTTTCTTATCACAAAGGAATGTGTCTTTCCTTCAAGTGCCTCGATCGGTCAGACGTATGACATACGTACAAACAAATGTACATACCCACCGCGCCTCAAAACCACCTGTGGCAAGAGTACAGACAGCCAAGAACTTAAAAACATATACGTATCAGATTCCTTCATTCAAGAAGGCTGTCTCTACAGCGCACTCTGTCTCCAAGCAAGAGCAGCTGACACAATATGTAATTCTCTAACACATCAATTCTTACCTGTAAGATGGCTCGCCCACCTATGTCCTTTGTGCACTCCTGTCGCACACCACATCAGCAACTAAAGCACAATGTATCAATTTGCCACATGATTTAGGGCTCCCTCCGTTGCTGCAGCCCTTGTGCCTCGCCGGTCGCACAGAAGTTTAAGAACTCCTAGTGCACAAATTTTGATCAGTATAACACCTAACATGACCACTATTATTGGAATTGTGTAACGTTCATTGATGAAAAGCTCGTCCTCGTCACTAAGATAAGCAGAACTCGGCGAATAGTTGTAGACGCAGGTCGAGTGTGTAAACCACCTCGAAATAACTCAGCACGCACCCTTATTAAGTGTCTGCGACCCTCGTGAGTGTATCCAAAACCCTTTGTCGCGAAACTGTAGATTCAACGTTTTCTACTGAAGGAAACATGGTCACCACCCCGCTGTCAAGGGAATATCCCATGACTTCCATGCAAGTGCTACTTGCACCCGCCTCATAGAAGATTGTAGACTCCTGATTTATCTCAGACCGTATCCTGAGATGATATACCGACGACATCACATCCCTTGCAAAGGCAGTCCATAGAATCGCCATTAGTGTGTAGACTCGGCTCAACCTCTGGTACTGTAGAACGAAGTTGTTTCCATTGTCACCATCACGTGAAGTTGGGAATTCTCTAGTCATCGTGTGTCCGTATTTAAAAAGTCTACTTGGTCATAAAATAACTAAAGCCTTGCTTTACCCCACATATCCGTCATTAATTAAAATACAAAATCTCCTAGTCAAATATTAAAATTTCCCACTAAACAAAATATAATCTTTACCCACTGAATCCTCACAGGTAATCCCATATCTGACAAACACACTATCAAAAGGGTACCCATGTCTAACAGCAAAAACCCCTTTTATTGTTTTTATAACTAACCTCCATGAAATATAATGCCAAACACCCCTTCTATCTAACTCACATACCCCGACAAATTATATCTCCTATCTAAAATAGAAATGCTATTTAGAGCTTAACACCAATTACGACATCTCTCGTAGGAAAAGGAAAAAGAGAAAAAAAGATAATAACAACAATAATAAGTGATCTTACCTCCATTACACAGTGCACATAAGAGAAGAAAAAACATATATTATTCAATATCTTTCCCTCAATGCAATATGTACCGTTACGGAATTAGCTACCTCAACAATCTCATCAACCAGAAATGACCGGAAAAGAACCCCCTTACAAAGAACACCTCCATGGAATGCCATAGTCAACAGAGAATAGTGCAAATCTCCGAGTAATCAACCCCAAAGGGGAAAATCAGCAACCGGATTCATCACAGCATTATCAGCAAAAATCCACCTGTGAACACCTCAAGTGCTTCGAACCGCACAAAGATTTGTCTAGTCAGACTTGCAACGCCAGAAACCATTATGCCCCTAATATCATACACACAGGAATAATCACATGTTTATCATCATGTTTCTCAGCCAAAACAAAAATTCACCACATTTCCAAACAAATTCCCACGTAGAATATTAACCCCAAAATCTTACGCCAAAACGCCGCAGATTTGCGCATAATAAGAAAAAAAAACAGTAGAAGGAAATGAAAGAGAGAAAAAAAAAGTTAAAGCATTTCGCCACTAAATTGGAAAACCAGACAGCAAGAAAAAAAAGGAAAAAAATGCAATTGCGCGATCATACATTCATCCCCACAACCAATTCTTTTAAATTTTGAGATATGTGTTAACCTCGACCGACCTGTGTTTCCTCTAAGACTACAAATCTGTTTCCAATTTCCTCCTCAATGACTTTAAAAGGACCTTCAAACTTCGGGCCTAGTTTGTAGTTCAGTTCATTTCTCACGTTAAGTTTTAAAATACCTTGTCTCCAACATTGCTCTTGGGATCACATGTTTTACTAATACTTTTCTGTAGCATTTTTCTGGTTGTGGATTCGAGATTATGGCTGAGACAAGCATGTCTCTCTCTCGCTGTGGATACCAACACCTCGATCGTATCCTCCCCATGATGAGGTATAGTTAGCAAATCAAATGTGCCTCGTGCTGGGCAACCAAACAAAGCTTCAAATGGAGACATCACCTACAGTTTTCTTGAGAGCTTCGAGCACTTTCCTGATAGCTCGTTCACACAATCCATTAGCCTCAGGTCTGTATGGAATAATTGTTACTTTCTGTATCCCCATGACTTCCGCTAAACATTCCAAAGTTTTGTTCACAAATTCTCTGCCATTGTCGGTCAATAGAACTTCGGGTGAGCCGTATCTGTAAACGATACCATTGAAAAATGCTACGGCTACTTCTTCAGCCGTTTTATGCTTAAGTGGGAAAATTTCTATTATCCTTGTGAGTTCATCTATTATCACTAACAAGTACTTGTTCGCATACCTAGACTCACAAAAATTCCCCAGGATATCCATATGTATTCTCTGAAAAGGTCTTCTTGGTATAGGATATGATTCTAATTTGCATGAAGTTATTCTTGCAGGCTTACATGCGTTGCACACTGTACAAGTTCTCACAAAATATTCCCAAGTGTGGACTACGAACCTGCAATGAACTATATCCAAAACCACTGAAATTAGGACTTTCGGAATTACGATCTGTGTCGTATCTCCTTTACTTTCACTGGTTCTCAATTTATATTTAATTTTCCTAACCAATAGATTACCTTCTAACTCCAAACCCGGAAAAGGCAACTTATAACGTTTCCTGACTAATTCCCCTCTACGAAACGCTTTTGCATCTGCTAGAATCTCGTCTTCATCTAGCCTTGCTCTATGAGAGATATATCCCATTGTATAGCCTGACTAGTAACTTGCGCAACTTGGATTCCTTCCGTGTCGTGAAAACTTCTATGCATTGCAAATATGCGTAGCCTATTCACCACACTCGTGAAACACTTTAATATGCCAAAAATTAAACAACTGGTTTTCATGAATCATTAACCGGCTAACACTGAGATGCAGAGAGATATCCAAGTAACCCGACGCTTTCAACACCACACCAAACCATTGAATTAGCAAAAAGAACCCTGAGTTGCCTGTGACATGATTATAACCCCTTTTCCTACCAAAAAATATGTCTAACTAGTCACCAGTCTCTTATTTAGCGTACCTACAGCCTTTAAAATGTATAAAAAGCTTGTTAAACCGCTGCTACCACTCTTAACCACCCCCCGCCACCTTTTGACAAAACTACACAAATTAACAATTCTTACCTGTGGCAGCAGGCGCCCTCTATCTGCAAGCATGTCACTAGGCTATTAACCCTTTAACGCCGATTGGACGTGTTACACGTCGATATCAATTGTCTGTTGGGTGCCGATTGGACGTATGGTATGTCGATATAAAAAAGTTTCTTTTAAAATTCACAGAAAAACAGTTATAGGCCTACTAGGCAGAAACTTTTGAATCACACACCTTGGGGGATGCTGGGAGCTCGCGGATCAAGGCGTTGTTTTGTTTACAATCGTTACCCAGGCCCGCAAGCGCGAATTTCTTTCTTCTCTCACTAAAAAGTATCAGCGACACATCTCAGAAATTATTTCGTCACATTGGCATAATTTTTTCACCATTTTATATTAGCCGTTACATGGAGCATTATATATTGAAATGTGCGAAATTTCATGTAGAATACAACAACAAAACGACTCATGGTTGTAGCTTTCATCAGTTTTGAAATATTTTCATATAAATAACGATAAGTGCCTAAATTTCAACCTTTGGTCAACTTTGAATCTACAGGAATGGTCAAAAAACGCAATTGTAAACTATTATTGTGAATTTCTGAAAAAACTTTTTCCTTACGTCCGCGCGGTAACTCTTCCGAAAAAATCATAAATTTTTTCGTTCGATTGTCGTAATGTTTGCACCATTTTAAATTAGCCGTTACATAAAGTTTTATATATGGAAATGTGCGCAATTTCATGTAGAATACAACTACAAGCAACCCTTAGTTGTAGCTTTTATCAGTTTTGAAATATTTATATATAACTAACAATAAGTGACAAAATATCAACCTTCAGTCAAATTTGACTCGATCGAAATGGTAAAAAAACGCAATTGTAAGCTAAAACTCTTACATTCTAGTAATATTCAATCATTTACCTTTATTTTTCAATAAAATGGAAGTCTCTAGCACAATATTTCGATTTATGGTGAATTTATGAAAAAAAAAAAAAAAACATTTTCCTTGCGTCCGCGCGGTAACTCTTCCAAAAAAAATCAGAAATTTTTTCGTCCGATTGTCATAATGTTTGCACCATTTTAAGTTAGCCGTTACATAAAGTTTAATATAAAAAATGTGAGCAATTTAATTTAGAATACAAAAAAAAAACCATCGTTGTAGCTTTTATCAGGTTTGAAATATTTTCATATAAATAACGATAAGTGCCAAAATTTCAACCTTCGGTCAACTTTGACTCGACCGAAATGGTCGAAAAACCCAATAGTAAGCTAAAACTATTACATTCTAGTAATATTCAATCATTTAACTTTATTTTGCAATAAATGGGAAGTCTCTAGCGCAATATTTCGATTTATGGTAAATTTATGAAATAAACTTTTTCCTTACGTCCGCGCGGTAACTCCTCCGAAAAAATCATAATTTTTTTCGTCCGATTGTCGTAATGTTTGTACCATTTTAAATTAGCCGTTACATAAAGTTTTATATATGAAAATGTGCTCAATTTCATTTAAAATATAACAAAAAACAACCTATGGTTGTAGCTTTTATCAGTGTTGAAATATTTTCATATAAATAGCGATAAATAGAAAAAATTTGTCCTTCGGTCAACTTTAACTAGACCCAAATGGTTGAAAACTGCAATTTGTAAGCTACAAAACTTACAGTTTAGTAATATTCACTCAATTACCTTCATTTTGCAACAAATTGGAAGTCTGTAGCACAATATTTCGATTTATGGTGAATTTATGAAAACAGGTTTTTTTTACGTCCTCACGTTACGAATTCATGCATCATTTTGTGATAATATTTTCTCTGTGTTGCCTTGATCGTTTTACAACGTGTTATATACCAACATGATTACAATTTAGTGTAAAATACAACAAAAGAAAAATTAACTCGTTAGCTTTAACCGTTTTCTTCACAGAGCGATTTGTATACAATTATATATGAATTTTTTTTTGCGCCGTCATATATCCCAATAAATATGTATATGATAATGATTTTTTTTCTTTATCTCTGGGGATTGAATACTAAACTTCAGGCAATGAAAAAAAGAAGCCAAACATGAACTCTTAATCTTGAAAACTAAGCGTGCTGTGATTTAAAAAAAAAAAATTCAGCTTTGGCGCTCACTCGCGAACGCTGCCCGCATACGGGAGACAAATTGTAAAATACTGCTTCGGCGTTTAAGGGTTAAGCTCATATAAATACAAAATATACTATTTATTACCCAAAGCAGATGAACATAAAATAGAACCAAACGATTAATAACTCATAGTGATAAAAACCCAACGTCTGCCCCCACAATGGAAAAACTATTAAGTTATCATTCCACTCTCCTGGCTAAGTATTCACTCCCAGACTCAAAATGTCAATTGTTACATTGTATTAGTCAAGTTAGAGAATCCCGTCTCTAGTATCATGGTATAGAGCCCATCTGTAATAAAGATATATTCGTTACATTTCTTATAACCCAATATTAAGTAAAGAGATACACTTCACACTTCTCTCTTTTCAAAGGCAACTGTTTCTAAGTCATTTAAAATATGTGCCATACCTTGAGATGGGGGTTTTCTCCCGACACTTGGCGTTCCCTGAACTGTCTCCTTTTCTTATACAAGATGTGTCCCCTTTTTCCTCAAGTGCCTTGATGGTCAGACGCATAACATATGTACAAACGAATGTACATACCCACCACGCCTCAAAACCACCTTTGGCAACAGTACAGACAGAGAAGAACTAAAAACGTATACGCATCAGATTCCTCGATTCAAGAAGGCTGTCTCTACAGCGCACTCTGTCTCTAAGCAAGAGCAGCTGACACAATATGTAATTCACTAACACATCAATTCATACCTGTAAGATATATATATATATATATATATATATATATATATATATATATATATATATATATAGTATATATATATATATATATATATATATATATATATATATATATATATATATATAGTATATATAGATATACTATATATATATATATATATATATATATATATATATATATATATATATATATATATATATATATATATACTATATATATATATATATATATATATATATATATATATAGTATATATATATATATATATATATATATCTGTACATAATATATATATATTACATATATATATATATATATACATATATATATACTATATATATATATAATATATATATATATATATATATATATATATATATATATATATATATATATATATATATATATATATATATATATATTATATATATATCTATATATATATATATATATATATATATATGACTGGTAAAATAAAAAGTTCTGTTACAAACAGAATTCCATCTAATAAAAGATGCCATGTAAACACCAAAATATAGAGAGAAAAATACTATATTTCAGAGACTGCTGTCTCTCTTTTCAGGTAGATGAATGAGAAAAGTTTACAGAAAAGGTGGTATTTATACCAAGAGGTCCATTGACAGGTAAGCCAATTTAGGTCACCCCCGCTGATAATCTTCCTTTAATCTTCATAAGCGTTGGTTGAATGAAAATCTATTCGATCACATCTGAATACCATGCTCCTTTTGAGATGTTCATTACCTGCCTCTCTTATATTAAGGCCGATTCCATCATTTGACTCTTGTACCGGCAGTTACTGCTATAAAATGTGATAAATTCCAGTTTATTCTATGGTTATGTTCATTTATATGGTTGAAAATAGCCGAGTTCTTTTGTCCGTACCTAACTGACTGTTTGTGTTGTATTAATCTCTGGGGAAGTAATTTTCCTGTAAATCCGATGTAAGATTGGTCACAATCCTGGCATGGTATTTCACAAACCCCTGTGTCCCTGGGGGATATCTTTTGTTGGACGTTAATCAGGGATTTGGCGAAGGTATTTGGGTAAGTAAATGCAGAAGGGTTAGATTTTCTGAGGGTCTGAAGTCACTGTCTTAATCGTGTCCAGGTGTGGAATTTTGATTTTATTGTTAGGTGTATCTCTGGTCCTGTTCTGAGGAGGTCTGTAGAAAATTACATTTGCTTTGTGAATTGCCTTCTCAATTATATGGTCAGGATACTTTAAAGACGAAAGCTGCCTACGAATTAGTTCAAATTTTTTTTCCAGGAAATCTGGGGAACAAATTCGTAAGGTTCTTAAGAACAGGTTGCTGGCTACACCTATCTTGATAGCAATGTCGTGATAGCTAAAATAGTGAATGTATGAAAGTGAGAACGTTGGTTTTCTGTATATGGTAAATTTGTATTCAGTCGTGTGTCTGATTATTAAAAAATCAAAAAACGGAATTTTGTTGTTCATTACCTGCCTCTTAATAAAAGAGAGGCAGGTAATGAACATCTCAAAAATAGCATGGGATTTAGATGTGATCGACAAGATTTTCATTCAACCAACGCTTAAGAAGATTAAAGGAAGATTATCAGCGGAGGTGACCTAAATTGGCTTACCTGTCGATGGACCTCTTGGTATAAACACCACCTTTTCTGTAAACTTTTCTCATTCATCTACCTGAAGAGAGAGACAGCAGTCTCTGAAATATAGTATTTTTTTCTCTATATTTTGGTGTTTTTATGGGCTCCTTTTCATTTTATATATATATATATATATATATATATATATATATATGATATTATATATATATATATATATATATATATATATATATATATATATATATATATATATATATATATATATATATATATATATATATATATATATATATATATATATATATATATATATATATATATATATATTATATATATATATATATATATATATATATATATATATAATATATATATATATATATATATATATATATATATATATATATATATATATATATATATATATATATATATATATATATATATATAGATAGAGAGAGAGAGAGAGAGAGGAGATAGAGAGAGAGAGAGAGAGAGAGAGAGAGAGAGAGAGCCTGTAGACACAGGTCCTAGGATATGAATAATTGTTTCAGGGGTTCCTTGAAGGTATAAAGGTTGGGAATCAGAACTAGCGCTAAGTACTTCGCTAGTTTGTAAGATGCGGAACCCACTCAACTGATAATTGGCCTGGCAGAAAAGTTAGTTTTGTGGGTTTTTATTGTACCATACATATACAGTAGCGATGAATAGGCCACTCAAAACTTCTTTATAACGCTGTCGTTACCTTTGAAGAGGTTTTTCATTTTCCTATTATCTCACGGGTTCTTATTCAATTCTTTATTTGTACCATCCTCACCCAAAAGACTATCCATATCTTCCATATATTCGCTTCTGTTCAAAATTACAAGAGCGCCTGATTTGTTTCCCCCTCTTTGTCATGTGTATATTTTTATCCTTTTCATCGATGGCATCCATAAATCTTTTTGGGATGTTTGTGGCGTCTGACCTTTTCATACGTCCATAAATCTCCTTGAAAAATATGCCATGTCATTTTAAAATTAAAAATCTCTCTCTCTCTCTCTCTCTCTCTCTCTCTCTCTCTCTCTCTCTCTCTCTCTCTCTCTCTCTCGTAAAGCCCGAGTCATCTCGCACGAAGAAAGCGCATGCAATGCAACGAAGAACGGCAAATATTTATGACGCAATAACGAACTGCATGATTGGTATTCATGAACTAATAATCACCATGAAATTGCTCTATTAAGCCATTGCCAGTGACGGTGAGATTGCCAGCTATCAATTCATACAGAACATTCTTTCTCCTGTCGTTTCTGTACCATTCATTACCTCTTCCAAAAATGACTGATGATATTTCTTTTCATCTGCCTGAATCCATATAGTTGTAATATATTTAGCCATTATGTGTTTTGTTTATACTTTATTATATATATATATATATATATATATATATATATCATATATATATATATATATATATATATATATATATATATATATATATATATATATATATTGTTACGAAGTGCCAAGTATCTGGTTACCATTCATCAATATACCTCCCAAAAAAACCAAAAAAACCAGACACTGAACCTCATAACACGTTTAAACAACTGAATACTCTAAAGGCAACAGTGATCCCTTAACACTTACCAGTATTGCAGAAAATCAGACAAAGTCCATCAAAATAGGTGTGAGGTAATCTTGTAGTAATTGAGTTAATCAAAGGGCATCCTAAGTATTTCCCTGATTTCAGAAGTCTAAGTACTTCCCTGGTTCTAAGTCACTTAAGTAAATTGAAGGAAAAGCAAATCAATTACCACTCTAGTTTCTACTAACATAAATATAATCAAATGCAAATATACTGGGTATAAAAATAAAACACTTATAAAAATTTTAAATAAAATAAAAATTTATTATCAAATTCAAAATTTATAAGTGAAATTCACAATATCAGGGAAAAATTAGTTACTGTTACTTTGAACAAAGTAAAGTTTAATTAATTCTTGAATCAATTAAGTAAAATTAAATCAAAATAATTTATCGCAAAATTCAAGAAAATTAATCAATTGAAATTCAAAAGTGTTAGGCAATAATTGAAAATTTGAAATTAATTCACAAGTGCTAAACAATAATAAAAACTTGAAAAGAATTCCAAGTAAATGCAAATTAATTCACAAGTGTTAAATTTAATTAAATGTGCAATGATTAAGCAATGAAAATAACTAAGTCAATTAAATTGTGAATCCAAATGAAAATATAAAATAAAAAGACACACTTCAATAAGAAAATGAAATAGTGCACAAACAATGGAGCAAACACAAAACACAAAAAAATATGCAATGTGTAAAAGTGTAAATATTTTCACTTAAAACACTGTAACCAACAGTTTTTACCAAACCTTCATAACCACCTGTTATTATTTAACCACAGTTCCTAACAATTATTAGTTATTAGTTATTACCTAAACCGTTATTAGTTGCAACATAATAAAAATATAAACACTTTACCTTTTTGGTATACAACTTCTTTCTTTCTTTCTCTTGCTGCAGCTTGTATATCACACTTTCACAAAAACCAGGCGCCGTTACGAAATAATGTTTGTTCAGATTCCACAAAAAAATAAACTAAATAACACAAAACAAACTCTAAGAAATATCAAATAGGAAATTCTAAGTTACGAGTGACCAATTTACGTTACGTTAATATAATCTCAAGGATGTCGCTGGGAGAGAGAGAGAGAGAGAGAGAGAGAGAGGGAGATCTAACCACCTCGAGGTTCTATGATATAGTGAAATCTCTTCCTTTACGGAAGCTTGACAGGGCAGATGATGAGACAAAAACTCTTCCAGAATCTTCAAAATCTGATGCAATCTTCATAAAGAAATGTGCAATCTCCACGTGGCTTTGATCAAAGACATACGCGTACAAGTCCAGTCTGTTAAAAAAAAGACGTACTCTACTCGATCAAAACGGAGGCTGAGCAACAATTAAGATTGACATGTTTTGATAACAATGCAAGAGTCGATTCTATCGCTATCACATGCGTTGACAGATTTAGGAAAGCAAATGGATCTCGCAGACCCTCTAATCTTACAGTGTTGACATAAAAGTTTAAACATTCGTAGTTTCGAACAGAAGAAAATCTCTCTCTTACCATTCTACGTTATATATTCTTTTATAACATCATGTAATGCGAAATCTGAACACACATTTTAAAACATCCTATTCTAAGCTATCTAGGAATCTGAAAAAATGTTGCAACAATCTACATGACATTTCAAAGAGGGGAAATATGCATTTTGAAAAGTATCAATATATAAATATATATATATATATATATATATATATATATATATATATATATATATATATATATATATATATATATATATATATATATATATATATATATATATATATAAAATATATATATATATATATATATATATATATATATATATATATATATATATATATATATATATATATATATATATATAATATATATATATATATATATATATATATATATATATATATATATATATATATATATATATATATATATATATATATATATATATATATATATATATATATATATATATATTATATATATATATATATATATATATATATATATATATATATATATATATATATATATATATATATATATATATATATATATATATATATATATATTATATATATATATATAATTGTACCTGGGAGTATACAAACTGAGAATAAGCAAATGATGATGGTCATAACAAGCGCGCCAGTCATATACAAAATTATGGCTGAGGGCCTACTTAACATTGGGTAATAGTCAGGTAAACACTAAAGGTTAGCTTAACTGATTATATTTATACTCTTAAATATATCAGAAGAAAATAAGGATCACACCAAATGAGTTCGAGGGAGGCATAAGGACCACGTAACACAGATTACAAAAAACAATGATTTTTAGATCTTGAAGTAGATGAATAGTGGACCGAAGGTTTCCAGGGGCGTGGAGCGAAGAAAATGATGGGAAGAATTTCCCCCGGAGCACACGAGGTGAGAGTCCAGTGTCGAAAGCTGCACTTCTGCAATCTGCAATGAGAACGATGGGGAGTTGAAGATATTGCACAAGATACACGGTAGAGGATCAAGAACAATGTGATGAAGGTACTTAACAACTCGATCCCACAAAGAAATTAAGCATTTTACTTATGACTGAGAAACACTCTTGACTGAAGGGCCACAATAATACACAATTATTACACAATAAAGGACTCACTCGAAGAGTGAGAAAAAAAAATTTAAGTCAAAGACGTGAGACGGGACTGACTGCTAATAACCTTGGAATTTGCACATTACCTTCTGTAGAAGTTGTAGTCGCCTTCCTCAGGAGTTGGCAGGGGAGGGGCACGTTATTGTACATGAAAGGTCACATTGACTAGCAAACTGCCATCTTCTCAAAGGGGTACCTCAGAGGAGAGAGTGAAAAGTTCTAAGGTCGTTCGTCTGGTGCTCTGGCCTTTTATGCCTTCGGCATCCGGGCAGAGGGGATTGCCTGTCCTCTGGCGAATCTCTGCCACGAGGTCTTCCTACGTCAACAACGTAGCCTAGGCTTTAGATTTGGCAGGTGATTGCCCACAGTCGGCGTCGGCATACCCTTAGGCGAGGTTTCTCTTCCAGCCAGAGAATCTGCAAAAACATGGCACCAGCAGTCAACAATAGGAGATTAAAGGAAGTGATGACTGGGAGAGAGGGGCGAATTCGCCTGTATCCTTATCATAAATGAAAAAATAAGATTGCTTACTTTCTTTTGGACTTCCTAATATGAGGGAACCTCATTACAATATGTATGTGTGTGTGTATTTATGTGTCTGTGACTATATATATATATGTGTATTTGTCAGACATTGCTTCTAATCCTTTTGTTGCCCATAGGTCCGAGAATCAAGGAGTTGCTTTGAATGTATTTTCTACTCTTTTGCATTTGGAAGAGCTACGTTGCAAACCACGGCCAAGAAATATGTTCCACAAGAAACTTTTCTGTTAACTTCATTTTCTCTTGAGTGAAAAGGGCAGGGTATGAAAATTCTGCGTCAACATTCCTAGATTCATACTAACTTATCTATACACCTCATATCTATTTCTTCTGAAATTTAGTGAATAAAAACAAATTCAAGCAAGGTTACCCTACTCATACATAAAGACACTTCTTGTCAATAAGGTCTTACTGCTGGCTGTGTTGGTGCATATATCTCCGCTTCTGTTGAGGGTGTTTTCAGAAACATTGCTTTGACGTCTTTAGTTCCTTAGCTATCTATCAAGAGACCAGGTATCCATCCCTCGTTAGTAATTTCTCCTAATGTTATTGGTCATGTTCCTTTTGTTATTTCTGTTAGAAATCTCTAAACTGTTGTGCTTTCAAAGGAGACATCTTTTTTCCCCCTTTCTCAGGTACCTTTACTCATTATTCTCCGCGACATTTGCTATCTTTCTGCTATTTCCAAAGCATGCAGCTTTCTACTGTACGCCTTCTATTATTGCCTTTCCAGTTTCTGGTATAGTTGTGTTCTATGTGTCTCTTCTTTATTTATAACGGCCTCCATTAATCTGCATGATAACTCAACTCTCCGTTTTCCTTTGCCTTTCAGCCTCTTTCGATTTATTCCTATTGATCCCTAATCTCGAATTTCCCTTCGTTTATTTCTTCCGCTGATCTTAAAAGCATACCTGCAAGGAAATTAAATGACGTTTTCAATTTCGATGCCCTCACTAGTTAGTCGGTAACAAATAATATATTGTTGGGTCTTCCATATAATTATTAGTTTCTCTCGGCATTTTGGGTGTAAAGATCACTTCAGACTTTTCTGTGTTTTCCTACCACTGAACTCTCGACGTTCCATGCAACGTAAAAACACCATACAAACAAAGATACCGTTGAGCTTCAGTGAAAAGGCCCTTATTATGTCAATGGACATCCTTACACATCAGAACCCTGTAGCCATATTTGTTCTGCGAAAATATTTAGTCTTGCTTTAAGAAATTCAAAGATACTTTTCTTGTCCTCCCTTTTGCTTCCATTACGTTTAACCCCATAATTTTTCGTTTCGGTTCTCTTTCTTGTTTTCTTCTGCCAAGGTTACACCAGGGAGAATGGTTACACTGGGGCAGCCGAGGTCTTAATTATCTATGTGTGTTTGTTTGTGTAAAAGTATGTATGTGTATATGTAAGTATGTGGGAGTGTGTACAAGTGCGTATATGTAGATATTAGTTTCTATGTATGTATATAAATATTCATAGATTGTTGTTTCATCAGAATTGAAAGCCATTAAGTTCAGTAATCTAATGAACAACTGTCATGAATTCTCTTTTCCTGTGTACAAGCAGTCTATCATAAACCACAAATACTTGAACAATTTGTGCCACTGGTTTCTGTAAATATCCAGTAATGATTTGTTGCTATTATTCATCTGATCGTCATATCTTTTTATTGGAAAAATGAGAAAAAAATATAATAGATATGAAATCGTGACTTTCCAGCAAAGTTATCCATTATGAAGCTCAGAATGATTCTTTTCTTAAAAATTGATTGCTATAGTCAGTTAACAAAAATTAGGATGAGGATTCCAGACCTCGTAGTGAAGGAAAAGAAATTGCCATTAATCTACAGTTGCAGGCTTACTGATTTTCACAGAGTAAAGGTTGGAGAAGATGCAGTTCGATGCCACTTGATTATATAGATCCTATTACTCGGACCTCAACAGATCAGTGACTAAAGTTGCACCTGTAAAAGTGGAAAAGAGAAACCACGCTCTGTAGAGTAACATAGGGCCATTGATCAAAGGAATGTCTGGTTGTCCAGCGATATCGACAAGCGACGGAAAATGATGCAATGAAAATCAGTGAGCCCTGTTTCGGGCAGGAAACGATTATGGCCGAAATAAAGTTGAAAGGACTCGAGCTCAAGATTATTTTAACAGGATCGTCTTGACACTGGTATACTGTGCATTTACAATCGTTTACTACTAATCTGATCCCTTGGAGGCACTGCATGTTGATATTTTGGAATTTTTGGTACGGTGTAATTATTCTATTTTCAACTGCTTCATTAACAAAACCGTTTATAGCCAATGACAGAGCCTGCAAATTCAGACCAAAATACAGTTCGTTACTTTCATTTGAAGCTTATTATGAAGACCAAAGTTCCCTCAGAGAATTAATTTGATGCTGTAATCTAACAATGCCGTCAAAACGAAAAAAGGTCGTATATGTAGCTGCGTCCTATTTCATTATGTAAATACTCTGATCTAGGTAAATATGGTAAACATAAATATGGAGTCTTTATTTACCATTGTCCCGTTAGGGGGACACTGTTGATATCATTATAAACAAACTTTATCCAGATCAAGTTGCATCTTTATTCATTTCAACTGTACCTTTTCTGACAGTTTTCAGAGCTGGCCGTACTTGACACTGCCTTTATCTTTTATAGCGTTTTATAAAGAAAAATTTGAAGAGGTGGCTATAAGAACAGCATTGGGCTCTATTTTTGCAAACATCTGCATGCACACCTTGGCGGAGCCCATAAAGGAAGACTGTTCCGTTTGGTCACAAGTTCGCCCTAGCCTATTTCGTTAAACATGGTTCAGATTCCTTTTTGAAGTTCGTTAACAACAAACATCCAAATGTTAGGTTTTCCTTGGAGAAGGAAATAGGTTTCCCTATCATGATCTTCTTGTATCTAGAAGTGACTCAGGTTTTTAGGCCGGTGTATATAGGAAAAAGACGTTTACCTGTTTGAGAACACATTTTTATAGTTTTCTTCTCTTTAAATTTAAGCTAAACTTATTCAACCCTCCTTCACGGGACATTAAGTCACTCATCAAATTGCTTTAGCTTCGATGGAAATATCCTTTTAATAGAATATTTTAGTAATGAATGTTTTCTTCCACGGCATTTTTTTTTTTTTACAGATCGGAAAATTAATTGTTAACAGTGAAAATGGTTGAACTATCACCCATACTTACTGTACCGTGGTCAAAAATGTACGCATATTTCCCTTTCTTGTACGGTGTTACCTTCAGAAGAAAATGCATATCTGTCATTCGAGAGATTTTTCTTATATTAATTATGAGAATTATTCCTAAAAATCCACAGGGTCTTGAAGCATGGAACTGGTATTAGGTTATTAATCCTGCACAATCAGGAATAATTCAAAAATTATATTGAAAGCAAAGATTCTTCTATCCTAGTCCAAATGTAGAACACCAAGTCCCTAACTATCTTCGTAATCTAAAATCATAAAAAAATCATGGTAACGTAGTTAAATACTTAGATTTCTTCAGTAATATTACTTATAGCTTAGCATGTGCAACTAGTTTCATTACTTTGATTTTAAGAATACATTGGTACCTTGGTTTTTGTACATAATCCGTTGCAGAAGCTCCAGCGATATCTAAAACGTACGGAAACCGAAGCAATACTCCCATAAGGAATAATGTAAATAGTATTAATGCATATATATATATATATATATATATATATATATATATATATATATATATATATATATATATATATATATATATATATATATATATATATATATATGG
>NC_087209.1:84878307-84883307 GCF_015104395.2 Macrobrachium nipponense
ATAAGCTCATCCCCAGAAATAAATGCCACACACCACATCACAAATGAGACATATTAGTCATGTTAGTTATCTTTGTATTACACCGCAGTCCTCCCATTACGTAAAATATGGAATGTCATAGTCTTTTATGACCGAAGTTATATGTAATAGTCAAGAATTCTCCTCCCCATTAACTTTTACGATCCATCTGAAGGAAAAACAAAAACAAAGTAATTTCTATCAAAAAACAGCATAAAAGAATCATCACCGCACAGCTGGGCACAAAAATAGAAATGGACTGAAAATTAAAATCACAATGCTGTATAAACGGGGGAAAATGCACTGTTAATAACTCAAATGAGAAGCAATACTAGATTATAGGATTAAGAAGAAGAAACCTTCACTAAAAATATCATTAATGTATCATCGCTCTTAAAAGATTATCTCACCTTTTACTATACCTTTGTGCGCCGTCTATCTCTGGCTTCATATCACTGATTGTCACTTAATGGTCCGCCGGCTAATGAAAAGCCTTCGATTTGATATCAGATTATATTGCGCTCCCACGGCCACCATGTTCACGTGCCCATCCACTGTGTCAACTTGCGCGCGTCCGTGCTCGCCACCTGGACTTGAGCCCCCTCGCATCGTCACCATCAACAGTTTATTCACCTAAAATATGCACTGATCGGTTTTGTGCCGGATCAAAGATTTCCTAAATACACCAGCGTTGGTCGAGGCGTTCCATTACTTTTTCTCGGCGTAATTTACATATACATACATATACATATATATATATATATATATATATATATATATATATATATATATATATATATATATATATATATATATATATATATATATATATATATATATATATATACACAAATGGAGTATGTGTGTATGTTCCAGCATAACTCTTAAACACTTTGAGCATCTTCAACCAAAGGTAGTGTAGATAAATTTAAAACCTTATCTTGTTGCTCAAGATTATTCCAGGCCCCCCTCATTTATTAGGTTATCTAACTTTCAGGAAAGTCTGTTGGAATGAGTCGCGCTATTATAAGCAGCAATGTTGGAACAAAATTAAACCAGATACCTGTATATGTGGTCCGTTTTGAGGAGACGAAGATTAGACTGGGTTCCATATATCACTGCATAGTAGCACAAAGATGACGTGATTTTTATTTGCAATTCTCTCCTCCAGGGAAATCCTCCCAGTCTCTCACAAGAGTCCTCATTCTCTCCTGTGAAGCAGCCCATTAGTAAGACCTTACAGGGGCCATTGCTCTAACATACAGAATGTTTCACCCATGGTGGAGAGGTTGGGGATGGCCTCAAGACATGGCTTTCAGAGAAGACTCGGCATCAACCCCAGCATTGAGGCTCTTCTTTGGGTAGCTTCCCAGCCTGGCAAGAAGTTTTATACTCAGGAGTGAGGTAGGCCTCCTGCCAGACTGGCTAGTAGGCATCCCTAGGGGAGGACCTCACCCATGAGATTCGGACTAGTTTTCATAGGGAGACTTCCACTGATTGGGGTTTGCAGCTCCTTCCCTAAGGTTGCCTTACCCATGAGGGTCTTCCCAGAGGCTGTTTCCTAATTTCCTAGGGAGGGTATCCATTGAGAGAGGTCTCAAACCCCTCCCTCTGGGTTCCATTCCAAATAGAACACCCTCAGTCCAAAACTCCAACTTGAGAGGCAGCCTTTAGAGAGTAGAGGCAGTAGCCCTGCCAGGTTATGGAACACCACAGGTGGAGGGCTTCAACTTGGCAGTAAGGAACAAGGCATCCTTGGCAAAGCATCACCTGAGTGAAGTTCCTTCCCTGGCTCCAGGGATGCTTTGCTGAAGGGACATAAGACTTCCTAGGGAGGTATCTTCGAGGTGATCTTCAGTTCCCCCCTCAGGTTGCCGTTTTTGATAGATGGATGCATAAGATACCTTCTAATGTGAGAGAGTAAATTTGAATTGTGATCAAAGATCTCTCTCTCCCTCCATATATATATATATATATATATATATATATATATATATATATATATATATATATATTATATATATATATATATATATATATATAATATATATACATTCTTAGGCATGCACACAAACACTATGCACACACACTCTTCACACACATATATATATATATTGTATACATATATAATATATATATCTATATATATAGTATATATATATATAGTATATATATATATATATATATATATATATATATATATATATATATATATATATATATATATATATATAGCTTATGGGCATTTTCATTTCATACAAATACAAAAATATCTGATGATGTACTACATCAAAGTCCGCAGCAGAAAAAAGGTCGATTGGAAACTGCCGTACATTTTCCCTTAACTATTCCTGGAATGGTCGAAAATAAGGGTTAGAAGAGAAAGCTAAGGAAAGGGAGGGCGACCAGGTTATTGTATCTTTTTTTAAAAATACTGATATGTTTTATACACAGACACATTTATATATAAATTATATAGATACTACACACACGCATATATATACACAAACACACACACACACACACACACACACACACACACACACATATATATATATATATATATATATATATATATATATATATATATATATATATATATATATATGAACCCAAAAATCTTACGGCAAAACGCCGCAGATTTGTGCATAATAAGAAAAAAAAAACAGTAGAAGGAAATGAAAGAGAGAAAAAACGTTAACGCATTTGCCACTAAATTGCAAAAAAACAGACAGCAAGAAAAACAAAAGAAAACAAAATGCAATTGCGCGACAATATATTAATCACCACAACCAATTATTTTCAATTTCGAGATATGTGTTAACCTCGACCGACCTGTTTTTTCCTCTAAGACTACAAATCTGTTTCTAATTTTCTCCTCAATGACTTTAAAAGGACCTTCAAACTTTGGGCCTAATTTGTAGTTCAGTTCATTCTCACATTAAGTTTTAAAAATACCTTGTCTCCAACATTGATCTTGGGATCAGATGTTTTGCTAATATTTTTCTGTACCATCTCTCTGGTTGACGTTTCGAGATTACAGCTGAGACAAGCAGTCTCTCTCTCGCTGTCGATACCAACGCCTCGATCGTATCCTCCCCATATTGAGGTATGGTCAGTAAATCAAATGTGCCTCGTGCTGGGCAACCAAACAAAGCTTCAAATGGAGACATTTTAAAGGAATCACTAACCATAGTGTTAATACTAAATCTAACAACATCAATATCTGTCCCAATTCTTATCATTACCACCTACACAGTGTTTTTCTGAGAGCATCGAGCACTTTCCTGGCATAAGGGCAAAGGATAAGCCTAAATTTAAAACTAAATGTTGATTTACAGTAAGGGGGGGTGTTGGATAAGTTTAAAAACTTTGTCTTGTTGCTCAAGATTATTCCATGCACTATTGTCTATTAGGTTATTTAACTTGCGTAGAAGTCTGTTGGAATGAGTCACGCTATTATAGGCAGCAATGTCGGAACAGAATGAAATCAGATACTGTATATGTGGTCCGTAGTGAGGAGGCGAAGATTAGACTGGGTTCCATATATCACTCTGCTGATATAGTGCATGGAATAATCTTGAGCAACAAGACAAAGTTTTAAACTTATCCAACACCCCCCTTACTGTAAATCAACATTTAGTTTTAAATTTAGGCTTATCTTTGCCCTTATGCCAGACCGCAAAAACAACCTAGACTTCATAATGGCTTTTGATAAATTCATATCTGACAAAAAACTACAACCGTGAAGAGATATGTTTAAAAGGAGTGTTACTAAATGCTTTAACTGACTTACATAAGAAATATCCTGTTCCCCGCAGATTCATGATAGCCATCCACTCGCTAAAAAAGTTAGATGTTATAATAAGTAGATCTGACAAAGACGGCAAAATCGTAATAATGGACAAAGACTTCTACCTTGACAAATCAACCAGCTCCTAGCGACACAAACACATACGAAAAACTGACGAAAAATCCCCTCCAAAAAACGTTCCCACAGAATTTTTTCGGAAAGTAGGATTAATTGGCAAAGACAAAAAGAGTATTGAACATTAGAGAAATTTAAAGTAATTAATCCTAAATTACCCTATTTTTATGGCCTTCCCAAAACTCACAAAGACAATCTTCCATTCAGACCCATCGTTTCATGTGCCGGTGCTTTCAATTACAAAATTTCTAAATGGTTAGCTGGCTCCTTTCCCTTTTTTAGGCACTTTTTCTCCCAGTCACATTAAACATTCGGAAGATTTTTGTCACAAATTCAGAGAAGCACATATACCACTTCACAACATAAAACTTTTAAGCCTTGATGTAGATTCCTTGTTCACTAAAGTACCAGTACAGGACGTTCTTCAGTTTTTAAGGGTAAAATTATCCCCCTATTCAGATCATTTTCCCATTGGCGCTTGACAAAATAATAAAGCTAGTTGAATTATGTGCATCTAATAACGTATTTCATTCGGGGAATCATTCTACAAGCAAAAATTCGGGGTGTAGTATGGGTAGTCCTTTAAGTCCTGTTCTAGCCAATCTGTACATGGAATACTTTGAAACTACAGTAATAAATGCAATAAACATGCTGTGGATGAGATACGTGGATGATATCTAACATTTTGGGATATAGGTGGGGGGGGCAATTTCAATGAATTCCTCTTGAAATTAAACACATTAGTGCCCAGCATCAAATTTAAAGTTGAATGGGAAACAGACAACAAAATTCCTTTTCTTGATGTTTTAATAATCAGAGATACGACAGAATACAAATTTACCATATACAGAAAACCAACGTTCTCACTTTCATACATTCACTACTTTAGCTATCATGACATTTCTATCAAAAATAGGTGTAGCTAGTAACTTGTTCTTAAGCGCCTTACGAATTTGTTCCCCAGAATTCCTGGGAAAAGAATTTGAACTAATTCGCAAGCAACTTTCGTCTTTAAAAATATCCTGACCATATAATTGAGAAAGCAATTCACAAA
>NC_087209.1:84885807-84890807 GCF_015104395.2 Macrobrachium nipponense
GTTTATGGGGTTATTTCAAAACTTTATGGTTTGAGATCTTTTTTGAGTGTCTCCAAATTGAGAGCCTAGTGTGTTCTACACATTGCTGAATTATTACGTGAAATAAAATTAAAATGTTTTTCTTGAATTCTTTGCTGTTATTATTATTATTATTTTTTTTCGGATACTCTTGTCACTACAAAGCCTGAAGATCCAAGTTCAAATAAATTTTTGAAGAAATTGTGATGTCCGGTAGCGGGAAACGAACCCAGGTCCCATAATCACAAAAAGGTTACATGACCTCTTTGTGATTATGGAACCTGGGTTCGTTTCCCAGGACCGGACTTCATAATTTCTTCAACAAATTATTTGAACTTGGATTTTTCAGGGTTTTGTAGTAACTAGCGTATCCGAAGAAAGAGTAAAGAATTAGAGAAGTAAAAAGGGCATACATACATACATCATATATATATATATATATATATATATATATATATATATATATATATATATATATATATATATATATATATATATATATATATCTATATATATATATATATATATATATATATTATTATTATTATTATTATTACAGATATATCCGTGCAACTTACTACTTTTCTCTTACTTGAGATATCACTGTATCCAGCTTGTAAAAAGGATCAGTGGAGTTTGAGTCAAAGTTAACTTAAGTGGGTCTTCAGGGAAGTTCAGTGCTTCACTTAATAGATTATAATTATATGAATCAGAGGAATCATATACTTTACTTTACTTTACTTTATCTTCCCGCCACTGGCCAGTGGCACAAGGCTGATACAGTTCCTATCCATCTGTCTCTATCCCGAGCCATTTCCCTTACTTCTTCTCTAGGTTATGGATTTCATCCTCAAGATCCCTGTCTATCCACCTCGTTCTTGGTCTACCCAGCGGTCTTCTTCCTATTTGTACTGCTATTAGTGCTCTCTTGGGGTCTCTATTCCCATCCATCCTCTCAAAATGTCCAAGCCATTTCAGCCTTCCCCTCTTCAGCCTGATACTGACAGAAGAATCGTATACAGGAGCTTTAATCACTAGCTCCGTGGCACTGTGATTATGTTAGTTAACAAAGCTATGTGCCAAGCAAGTCAGATATACACAGAAAAAAACCTTTAAGGTTAAATCAAAGTAATAAGGATCATGCAGTGTATGGTACATAAAATATATCAATCTTCAGATTTCAAATCTTAAAGGACTCTTCTCAAAGTTGGTAGATGAACAGAAGAAGTACTATGGGAGTAGGCAAATACACAGCAACACTATCACCTATTCTGCAATATAGAACCGAAATATCACTTCAATTGTTGCAGCAAATAAAGTGTTCAATTAGGAATGCGAAGGCTTAGAGTGAGAATCATTCAAAATGAAATGAAATGCAAACTGGTGTGACACTTATATTCTACATTGCACATATAAAGATTACACCACTTCACCTATACTCTTAAGGAGGTTGGAAGGGAGTGAATATAAGAGAGCAATTGAAATACAGTAAAAGAATATGTGCCAAATAACTTCCAAATCCGCACTGTACCTTATTCCTTGGAGGAGACGTCTTAGGATTATGGTAGACTATTTTTTTGATAAAGGTGTCTTTGGAGGGATCGGATCCGTTAAACACAACAAAAGTGACTGTGTGGGAAAGGATCATGTCCCAGGTTCCCGCCTTTTTTCTGGCCGACTGGCTTGGGTCAATCGTAGGTGAATCCAGTTGCTTGACCTGTGATGCCCCAACGTCCATGATTTAGGTTTGTGCCTCGAGAAGTAAGCATATGGCCGTACAAAGGTTTTGACAGCAATGAATTCAATGGTGAGTTCATTAAAATTGGAAAGAGATGGAGCTAATCGCAGTTGGTTAGGAGTGTCCCTTCACCTCCTGTTTTTTTACTTGTTTGGTCTGATTTGATAATTATCACAAATTTGTCTAATTTTATGTGCAGAGAGCTGCGTACGAACGTTCAAATTCATGGATGCTCGTAGAAATATATATATATATATATATATATATATATATATATATATATATATATATATATATATATATATATATATATATATATATATATATATATATATATGTGTGTGTGTGTGTGTGTGTGTGTGGTGTGTGTGTATACAATATATATATATATCTATATATATATATATATATATATATAATATATATATATATATATTATATATATATATATATATATATCTATATATATATGATATGATATAATATATACATATAGCTATATATATATATATATATATATATATATATACAATATATATATATATATATATATATAATATATATATATATATATATATATATATAATATATATATATATATATATATATATATATATATATATATATATATATATATATATATATATATATATATATATATATATATATATATATAAATATAAATATATATATATATATATATATATATATATATATATATATATATATATATATATATATATATATATATATATATATATATATCTATATATATATATAATATATATATCTACAAGCATTCACACACACACCCACACACACATATTCACACAACTATATTAAATAATAATAAAGCTGAATTGATAAGATTGTTCAAACTGCCGCTTTCTCTGGAAACAGACATAAAAGAAACTAGGTTTACAGGCAAAACGATTAAAGTCGAGAAAAGGAAATGTTTTTAAGGCATAAAGCCAATTTTACATCTGGAAGCATAAAGCTAATCTTCCATTAGAAAACTCCCGCAATATCTCTCTCTCTCTCTCTCTCTCTCTCTCTCTCTCTCTCACACACACACACACACACACACACACACACACACAGACTCGCGTGCGAATGCGCGCTATCTGAATTTGATTAAACGGCTTTAAGCGACTTCCGAACCACGTCGAGAGTGAACCTCTATGACCAGAAATACACATCTCTCTCACCTCAATGGGATACCCGATAATCGAACTCGCGGCTACCGAGGTGGCACGCCAACACAATACCGACCATGCAACTGAGGCGCTCTTATATATATATATGCAAGTATATGATTAGGTATGTCGGTATGTATATTTCTGCACATGAGGTGTACGTGCTCTGATGGATTGACCTATTAGTGTAACACTAGGATTGCGAACTGAATTGGTATGATCTGAATGATAAAGTTCACCGGTAAATGGCTTTTATTATTAAAAGCTCCGCAAACTGTAATACACTTGATGAAAAGTTTTACTGTAAACAAGTCTACTTTAATTTCTGTGGGAACTTCCATAATCTCTTGAAAATAGTGTATGGAATGTTTTTCACAGGTGAGCACATTTACTTAAAAAACAGTTTTGTACATCATAACAACCGTTAAAGAGCACCTCATTTGCGTGGTCGGTATTGTGTTGGCGTGCCACCTCGGTAGCCGCGAGTTCGATTATCGGGCATTCTATTTAGGTGAGAGAGAGGTGTATTTCTGGTCATAGAGGTTCACTCTCGACGTGGTTCGAAAGTCGCATAAAGCCGTTGGTTCTGTTCCTGAATAACCACTGGAGAGAGAGAGAGAGAGAGAGAGAGAGAGAGAGAGAGAGAGAGAGAGAGAGAGAGATGAATTAATTTGAATGGTAGAATTGTTGTATGTGATTTGTTTTTAACTTTGTTTTTCGTGTAAATAAAATCCATGAAATGGAAAAGGAAAGGTTTTTGAAGGACTAGAAACTTTTTTATATTGGTTCTATTATTCGCCGAGAAAAAATCAAACGATGTAAACATGAGAGAGAGAGAGAGAGAGAGAGAGAGAGAGAGAGAGAGAGAGAGAGAAATGATAGTCTTCATGAATTATTTTCCCTTTTTCTTGTTAACGAATATAGTTTGACTAAATTATAATAAAAGAGAGATAGCCCTTAGATGAATTTTAATATGAGTCAATCTACAAATAGATGATTTTAATTTAGGAGAATCAAGGAATATACATATGAATATGAAAGGTAGTGAATAGTTAGATAGGGTGTGAATTTAACAGCTATGCCAGTTCTTACAATGAATGGCAAAAGGGTTTTTGAAACCACTCGCCTAAACTCTTGGCGTCCTGATCCATAACATAAGGTAGCGGTTAACAAACATAATTATTTCGGAAACTTTTTAGGAACTCGAAACCACGAATAGTAAGGGAAATGAAATAAATTCTAAATATTTCTCGGGCTGAAAAGGAACAATGAATTATTTTAAGTTGAACTTTACCTGTAATGCGGAACTAGAATCCCTTTGATCGCGTTTAATACTTTTAGTAAATAAGGAATATTTACTCCTAGCAATATCCTCAAAGAAAAGAAATTCATAGAAAAAGAAACTCTCTCTCATTTTCTCTCTCTCTCTCTCTTTTTTCCCTTTTTTTTCGTCCCTTCCATATCTGACTAGCACAGACATCTTATAATATAAGAGGTTTGAATTGTTCACATGGTACAAACCTTATTATTTTAATAATTGGACAGGAACGTAAAAGTGGGAAGACTGAATTATTACTACCTATAATTTTTAGGCGGCTTCATCTGTACTTGTTTCTATTATCAAGATTAGTGTAATGATACATTATGGTGCTTTGTTCAACAAGGGAAAATTTTAAAGCAAATCATATTTCAATGAAGTTAGATAATTATAAGAAAAACAATGCTCCAATGCAAAGATACATTCTAGACAGAACACATTGTGTTTGAAAATATAGGTAAGCTTTTCCGTATCACAAAAATGTTAATGAAATGAAGCTGAACCCTTGTGATTGTAATGGATTTCTGATAGCTTCTCACTGATTACGTCAAGGCTTACTGTTAGCATATGTAGCGCATGTGGTTTTCGTGTTTCCAAATCCGTGACTGAAAAAGGCTATCTGATAGATCATCCGGGAGGACACTTTCATGATGGGTCCTTGGGTAAGATGAAGTGTCTTGTTATAGTTGGTAGCTTTCTTTTTTATAGGTATGATTTGTTACTTTCTTTT
>NC_087209.1:84903307-84905807 GCF_015104395.2 Macrobrachium nipponense
AATAGTTCAATACTCTTTTTGTCTTGGCCAATTAATCTTACTATCCGAAAAAATTCTGTGGGAACGTTCTGGAGGGGATTTTTCGTCAGTTTTTCGTAAGTATTTGTGTCGCTAAGAAGCTGGTTGATTTTGTCGAGGTAGAAGTCTTTGTCCATTATTACAATTTTGCCGTCTTTGTCAGCCCATTATGGAATTCAACCGCCTTTCCACGATTCTTCACTCACTTCCAGAAGTCAAGCCAGTTTTCCGCAAGTTTGAGAAAGAACTGAACAGACTACACTGGCTGAAAAACCAAAAACACTTTTTGGAAGAATGCCTCAAAGAACAAGTACTTCCAAAAATGTACGGATTCGGGAGATGGACTCTGCAATCAAACCCCTTCCCTCTATCACACAAGATTTTCCTGGAAGAAAGAATCACCAGTACGAGAAACGACATCTTCGTGCTACGCAGAGTGATATATGGAACTCAATCTAATCTTCGCCTCCTCACTACGAACCACATATACAGGTATCTGATTTCATTCTGTCCGACATTGCTGCCTATAATAGCGTGATCATTCCAACAGACTTTTACGCAAGTTAAATAACTAATAGATATAGCACATGGAATAATCTTGAACAACAAAGACAAAGTTTTAAGCTTATCCAACACCCCCCCCCTTACTGTAAATCAACAGTTTAGTTTTAAATTTAGGCTTATCTTTTGCCCTTATGCCAGACCGCAAAAAACAACTTCATAGTGGCTTTTGATAAATTCATATCTGACAAAAACTACAGCCGTGAAAGAGATAGTTTAAAAGGAGTGTTACTAAATGCTTTAACTGACCTTCATAAGAAATATCCTGTTCCCCGCAGATTCATGATAGCCATCCACTCGCTAAAAAGTTAGATGTTATAATAAGTAGATCGACAAAGACGGGCAACAAAATTGTAATAATGGACAAAGACTTCTACCTCGACAAAATCAACCAGCTCCTTAGCGACACAAATACTTACGAAAAACTGATGAAAAATCCCCTCCAGAACGTTCCCACAGAATTTTTTCGGAAAGTAAGATTAATTGGCCAAGACAAAAAGAGTATTGAACTATTAGAGAAATTTAAAGTAATTAATCCTAAATTACCCTACTTTTATGGCCTTCCCAAAACTCTCAAATACAATCTTCCATTCAGACCCATCGTTTCATGCGCCGGAGCTTTCAATTACAAAATTTCTAAATGGTTAGCTGGCCTCCTTTCTCCTTTTTTGTTAGGCATTTTCTCCAGTCACATAAAACACATTCGGAGACTTTTGTCACAAATTCAGAGAAGCACATATACCACTTCACACATAGAACTTTTAAGCCTTGACGTAGACTCCCTATTCACAAAAGTACCAGTACAGGACGTTCTTCAGTTTTTAAGGGAAAAATTTATCCCCCTATTCAGATCATTCCCTTTGGCGCTTGACAAAACAATAAGTTAGTTGAATTATGTGCATCAAATAACGTATTTTCATTCGGGGAATCATTCTACAAGCAAAATTAATTGTGCGGGTGTAGTATAAAAGGGTAGTCCTTTAAGTCCTATTTTTTAGCCAATCTGTACATGGAATACTTTGAAACTACAGTAATAAAGGCAATAAAGCCCAAAAACATGCTGTGGATGAGATACGTGGATGACATACTAACATTTTGGGATAATAAGTGGGGTAATTTTAATGAACTCCTCTCAAAATTAAACACATTAGTGCCCAGCATCAAATTTAAAGTTGAATGGGAAACAGACAACACAAAATTCCTTTTCTTGATGTTTTTAATAATCAGAGACACGACAGAATACAAATTTACCATATAAAGAAAACCAACGTTCTCACTTTCATATATTTCACTACTTTAGCTATCCACCGACATTATTATCAAGATAGTGTAGCTAGAAACCTATTCTTAAGAGCCCTTACGAATTTGTTCCCCAGATTTCCTGGAAAAAGAATTTGAACTAATTCGCAAGCAACTTTCATCTTTAAAGTATCCTGACCATATAATTGAGAAAGCAATTCAAAAAGCAAACGTAATTTTCTACCGACCCCCTAAAGACAAGACCAGAGACACACCCAACAATAAAATAAAAATTCCCACCTGGAGACGCTTAAGAGAGTAACTACACCCTTGGGAAATCCAACCCTTTTGCATTTACCTACCCAAATACCTTAGCCAAACTCCCTGAATTAACGTCCAACAAAAGACATCTCCCAAAGACTCTGGGGTATATGAGATCCCATGCCAGGACTGTGACCAATCTTACATCGGATTTACAGGTAAATCACTTCCCAAGAGATTAATACAACACAAACGGTCAGTTAGGTATTGACAACAGAACTCGGCTATTTTCAACCATATAAATGAACATAACCATAGAATAAACTGGAATATGTCACGTGTAATTTATACCAGCAACTGCCGGTACAAGAGTCAAATGATGGAATCGGCCTTAATAAAAGAGAAGCAGGTAATGAACATC
>NC_087209.1:84921839-84936839 GCF_015104395.2 Macrobrachium nipponense
TGTGTTGCTGTGATCAGGTCACGTGATGTGTTTGCCCCGCCCTTACTTCTCTGATGCTCGCTTTCACTTTCCAAGGCCAAGGTGTTTTCAGAAACGAACATTCTTAAGGCAATCACGTGGTCAAAAGAAAGAGAGAGAGAGAGAGAGAGAGAGAGAGAGAGAGAGAGAGAGAGAGAGAGAGAGAGCGAAGCGCAATTAAAGAATTTAGGAAGGGGTCAAGATTCAATGCCCCTTTGCCAGTCAGTATTAAGTGAAAACATTATATCATTCGCTTTTATTTAGTCTATGAAGTTTAGGGGGAGAGGTTACTTGGAATATATAAATATATATATATATATATATATATATATATATATATATATATATATATATATATATGTATATATATGTATAGTATATATATATATATATATATATATATATATACATATATATTTATATATATATATATATATATATATATATATATATATATATATATATATATATATATATATATATATATATATATATATATATGCAGAAGCCAGGTACTATGTCGTACCTCTAAGTAAATGGGGATACAATCCACAATGAAGTAAAATCCTTCTTGTAGTTTATAATATATATTCTTGTACAGGATTAAAGCTTTCGACCATCACCTGTGGTCTTGTTCACTAAAAATGTGAACGAGACCACAGGTGATGGTCGAAAGCTTTATTCCTGTACAAGATATATATTATAAACTACAAGAGGATTTTACTTCATTGTGGATTGTATCCCAATATATATATATATATATATATATATATATATATATATATATATATATATATATATATATATATATATATATATATATATATATATGGATAAATGAACACATGAGAACATATTTAACATATATAAATTTGACTCACACCGGGACTGAACCCCGGTCTTTCAAGTGAGAGTCCAGGTCATTAGTAATTCCTGTGCGAAGCAATTCCGTGGATGAGAACTATGCAAGGGAAAGCTGGAATGAGGTGGAAGCGCCGGAAGTCTTGAGCCCTGGAATTTCATAGAAGTCCTTCGCATCCCACAGACAGCGTTTGAGGTGGTAATGTACGCGTGTGCACGTGTGCATTAATTAGCTGCAAAGCACGATGACGAAAACCCTGGCCACATAGCCATAGTCTTCATTTAAAATATAAACACCCCGAGGACATAAGGAACAGGAGCCATCCAGAATCTCTTGTGTCAGTCACGTGAACAATGAGAGAACGAGTCAGGCACTACTTGCCTAATTCCATCAAATAGCCAGATGGAAATTACCACTCGGAATCCTTATTAGTGTTTTTTAACATTGTTTTCCTTTCCTAACTTTGAGAGTAATTAATAGAGCAAAGTTTTTGTTTCTTTTTTTTTTTTTGTTTTTTTTTTTTTTATAATACTACTTTGTCCAATATGGTGTGGGTGGCCTCGTAGGTGCACAGCCTTATCATTCTTCAGTAGGTGTTTAGGTAAACCAGTTCCTTATGGTTATGATTTGCGAATTGTAAATACAAATTTCTAAGATAATTCATTTTTCTTAACAGTTTAGAAAAGATATAATACTCAGTTGGTTAGTTGTGATATAACTTACTTAATTCTACTTCTAACTACAATGTAAATAAAGAACAAATCGACATTTACTGAAATTATTCGGATCTTGAAAATGTAATATTTATCCGCGCGACTTTTCGTATTTAAATATGCTGTGCATTTTTGTGAATTATTGAATAAAAAATTATAGACTTACCTCAGGTAAAAAAGACATTTGTTAAAACAGGGCATATGCATTTTGAATAGATATATCAGAGTATCTAGTAAATGACCAGTTGTAATTTCTACCTGGCCGAAACTGTAAATTATTTCCAAATTCAACTCTGTCGTTATAGCCTGTTAATTATTCTTAGAGCTTCATTGTCCGTGACGGTATTCCAGTTTTCTTTGATATGTAGTGGCAAATTGTACTCAGGATTCATACCAGATGTCTATGATTCGATTATTCACTGAATTCAATTTCTTTTTTAATATTATAGTTTGATATCATTCATTAGCGGCCACGCCTTTTAGGCGGCCGGGCATATAACAGGTCTATAGTGAGTGCATATGCCAATGGAGCCTTCACACACAGCACATCGTGGAGAGACATACACAACAAACTTGACAAAATTCGCCAATTGTTGACAGATCAAATAATTGAAACTACAATAAAAAACACAATGGATGAATTTTACCAACTCAACAAACCGACGAAAAAGGAGGAGGGCCTGATTATTTACAATCGTTTATGTTATGGGTCTGCATTCAAGGAGGATCGCCGCACACTGTGGGAAATATGTTAAACCTAACATATATATCAGCCCTAATAATGAAGAACAGCACTGCTCCTGGGGAATCGAATATGTGCACGAATGTAGTTTACAAATTCATTTGTCCAGAGATGTGTAAATCTCCCAGCAAAAACTACATCGGGCACACTACACGATCCTTCGGAGACGTATGCTGATTTATAGAAATCAAGGGGCCATTCGTCAACATTGTATAGATGCTCACGACAGGAAGCCATCTCTGCAAGAGCTGATAGAATACACCCAGGTCGCAAACGGAGAAGATAACTATGGTTGCCTCTTCATTGCCGAAGCGGTAAGCATCGCTACCAAGAAACCGACCCTGAATATTCAATAAGGGTGGGATCATATTTTTCCCTCCAGCAGGAGTAAGGAATGCACAAGCCAACAGGGACCAGATGCACGCCCCCAACCACCGGGCACATCACGCCCCTTAGGGGACACGAGAGCCCAGCAAAGGACCAACTTGAACCTCCAGCCGTTTATCAACGTAAAGCATTTTAGCGCAGACATCCTCTCAAATTTAATATTGTACACATTTATGTACAAACCGAATACACATTTATGTATAAACAGACATTTGTTTATTTGTACCTTTTACATTTGCTATACAATTTTATCTATTTTTGTACCTTGCTTTCTGTATTTACAAGGTAACATTTAAGTTTTTACTAAATTTTAAACTCTAATTTAAGGAAACACGAGCACTGGGTATTATAATATGAATATTAATTTGAACTGCGTGGTTTAAACTTTCCCTTCAATCACAAGGCAGTAATAAGAACTTACTTAATAATGGGCCTAATGGAGTCAGCGTCTCCCCCCCCCCCCCCCACCACCTTAAGCTGTTAATCCCTTGACCAACCACTACCCAGACTTTACAGTCATTCTCCGCACAATGAAATAAAAAGGTCGAAAGGCCAGATTATAAGTCAGTAGTCCCTTGATAATGCCAAAGGCGAAACAGCTGTCGCAACAATAATCAATAAATAGAAGATGGAAGTCTGCGCATTCCGACAGTATGAAGATACCTGGGAGAAACTGTTTAATGCTGCTCAGGCAATAGCTTTTAACTAATATTATATATTTGTGTGTGTGTGTATACTATATATTGCCATGACCCTACGACCCTCCTTTGTACATATTATATATATTTAATATTATGTATTTAAAACTTCATATTTCAATATGTAAGTTTACGAGAAGTTCATTTGTTTTTTGTTTAACTATTCACCGGCAGAAGGCAGCAAACCAGTTACAGGTTTGAATTAGTTAAATTAAATTATTATGTTATTAGGGCATTGTTATTGTAGCATCGTAAAGGTTTTATGTTCAGATTCCACAAAAATATGCTTAAATGAAGCAGAACGGGAAGAGAGATCTTTATTTCATTAGCAGATGTGATAGCTGTCATCACTTACAGAAGGAAGGCTAGAGTTCTTCACCTTGTTTTCTGAACCGTGATCACTTAGAGATAAGGAGGCTCGGTCTCCCTCTTCTTTTTTGTAAACATTTCAGTCATATGATTAGCTACGTGCAGTAACGCATTTGCTTCGCCTTTGTCTCTGTCCAAATCCACATGTCAATTGCAAAATATTTGTCTCTGTCCAAATCCACATGTCAATTGCAAAATGTTTCGTAATATTGAATCATATAGCTTCTTGTACTATCTGTATCGATTACGTCATTGATGTATCTTGGCCCCAAAACGATTTTGTATTATATCTCGCCAATTATTTTCAGTAAGTGAGGCCACTATATTCTTTTTAGAATATTCCATGATGTCATTTAATTTTGTGCTTTAGAACTCAAAGTAAAATTTTATTAATTTTGATACTTGGAACCTTTGCTGGTTGGTCCACTCTCTCTCTCTCTCTCTCCCGATTGAGAGATTTTTTTTTGGTTTTTAACTTGTAAAAGTACGTAAAGATTTTATACTTGGTCACACTTAGTGTTTGCTAAATTTCTTATAGAATTGTGGTTGTGGAATCTGAACAGACATTGTAAAAGTGTGTTTCGTAACATTGCTTATTCTCAAAGTGTGTAACAGCGATTTGGTGAATTTTGAAGGTGCAGCTTGTGAAAAGGTATTGTAAAAAGATAGTTTTAAATACACTTAAAAAATTTAAGGTATTTGGTAAATTTATTTCATTTTTTCACATTTCAGTTTTTTATGTCTGTGAATTTGTGTTTAATTGTGCATTCAACAATTGTCAGTTTAACATTGCCATGAGTGATTTAATTCTCCACTTTACTTGCATTTTTCTTTTCAAAGATTAGTATTTCTTAACAATTGAAAAATTGCTTGATTGAATAAATTTCTTGATAAGTGAATAATTTTGATTTACTTTTGTTTAATAAATTATTTATGTCGGGAATTGATACAATTTTTATTGTTTTCAAGTAATACGAAATTTTCTTAACATTGTGAATTCCACTTATAAATTTTGAATTTAAAAATAAATTTTTTATCTAAAATTTGTATAACAGTGTTTCATTTATTAACCACTAGTGATAGGAATAAATCTGTGTTTTTCTTAAGTGGGAGCTTGTGCTATTCCTTCAATTTTCTTGCGTTGAGTTAAGACTGGGGAGATACTTGAAGTGATTTGATGTAGTGATGCCCTTTAATTAACCTAAGCTATATGTGTATCTCACACTGTTTTGACAAAACTTAGTCTGGTATCTCACATATTTGACATACTTTAGCATATTTAGATGTTGAGATTCATATGATAAATAAATTTTTGAAGGATCATTGTTGCTTTTAGGGTACTCAGTCGTATTTTATCTGTTATGAAAGTTAAAGTATCTGGCTGCTGTGAGGTAACTGAATTATATGATTGGTAAATGTTATAACCAATTATTTGGAAAGCTCCGTCACAGAATTAGTTGGTGCCCAGACCCAGGAAGTTTATGATTCATATTGATGGTATTATGGATATATTTAGATATGAGAGTGAAAATGGCCCTGTTCAATGTTCAGGAATTGTTTGCAGCTCCTTCCATTCAAGAGTTATCTAAATTCACTCTGACTAAGGCACAGTGGACTTTCATAGAAGTAGCATGTGGAGCTAAGATGTCTAGTAATAATGCAGGCATTAATAGAATCTGGTAGATTTATTGATGAAAATGAGTTAGAATTATCACAAGAGTTGTTGAATATAGTGAAGGAAGATCTTATAAATAAGCAAGAGGAAAAGAAAGAAAAAGTGATGCAGAGTTAGAACTCACCGCATAGAAGCAGAAGAAAGTTTGATTAAGCTGAAAATGCAGGCTGAAAGAGAGAGAATGCAGGCTGAAAGAGAAAGAGAAGACAGAGAGAGAAAAGACAAAGAAGAGAAGGAGAACAAGTAAAAGCAGCAGAAGAGGAAAGAGAAAGAATAAGGTTTGAACGGTAGATGGAATTGATAAAGGTTAGATTCACATTACCTGTGGCACTAACCTTACCAAAGCTAGTCAAGACCAGCTGATTTGATGTGGTAAGAGAACAGAAGTTAATCCCTAAGTTTACTAAAGAAGCTCCAGATGAGTTCTTTGATCACTTTGAAAAAGTGGCTTCAGGTATAGGATAGCCAGAAGGTATATAGTCAGTCTTGTTGCAAAGTGTCTTGATTAGTAAAGGGAGAAGTGCTTATTTAATTTAGTGTTACCAGCTGATCAGTGTAAAGATTACAAGGCACTCAAACACAATGTGCTACAAGTTTACCAGATGACCCCAGAACATTACAATAAAAGATCTAGATCTTTAAGAAAAGATGACCAGATAACTTTCTTGGATTATGCCTACAAAGTGAGAAGGTGTTCAAAACGATGGTTGGAGACTGCTAAAAGGTGAAAACTATAGCCGAACTTAAAGAGTTAGTTGTTCTTGAACAATATCTTAGAGGAATTTTTGAACATATAAGAGCCTATTTGAGAGAGAGAGAGAGAGAGAGAGAGAGAGAGATGAGAGAAACTTTACAAAGCTACTACACTGAATGAAGACTACAACATGATCAGTGTAAAGATTATAAGGTACTCAAACACAATGTGCCACAAGTTTACCAGATGATCCCAGAACATTACAATAAAAGATCTAGATCTTTAAGAAAGGATGACCAGATAACTTTCTTGGATTATGCCTACAAAGTGAGAAGGTGTTTCAAACGATGGTTGGAGACTGCTAAAGGTGAAACTATAGGCGAACTTGAAGAGTTAGTTGTTCTTGAACAATATCTGAAAGGAATTTTTGAACATGTAAGAGACTATTTGACAGAGAGAGAGAGAGAGAGAGAGAGAGAGAGAGAGAGAGAGAGAGAGAGAGAGAGAGAGAGAGAGGTCAAGAAACTTTACAAAGCTACTACACTGAATGAAGACTACAACATTATCAGTAGGAAAAGGAACTATAATGTCAGTACCGTAATTAGCAATGGACAGGTTTTAGCTCTCATCCTAATTTCAGGAACAAATTTACTAATAGGAAGCCTATAAGTGGTAATAACAATACAATGCAAGGTAATACAACTCAGTAATCTAATGTGAAATCCTCATCCAGTTTTTCAATACAGATACAGAAGACTAATGTTGTCTGCTTCAAGTGTGGAAGAGCAGGACACCATAGTCATGAGTGTAATCAAACAACAGCAGTCAAGCCAGTTGGTCAAGTAGTAAAAGATGTCCAGGTAAAACAGACTAAGAAGAGCAGTGTGGGGAAGACTTGAAAATATAGGGAAGACTAAAACTAAACAAGCTGAGTGCTTAGCAACCAGTGGAAATGTAACCTCAAACAATGAGTGGTTGAGCTCCTTGAGCAGCTTAGAGGTTTTTAAGCCATACATCCATGAGAGTATGCTGGCAACTCCAGGAGGGAGTGTGCAGGCACCAGTCAAGTTATTTTGAAGGGAAGGAGAAGAGGTAACTCCTATGTGCAGCTTGCCCCTGTCATGTGAATTGGTGACAGGGGAAGTTGATTTTGCTGTAAAGGAAAGTTATATTTCCCCCTGACCAAGAAAGGATTTCCCAGCGGAAAGATCGAGCGAAAAAAAATCTGTTGTCTCGCACTCAAGGAACTCAAAGGGAAAGGGGATGGTTCGAAAATGACTAAGAATTATCATGAAATCTCCAAACACAATCAGGAAAGGGAATACCACGATAAATAACTTATCAAAAAATTTATTTAACATTTCAGCAATTAAAATTTATATAACGTTACATTTATGCACGAGTGTAAAAACCCTTAACCAAAAAATGTATGAAGAGCTTAAAACCTAACAGTCAGAAAATACCAGGTCAAGTTACTTTACAATTAAGGTTATTTAAAAGAATTTCTGTAACTTTAATTCATATTAACATGAGAAGGTTCCAAAGTGATTGAGTGCATACTAATGTGCAGAGAAAAAGCTATGCAAGTGGCTTTCCAATTAAACATAGCTCCAGATGATGTTAAGAGGTCCTCACAACGCCACTATGAGAGGATTTGACCTCGCCACTGCACAAGTTCCCGGTAAAAGTAAAAATCAGGGGCGTGAATATCTAATAATCTTAAACTCATTTCAGACCTACATCTACCTAAAAATCCTAAATAGATTGACAAGATGTAGGGAATAGTTGGTAATTTTCAAAGACATAGTAGACAAGCTTGATTTGATAACTGCTTATCCAATGTCAAGTAATTTTTATTTATCGGCTATCTACCTATTTACTAAAAAAAAAAAAAAAAAAAAAAAAAAAAAAAACTAGACGATACCGTATTTTGGCTTTAAACCTTCACCAATAATTATCGTCAGAATAATGACTTCATGAGGCTCCACCCGCTTTGGCCTCGTTATAATTCAGGATAACAATGAAGGCTATCATGGACATTGTTGTATTAGAAAATCTAACTTCTGGCTATAAAAACTCATTTCTCAAGTAGTTGTAAGAAGTGCTAAATGATACTCAGGGATCCCAGCAGTTGGCCTAAACGTTTAATTCATGTATGATTGCTGCTATTATAATTTTTGCGGCACTACTGCTACAGTAGTATTACTACGCTAGCACAAATACCCCACCCACATCTATGTATCGTTCCGCCATTCATAAAGTATTTATCCAACCATGGTCGCATAGTGAATAGTTAATGGAAATGTTCAAAATCCTGAATGACATTACAAGTATTATAATCACGTTACGCTAAATACAAATCAGACCATAAACATTGGATTTAGATTAGAAAAACTGACTAATTACCTATTCAGGCTATAGTAAAATATGGCCACGGGCTTCTCTTGACTGTATGAAGTTGCAAGTCGTAAGACAAATGCAGTTTTGCAACCACAAGGACAATTCCAAATCCTGTTAGCCATTCTTGACTACTATGGGTTTCAGAGCCGATGGAATAAGGTGAATGGGTTTCTGTCTGGTGGATGGGCGGGGCAACATTTCGTAAAACGGTGTTTACCTTGCTTACATAATGAATGTTTTTCGACTCTTGGCTCGCAATCATTGGCCATGGCGTCGGCTAGATCATTTTTACTCTATAAAGATTAAAACATATCGGGTTTAGGTTAGTGATAATACTGACAAAATTTGTGTGTAGTTGTAAAATATACATATGTCAACTTTCAGCTACATCCGATGCTTTGATAAGGAGCAAAATAAAAAAAACCAAAAAAACCGTGTTACAGAGGCCCTGAATTTCATAGTAGTACACTAATATATATGTTTGTGTGTTACAATGAAATCCTCGAACAAAAAAAAAATACAATTATCACCGTCTGACAGAATTTCAGATTAATATTAAATGATGGACTAGGACTGGAGTACCTTTCTCCAACAGGTGTGAGACAACTTTTCACTTGGGTTTGTAACTACCCTATGGGCAATTAGTGCGAGGACCTTCCCCACAATAGTGCATCTTTTACTATAAATGTAAAGTATTTTCAATTTCCCAAGAAGAAGAAGAATCTGTGATTCTTGAAGAGACTCAGTGTAGTCGGTGCTCCTGAAGAGTTCAACACTTCAGAAATTATACAAAGTGATAGATGAACGAACTTTGCTTCTAAATTGTTCCAGGATGTGATGAACTTGTTAACAGTTATCAACTGCTTATCATCCAGAGTCATGGAACAATGGAAAAGGTTCCACCAGACATCGGGAAGTATATTGACAAGAATTGTTCTGAGTCAGGAAGAGAATGTGATGCTGGTTGTCCTTAATGCTGTTTGAAGCTAGGAATGCTTATCAAGAAAGCATGGGATACTCGCCTAATGAGATGATTTTTGGTCAAGAAGTAAAAGAACCATTGAAGATTCTTGCAGAAAATTGGTAAGAAAATCAAGAGGAAAATCAAGAGATATGTGAAGAAACTGAGGAAAAGGATTATTGAGAGTAAATAATCTTAAAGTAAGTCAAGAGAAAATGAATTTGAGATGCTGCTAAAATTAATCTAAGAAGTTTTAGAGTGGGTCAGCAAGTTCTAGTGTTCTTACCAGTGATAACATTTCCCATTACAAATAATTTCAAAGTCCTTACAAGATAGTAGAGTAGTTAAGTGATCAAACTTATGTGATAGAAACACCAGGAAGAAGAAAACGACAAAGGAAAATACATGTGAATCTTTTGAAACCTTACTTCTCAGAGACTAAAACTAAAACAGTCTCAGTAACACAGACAACTTCATTCACAGAAAACGACGATGGCTATGAATTGAGAGCTATACGCAAGATGAATAATTTGGAGGATAAACTAAAACATCTGAATGTTGAGCAAGGTGGTGAATTGAGTGAAGTGATAAGAAGTTTAAGAGAATGTTTTGCAGATGTACTTAGGTGTACCGATCTGACAAACCATCGGATCAAGATTAAAGAAGATGGAAAACCTTTTAAACAGAAAGCTTATCGCTTATGATATTATCATCGAGATTTTTTGAAGAAAGAAGTTGAATATTTATTGCAGCATGGATTAGTAGAACCCAGTTCAAGTCGTTACAGTTCTCCATGAGTGTTAATGAAGAAACCAGATGGCTCATTTAGGATGTGCACTGATTATATGAAACGGATTTCCATCAGTATGGCTGACAGTTATCCCTTGCCTCTTATAGATCAGTTACTTGATGATATTGGGCAAACCAAGTTTGTTTCCAAAATAGCCTTAATGAAAGAATATTATCAAATTCCTTTGGATGAGAATGCTAAGTTGCTGTCAGTTTTTATTACTCCTTCTGGACTGTATCAGTATACTGTTTTGCCATTTGGTCTTAAGAATGCGCCTGCAGCATTCGAATGAGTGATAGATCAAGTGCTAGGATCTATAGAAGGAGTAGGTGTATACCTTGATGACATAGTGCTTTATTCTACAACATGGGAAGAACACCTGAAGATTCTAAGAAAAGTGTTCAAGAAACTACGGGATTTAGGACTAACAGTCAACCTAGAAAAGAGTGAGTTTGGAAAGGCAACTGTTCACCATCGTGAATATGAAGTTGGAAAAGGATTTTTTGCTCCTGTAACTGCTAATGTAGAAGGTATAGGTAAGGCTACCCCACCTACTATCAGGAAGCCGCCAAACTATGGGCAATCATCGTACTTAAAAGGTGAGACACACTTCTCCACTGAATTCTCAACTTTTGTAATTCTATCGTGTATAGTTGGAACCCATTTCTGGAACGAAAAAAGTAATTGCAGATTATTTATCCCATTATGAATCATTGAATTCAAACCCAGGATAACTGACTTTCTGTGGGGGAGGAATTTCACGATATTGCCTTGCAAAATTTACTTTTCTCCCAGTATTGTTGTTATTGTAGCATCATAAATGTTTTATTCTGAATCCACAAGAATATGTTTAAATGAAGTGAAACGAGGAGAGAGATCTTTGGTTCTTAACCAGATGTGATAGCTGTCATTACTTCGCCTTGTTTTGGGAACCTGTCATCACAGAGATATGGAGTCTCGGTCTTCCTCTTCTTATCTGTAAACATTTCAGTCTTATGATTTGCCATGTGCAGTACTGAACGCATATGCTTCACCTTGTTTCTGTCCAAAATCACATGACAATTGCACAATGTTTCATAATGTTGTGCTATGTAGCTTCTTGTACGTATCCCGATCGATTATGTCAATGTTGTATCTTGGCCCCAAAAACAATTCTTGTATGACATCTTGCCATGCATTTTCAGGAAGTGACATCACTCTATTTCTTTCTAGAATATGCCATGATGTCATTTAGTTTTGTATGTTAGTACTGTCTTCATTCTGATACTTGGGACCTTTGTTGGCTGGTCCACCCTCTCTCTCTCTCTCTCTCTCTCTTTCTCTCTCTCTAGAGATATTTTAATAATAATAATAATAATAATAATAATAATAATATAATAATAATAATAATAATAATAATAATAATAATAATAATAATAATAATAATAATAATCATAGGCTTTATTTCAGCTCGGGGCCATATACATCGAATATACAAAAATACAGACAGTAACATACACAATCTAGATACATGAGACATGATAAAAAAGAAAAGAAAATGAATAATCGGCACTTATCACAAAAGAGCTGAGGTAGCATAAAAGCTAGTAATCATAATACTGGTAATGACAGTAATAATATTGGTGAAAAAAAAAATATGCATTGGGAGTAATAACAGTTAGTGCACATATTATATAACTTAAATTTCAACTAGAGACCTTAGGTGGTTACAGTAGTCAGATCCAGAGGGCTAAATACATAAATTTAATGTAAAAAAAAAAAAAAAAAAAACTTTAACTTGATAGTAATCACAGTAATAATGAAAAATTAAAATATCACCAATAAATGTATAATGACAAAAACTGCAGATGATATTTTGCCAATACAGAGATTAACTCCTTTAGGGGACAAAGGCATAAAACATTTTCCCATCTTTCCCACAATTTAGATTTGCTTCTTGCTTCGCTCCTTAGGATGCTTTGTATGAGCGAGTTGCTGCTGTTTCTCACTCGGGTTACCAGACTGGACATTGTTCACCTAACAAAGATTTTTAAATTGTCCAGGTGATTTTCTATGAACATCTGTGTGGCGGAGTGGTAGCGGGGAGCGTTTGTGAGGCGTCTCAGAATGTCTCGAGTATAGTTCGTCCAGAGGGAACACCCATAGATACTGTAGCAGTACGAGCGGAAGGAGCAGCAGTTCATGTCTCGGTGACAGAAGGCAAACCTCCTTGCAATCATGTTGCCAGTGCGCATAGTTTACGACGCCTCTGTTCAATGTCTGCTGTATCTTTTAGGTCGTCGGTGATAATGTGACCCAAATACGAAAATTCGTGCACAAATTCCAGCCGATGGTTTCCGAGGAAAATTTGAGGTTCTGCAATATGCTTAAGCGATCTCGGGAGCAGCGATATGCACTGGGTCTTGGTTTAGTTGTAGATTATATCAAATTCCTGCTGCTATTGGCAGCAAGTGTCGATGAGCATTGGAGACCTTGCACTAATGGGGAAAATCAGAACCATATCGTCGGCATAACAGAGGTTGTTATAGTTGTTTCATTGACGGTGCATCCGATTGGGAGTGAGTTCAGTTTGACATTCAAGGCATCTGTGTACGTATTGAAACAGGTATGGAGAGAGAATGCCCCCTTGCCAAAGCCCGTTTAGGAGCCGAAGGTGTAAGATAATACGTTACCCCATTTGACACAGAATTGCTGTGTGGAGAACCAGCAATGTAAAATTGCCAATTAAATACAGGGGTGTGCCCCTTTGATGCAGCTTCATGAAGAGCTTCAGGTAGTTTACTCTGTCAAATGCTTTTCTCACATCTACAAAACAAACGGAAAACAGGAGAGCCTGATGATAGGTAGTAGGTCAGCAATTCTTTCAGTATGTAGATGCAGGTGTTGGTTGAGTGTTTGCTTTAAACCCGAACTGGTTGTCAGTGGTGTGTAGAAAGGGGAGAAGTCTACTAGAAGAACAGACTCAAGTATCTTCGATGTGATCGTTGTGGACTGCAATCAGCCGGTAGTTGCCAGGGTCAGCTGCATCCTTTAGCTTGTTTTTGATTAATGGTATCAAGTAAACTAAGAGTAAGGAGTCTGGAAGAAACCGGTGAATTATGCACGCATTGAATAGGGCAGCTAACAAATGTAAATTATCGGATGGCAGAATTTGAAGGCCTCTGCAGGAAGACCATCACAGCCGGGCGATTTATTATTAGGTAGGCTGTTTATGGCATCGCTGATGTTACCTGGTGTAATACGATTGCAAAATGAAATTGAATGTTGTCAGTAAGGAGTTATCTACATCCCTTCGGGAATCTTGATCATTTATGCAATTCAGGTATTGTTGAAGTGATCGCCCCACATACTTGCGATAGCTTCGTCTCCGACTGCTTCCCCTACTCTCTGTGATTAAGCCCTTTTAGTTTTGGGATTTAAGGACTGGATATTTTCCAAAGACGAGGATAATCACAGATTCTAAGTTTCTAGACATTGCATCGGCTCTTAATTATTTTTCATTTAACCTGCAGTGCTTAAGAGCAAGTTTGAACTGTGCTCTCGCCTGCTCATTAGTAATGCAGTGTGCCCTTCCCTCCCTAGGGCTATTATTTTGCCTCCACATTAAAAACATTTCTCGTGAGTATGTATACAGATCTTTAACCAAGTCATTCCATCCAGGTATATTACGAGAATTACTGATGAAATCGTAGGCAGTCCTGCCCGAAGCAAGCATAGCATAGATTATGTTCGAATCGAATTCCGCAACCTGGTTTCCGTGGTCGCCCTAAAGTATCTGGTTTTCTGTTGGTTTTTAAAATCCCAGTTTACCGCTGGTGGGTCGATCAGTTAGGGGGTTCACGGTAGGGAGGGATGGGGTACTGAATGACACCTGTAATGGGATGTGATCGTAGCCCGTTGCAGGATCATAGCGGATATTGCAGGTCATAATAGAATCGTGAAGTTGTGGAGACGTGATTCCAGTGGTCCAGCCAGGAAGTTGTAATAGCGTCCGCTCTATTGTACATATGAATATGTTTAAATGAAGTGAAACGAGGAGAGAGATCTTTGGTTCTTAACCAGATGTGATAGCTGTCATCACTTAGAGAAGGAAGGCTCGAGATCTTCGCCTTGTTTTGGGAACCTGTCATCACAGAGATATGGAGTCTCGGTCTTCTCTTCTTATCTGTAAACATTTCAGTCTTATGATTTGCCATGTGCGGTACTGAACGAATATGCTTCATCTTGTTTCTGTCCAAATCACATGACAATTGCACAATGTTTCATAATGTTGTGCTATATAACTTCTTGTACGTATCCCGATCGATTATGTCATTGTTGTATCTTGGCCCCAAAACGATTCTGTATGACATCTTGCCATGCATTTTTCAGGAAGTGACGTCATTCTATTCTTTCTAGAATATTCCATGATATTTAGTTTTGTATGCTAGAACTGTCTTCATTCTGATACTTGGGGACTTTTGTTGGCTGGTTCACCCCCCCCACCCTCTCGGTCTCTCTCTCTCTCTCTATTTTAGAGAGGATTTTTTTTAAAACTAATAAAAGTAACGTAAAGATTTTATACTTGGTCACTCTTAGTGTTTGCTAAATTTCTTATAGAATTTTGGTTGTGGGATCTGAACATACATTGGATAAGTGTATTTGATAACAGTGCTTATTCACAAAGTGTGTAACAGGCATATCAAGTGTTT
>NC_087209.1:84944339-84946839 GCF_015104395.2 Macrobrachium nipponense
AGTGCTGCCTTGACTTCTTTTTGTAGTTTCACCTTGGTCATTCTATCGTCTTCATTGGGTTTTGAAATGGATTGTAAAGGTTTTGTGGGAGGTGGAAGTCAAGGAGTTGCTTTGATCTTAGTAATTTTTTCCAGCCTGAACTTGACATTTTTGTTCCATGCATGTTGCTGAAGAGAACAGCTTGGGCATTTGCTCTCAACTATTTCTCCTTTCTTAAAAGCATCAAGGCATTGTTGTATAGGATGCCGTTGGCTGCATATGCCACACCTCTCTGTAGCTGTGCAGCAGCTGCTGTGGTGTCCAAGTTTGTGGCGCTTGTATAAACGAAGTGGCTTTGGAATAAAGGCTTCAGTAGGAGATAATCTCCATATTCCAAGGAGACTTGTTCAGGTATTTCTTCTTGGAAGGTGGTGATGACTTTTCTTGTGGGGGTGCCAGATTTCCAAGTGCATCTTTTTACATCTAGAATGTTTTTCAGTTGTAAAATGGGGTCTAGAGGCAGGGTGGTTGGATGTCTTCCAATGACTGCTTTCCTGATCTTCTCCATTGTGTCTAGCAGTTAAAAATCAGTATTCCCTTAAAGAACCTTTTCAGCATCTCTGCTCTTTGGTGTAATAATCATATTACCAACTGAATTTGGTCTAACAAACATTCTCAGGTTTGGATTTTTTTTTCTCTAATTTTGTTACTTCAGCATAGGATGCTCTGTATTTTGGGAGAGGTGAAGATGGATTGGTTGCAGGAGGCTTGTTGGGAAGAGGGTCTCTTTCATCTTGAATTGGTGTTTTTCTGAAGACTTTTTACGAACAGTGGTCCATTCTTCAGTATTGGATTCTTCCTCCAACACAGAAGGGACAGGGCTTGATATTTCTGTGTTTCCATCAATTGAATGTGTTTCAGTTGAAGTATGTTCATCATCAAACATTTCTTGATAGCAGTATTCTTCACTGGAGAAAGATGTAGTTTCGTCTTCAGGCATTTTTGGTGGTTTGATGGGTTCATGAGTCGATAAAGCCTGATAAAAGATCCGATAATGAGTCAGTGAATCCAATTTCGTGATGACGATGGGCTGCACACCAGCTCAATGACGACAAGTAGGTGGATCCATGTTGAAACTGCAACTGGCGAGCTGTTCTGAAGTGGTTGTCAGCAGGGGTCTGCCCCATGCCGCTCTCTTATTTGGCTAGTGGCAGTAAGTCTGTTTATCACTGGTCACTTAAGTCATGTCTCAAACCACTTCCACCATGTTGATGTTGGGTAGCTGCAACCTCCTAGACCTCCTGAGTTGTGCAGGGTTATTGTTGGGCGTTGCGTGACGCTGCATGACACCAAGACTAATTTGATATTCATAGGCTACAGGAGTATCTAGTTTGGCGGCATTGTTTTCCATAGAGTTGTCGTGATTGACAATGTTATTGATGGTTGCAGGTCTTCTCATACTCATGGAAAGAAGAGATTCTTCCTGTTTTGTATTTAGTGCTGGCCTTTTACATGAACACAAAAGAGGAACAAGTCTTTGATAGAATGCAGCAACCCCGCAAATATGGTTATATTCATGACATGTTTGTTCAAGTCGATGCCGAGGATGAGGTTCAAGCCCTGCGTGAGGCATTTCAGCAATGCAGCGACGATCGGCTCCCCTTCCTCGACGTCCTTGTGAGTAAGATGGAAGATGACCTCTGTACTTCTGTCTACACAAAGAAGACTAATTTCGGACTATGCCTCGATGATGACAGCGGTTACCCCTCCAGATTCAGAAGCACGACTGTCAGGACACTCATCAGGAACTCAACCACACTCCCCAAGTACTGGTGAATAACGGGTATTCCAATTCATTAATCAGCAGAGAAGTCCACACAGACCAGGAGGAATGGATCATTGGAAAGGACCCCGACACCCATTGGTTGACCTGCTGGAGGCGCTTCTTATCCAATAAATATGACCAGCACTAAATATGATCACAACAACTCTACGGAACACAACACTCCAGGACAAGATACTCTTGCAGCCAATGGAAATCAAATTAGCCTGATGTCACGTAGTGCCACGCAATGCCCAGCAACATCACCACACTCATGAGGTAGGTCTAGGAGGTTGTAGCTACGCAACCATCAAGACAGCAGAAGTGGCTTGAGACCTGACTCCAGCGACCAATAATAAACAGACTTACCACCACCAGCCAATAGGAGATCGGCATTGGGAAGAACCCCTGCTGACGACCCCGAATATAAGGAGTAAGGATGCCACACCAGAAGCAGTCTACCCTCAGCTTCCTAGCCTAGAGGATGGCTGGCAGCTCCAGATGAGAGCTTGCTACAAGATAAAGAGAGAAAGAGAGTGACAAAAAAAACGGTTAATGACTTTGATGACTATGATATCATAGTTTATCTGTAAAAATTGAAATATAATTGACCATGCATTTGAAAATGATCTCCATAGGTGCTCTACGAGCCTGTTTAAGTAGTACTGAAAAAGCCGCTATTTGAAAAATAGATGATCT
>NC_087209.1:84949339-84951839 GCF_015104395.2 Macrobrachium nipponense
CAACGGCAGTCGTCTAACTACCGTGACAGTAAAAACCATGACTTTTCGGGTATGGCGAAGTCATTTCGTTATGGGAAGTGTTTGTACTCAGTAAACCGAAAACATTTGCCCTAATTAAGCAGAACGCAAAAAGGACGACAATCGGCAATTATTTTTTAACTGGTGATTCCACAATGTCAGCCACGTCACTTGGTAAACATAACACTCATTCATTAGACGAACTGCACACGGTGTCACTCACCTTTATCTACCCCACCCCTTTCATGAATTTTAAAGCCAACCTTTTATCATTTCGAATACTTCTTTCATCCACTTGCCAGATATTTTGCTCTCACTCTTTATTCCTCTTTAGCAGTTCAGAGTTATTCATATTCTTTATCAGTTTGTCTCATACACAAATCTCCTATATTAAAGACTGGTACAACAGTCCTTTCATACATGTTAATGGGCTTTCTCAGGTGGTTGAGGTTGCTGTAGTTGCCATAGATGGCAGCACCCGAGGTCCCAGTTACAGGTGGACATTACTTTATTCCCTAGACTGTAGAGACTCGGGGAAGGCCTAGTTGACAATATTACTGGAAGGAACGAGCCCAGAACCTGCCCAGAGCTGCTTTTCATGTGGTGTAAATCTCAAGGTTGCTTTCATAAACAATCCTACTCCCTTCCATTAGTTTTGCAGATTTTACTTTTCCAGTTTTCCCTTCAACATATACTTTCAAATTTTATATGACTGACATGTGCAGTTAGCCTTACCTATCACCAATCAGAACTATATCATACGCATATATTAGCCTATTTCACCGTATTCACTAATCATTTTTATTACGGAGCAACCATTCCGTTATTAGTCGATGCCTTGTTCTCTCTCACCACACTTACCATAAAGATACCTAACAGCTAGAAAACAGATTCCTTCCTTGTTTTGGCCTATATACACTGTCGTTCTGAACGTTCTTCTCGCTGTCAACAAATTTATTCTCTGTGATTAAATCCAAGATTTTTTACACATACACTCCCATGTTCTTTAACGCACATTCAGTGTTCTGCGTTAAATGATTGATTTAAACATATTCCTATAAGCCCTTTGGTTTTATACAGCAAACCTATTATTTCCTTCTAGGAATAAATTGACCCCTTTTAGCAAGACTATATGTATGTCCTCTCATTGATGTATATCCGGCTGTGGCCACAGCTGTTTGGATATAATATATATACAGACACACACACCACACACACACACACACACACACACACACACACATATATATATATATATATATATATATATATATATATATATATAATATATATATATATAATATATATATATATGTGTGTGTGTGTGTGTGTGTGTGATGCTATGTATAAATAAAGGTTTTTTTTGCCACGAAGGAAAAATGAAAAAGCGAGATAGCCAAGTACTTTTGGTCCTGCTCGGACCCTTTACTGAGGCAAACTGATTTTACAGAGAACAACATAGTCAAAAGAAAGCTTAATATACAAACTGACACTACAAGATTAGCAAGCAATATGGGCGATTTTCACTCTAACAGAAAGGAGGAGCCGCCTGAGGGTAGCCACACCTTGAAGGATACACGCAGGTAAAACAAGTGATTCTCCCAGAAAACAGTACATTTTGAAAAACACGGGAGCATATCAATTTAGTATCATGAATTTTTTTCATAATTTTCCTCCCAAAAAAAATTATTATTAATGAAAAGGCGAAAGAAAATATAAATATATATTATTATGAGCAAAAGAAACAGGCGGGAGAGAAAAATACGAACCAGAGAGAGAGAGAGAGAGAGAGACAGACGACAGAGAGGAGAGAGAGAGAGACAGAGACAGAGAGAGAGAGACAGAGAGAGAGAGAGAGAGAAAAAGAAATAATAACTATATACATGTCGGGACTAATTTATTAGTTGTTCATTTATTTTAAGGTCCTTCATAAACATCTTACAAATATATGGGTCCAAATGGTACATTCCCAGACTAAGATTTAGGTTGTTTTTATTAGTGATTTTGTATAATTGTAGATTCCAGTAAATATCTTGAAACATAATCATTAGATCTAGCAATTACCGAGGTATCACCCCAATTAATACATGAGATTTTTTTCGCTCAGATGGATAAACGTGCATTTGAAGTCTGGGCTGTTCTACTGAATACATATGCTGCTTAATACGTACACATACATTTTTACTTGACTGACCAACGTAAAACGATGGGCAATCCTTACGAGGAATTTTTGTAAATGATGTTGTTATTTGTTAAGGGACTATTCTTAATTAGCATATCTCTAATGGTACTGTTTCATAAGAGAACACTTACATTAACATTAAAACGGTTTAAATATTGATTTTATGGTTTCAAATCCACGAAAATATGGTAAGCTAAGTACATTTTTTAGGCATTTCTTTTTCATTAATAGCAACACTATAAAACTTTTTGTGAGCTTTTTGATAACATAAATCAATTAAATGAGGTGGGTAGCAGAGAT
>NC_087209.1:84959339-84964339 GCF_015104395.2 Macrobrachium nipponense
ATTTACCTGTAAAATCCGATGTAAGATTGGTCACAGTCTTGGCAAGGGATCTCCATAGACCCCAGAGTCCTTGGGAGATGTCTTTTGTTGGACGTTAATCAGGGATTGGCTAAGTTGTGGGGTAGGTAAATGCAAAAGGGTTGGATTTCCCAAGGGTGTGGGTTATTCTCTTAAATCGTCTCCAGGTGAGGAATTTTATCTTATTGTTGGGTGTGTCTCTGGTCTTGTCTTTAGGGGGTCGGTAGAAAATTACGTTTGCTTTTTGAATTGCTTTCTCCATTATATGGTCAGGATACTTTAAGAACGAAAGTTGCTTGCGAATTAGTTCAAATTCGTCTTTTTTCAGGAAATCTGGGGAACAATTCGTAAGGCTCTTAAGAATAGGTTGCTAGCTACACCTATCTTGATAGTAATGTCGTGATAGCTAAAGTAGTGATTATGAAAGTGAGAACGTTGGTTTTCTGTATATGGTAAATTTGTATTCTGTTGTGTCTCTGATTATTAAAACATCAAGAAAAGGAATTTTGTTGTCTGTTTCCCATTCAACTTTAAATTTTGATGCTGGGCATTAATGCGTTTAATTTTGAGAGGTATTTCATTAAAAAATTACCCACCTATTATCCCAAAATGTTAGAATATCATCCACATATCATCCACAGCATGTTTTTAGGTTTTAATTTGGCATTTATTACTGTAGTTTCAAAGTATTCCATGTACAGATTGGCTAAAACAGGACTTAATGGACTACCCATACTACACCGAATTTTTGCTTGTAGAATGATTCCCCGAATGAAAATATGTATTAGATGCACATAATTCAACTAACTTTATATTTTGTCAAGCGCCAATGGGAAATGATCTGAATAGGGGGATAATTTTTCCCTTTAAAAAACCGGAGAACGTCTGTACTGGTACTTTTGTGAATAGGGAGTGTACGTCAAGGCTTAAAAGTTTTTATGTTGTGAAGTGGTATATGTGCTTCTCTGAATTTGTGACAAAAAAAATCTTCCGAATGTTTAATGTGACTGGGGTTAGAAAAAGTGCCTAAAAAAGGAGAAAGGAGGCCAGCTAACCATTTAGAAATTTTGTAATTGAAAGCTCTGGCGCATGAAACGATGGGTCTGAATGGAAGATTGTCTTTGTGAGTTTTGAGGAAGGCCATAAAAGTAGGGTAATTTAGGATTAATTACTTTAAATTTCTCTAATAGTTCAATACTCTTTTGTCTTGAATGGGAAACAGACAACAAAATTCCTTTTCTTGATGTTTTAATAATCAGAGACCACGACAGAATACAATTTTTACCATATTCAGAAAACCAACGTTCTCACTTTCATATATTCACTACTTTAAGCTATCACGACATTACTATCAAGATAGGTGTAGCTAGCAACCTATTCTTAAGAGCCTTACGAATTTGTTCACAGATTTCCTGGAAAAAAAGAATTTGAACTAATTCGCAAGCAACTTTCGTCTTTAAAGTATCCTGACCATATAATTGAGAAAGCAATTCAAAAAATCAAACGTAATTTTCTACCGACCCCCTAAAGACAAGACCAGAGCACACCCAACATAAGATAAAAAATTCCTCACCTGGGAGACGATTAAGAGAATAAGCCACACCCTTGGGAAATCCAACCCTTTTGCATTTACCTACCCAAACACCTTAGCCAAATCCCCTGATTAAGGTCCAACAAAAGACATCTCCCAGGACCTCTGGGGTCTATGAGATCCTTGCCAAGACTGTGACCAATCTTACACCGGATTTACAGGTAAATCACTTCCCCAGAGATTAATACAACACAACGGTCAGTTAGGTATGGACAACAGAACTCGGCTATTTTCAACCATATAAATGAACAATAACCATAGAATAAACTAATTTGTCACGTGTAATTTAACAGCAACTGCCGGTACAAGAGTCAAATGATGGAATCGGCCTTAATAAAAGAAGAAGCCGGTAATGAACATCTCAAAAGGGCGTGGGTTTCAGATGTCGTCGACCAAGTTTTCATTCAACCAACGCTTAAGAAGATTAAAGGAAGATTATCAGCGGGGGTGACCTAAATTGGCTTACTTGTGGACGGATCTCTTGGTATAAATACCACCTTTTCTGTAAATTTCTCATTTATATACCTGAAGAGAGAGACAGCAGTCTCTGAAATATAGTACTTTTCTCACTACGATTTTGGTGTTTTTATGGGCTCCTTTTCCTTATTAGATGGGGATTGCTGTTGGTTAAAGAACATTTTTACCAGTCATATATATATATATATATATATATATATATAATATAGTATATATATATATATTATATATATAATATATATATATATATATATATATATATATATATATATATATATATATATATATATATATATATATATATATATATTTATATATAATATAATATAGTTATATATATATATATATATATATATATATATATATATATTATATATATATATATATATATATATATATATATATATATATATATATATATATATATATATTATATGACTGGTAAAAGTGTTCTGTAACAACCAGAATTCCATCTAATAAAAGGAGCCCAAAAAACACCACCAAAATGTAGAGAGAAAAGTACTATATTTCAGAGACTGCTGTCTCTCTCTTCAGGTATATGAATGAGGAAAAGTTTACAGAAATTTAGGTGGTATTTATACCAAGAGATTCGTCCACAAGTAAGCCAATTAGGTCACCCCCGCTGATAATCTTCCTTTAATCTTCTTAAGCGTTGGTTGAATGAACACTGCGTCGACGATGTCTGATGTCCAATTCCCTTTTGAGATGTTCATTACCGATGAATCGGCCTTAATAAAAGAGAAGCAGGTAATGAACATCTCAAAAGGGAATTGGACATCAGACATCGTCGACGCAGTGTTCATTCAACCAACGCTTAAGAAGATTAAAGGAAGATTATCAGCGGTGTGACCTAAATTGGCTTACCTTGTGGACGAATCTCTTGGTATAAATACCACCTTTTCTGTAACTTTTCTCATTCATATACCTGAAGAGAGAGACAGCAGTCTCTGAAATATAGTACTTTCTCTCTACATTTTGGATGTTTTTATGGGCTCCTTTTATTGATATATATATATATATATATATATATATATATATATATATATATATATATATATATATATATATATATTATATATATATATATATAGTCGGTTTTGCAGCATGGATTCCTTAGCGATGAATTCTAATTTGCTAACAAGCTCTTGCGCTGATCCCCTGCTGGCGGATGCCCAAGATCAGAGGTGGGTCATGTGCAAACGCTGCAGAAGTCGCTCAGACCATCGAAAGGGTAGGGCACCTCTCCGTGTAGGATTCTGTTTGGTTGGAGGAGGCAGATGAATGACGTCACTACTTGCCGAATTGTCATTGGCTAGTTGCTGTTGCGTGTGATGTTATGCCGGTGTAGTCTGGTGTTTCTTGATCTGGGGTGTCAACAAACGCCAGACTACTAATATTCTTCTTTTTATTGGTGTTATGCGACTTACAGATGAAATCTGATGGTCCAAATCACGACAGTGGTTGGCTACGGCACTGTTACTGGGCCCGGTCCTACATGCAATTTTCTACTCGGCTAATCTCACTGAGCAATCTCTACATACAGTCTCCTTGATACAATCTGGGGCACAGTCTTTACAGGGAATAATGCAGAACCACCAGAACTAAATTCATGTTTCTTAAAATAATTCTTGCAGAGCTGTTTTCACAAGTAGCCAAAGGCGAATATCAAATCAATTTTCTGCTCGTTTTATTTTGTAGCATTGATAATTCTTTCGAATAAGGCAGTTTTATAAGGTTTTTGAAGTTCACATGGATTTTGTTACGGTTGTTGTAGAATGACCTTTTAGCAATAGATAAGGCTAAGGAAATGAAATGTTTTGGATATCCTAACTGACTAAATGTATCATATTTGGTTAATCTCACTCTCTAAAGATTGAGGGCCACAAATTCTATGAGCCCGAAGGAACAATCCTGAAATTACACTTTTCATAACATAGGTGGGTGATTAGAAAAGTAATGTATGTAACTCTCTGAGTGGGTGGGTTTCCTATATACACTAACTTCGTATTGATTATCTGATCATTTGTTAATTTTGCTACTGTTGTAGCAAAGTTGTAGACCGCAGTTGCATTAGCATTTAATGATAATCGTCTTCACTGATATTATAGTATCTTTATGATTACTATTTTTTCCCCTTTGAGAGGTTGGCTCATGAGAACATAAAATTCACCTTTAACTTCTAATTCAAAGATGAACCTACTGAGTAAGTGATTATAATCAATTTGTAAACACGACAGAATCCCTATCAGCAGTTGATGAACACTATGAAAAAAAGTATACTCTAACATTTCCCTCCATCCTGCAAGCACTACTGTAATTCTAGATCTACGATCCCTTGTTCTAAACTTTTTTAGCACCCATGAGACCAGTGCTTGATATTTTTCCCAATAATCATTAATTCAAAACTCAAAACATCCAAATGATATACTGTAGATTTCCTAGGATGGTCAATTTAAAATGCAATAAATAATTGTAAAACTAGACTTTGATCGATTTATGCGTCAAGAAAGTATTGGTGAATCATTATTGGTCGTGACAAATACCGTCATTTGAACAATGCCAGGTAAATATTGGCGCTATTAAAACAGGTGCCGAAGTTAAAGTTATTTCTGGCAAGTTTCCGAAAAAATGAACATGAGAGTTTGCAAGGAAACAATGTCATTTTCATTATTGTTTCTTTAAAAATAAATGTAAGAATCTGTCATTTACTAAATATTTTCATAAAATATTTCCCGAATATTTCCAGAAATGTCTGCTATTATAGCATTTAAGGAAAACTTATAAAGGCCTTTTAAATCTTATGTTGTCTGAAAAATTAAAAACGAAGCTCATTAACATTTTGTCTAAAAATATTAATAGGCTGACAAAGTGATACATGTAGTAATAAAACAAA
>NC_087209.1:84966839-84989339 GCF_015104395.2 Macrobrachium nipponense
TCACCTCTATCTTGCTATTGATTGCGTGGTTTTTATGTTTGAGTGTTCAGGCCTACTTCATTTTTTGACCGGTCCTAAAAACTAAAGCCCATGTGACTGCAGTATCTCATCTGCAGCAGCCTCTTAGTTGATCCAACGTAAATTCCGGGACATCCCGGCACGTAAATTTGTATAAACCACGTTGGATCGCATGAACTGCTGCAGACAAATCTTTGAAGCAGAAAAAAAGAGCCTATTTTGCAGGGTTTGTTAGATATAAGTTTTATATTTACAGACAGGGAATTTCACTTTCAATAATTCTAGTTAGGTGTTGTGAAGATTTGCTATTGTATATATATGGTATGGAGGCATACATTAGTTTCTTTGGTACGCCTATCATTGGAATGGGTGGTTAAAATGCAAAGTTAAAAGTTTGTTAACAATATTAAAAATACATTCAATATTAAAAAATACATTCAATTTTAGTTGTATATTCAATTTTGTTTAAGATTACAACTTGCCGTTCAAGACTCAGCTTTTGTTTTTAACAATAAATTATATTCTCAGGTTGATGGTGGCCATGGGTTCTCCCTTGGGTCCATTATTTGCAAATTTTTTATGTTTAGTCTTGAGCAAGAATTTTGAATTCTTGTTCTAATCTTTTAAAATATTGTTTTACAGAAGGTATGTGGACGATACCTTCACCGTTTTTTAGATACGAATGGCAAGCTTTTACAATTTTTACATTTTATTAATCTGAAACACCCTAACATTAATTTTACTGTGGAACTCGAAAATGGTAATTCTTTACAGTTTCTTGATATTTTGCATAACTAGGGATCAGTCAATTTTTTAAAACTTACTTCAGTTTTTAGAAGAAAACATATCGAGTCTTTCTAATAACTTTTATAGCTCTTGTCAAAAAGAGTTTCAAGCTTAATGCAATCTCCACTCTGGTTCATAGAGCAATAAAATACTCATCAAACTGGGATATCTTTCATAAAGAAATTGATTTTTTATCTATCTTCCAACGAAACTCGTACCCTAAGAATGTATCTTTTAATATTGTTAACAAACGTTAACTTTGCATTTTAAACCATCATTCCAATGATAGGCGTATCAAAGAAACTTATGTATGCCTCCATACCATATATATACAATAGCAAATTTCACAACATCTAACTAGAATTATTGTAAGTGAAATTCCCTGTCTAAATATAAAACTTTTATCTAACAACCCATGCAAAATAGGCTCTTTTTATTTTTACTGCTTCAAAGATTCGTCTGCAGCAGTTCATGCGATCCAACGTGGTATTATAAAATTGGTTACGTGGCCCGGGATGTCCCGGAATTTACGTTGGATCGACTAATAGGTTGCTGCAGATGAGATAACTGCAAGTCACATGGGCTTTAGTTTTAGGACCCCGGTCAAAAATGAGTAGGCCCTGACTCAAACATAAAAAACACGCAATCAATTGCAAGATAGAGGTGAAGAAAGAACACTTCTCTATTTTAGGCTCGGCTCTAAAGACTCTGATTACATAACCACTCTAGAGTCATTATATATTAAACATCTTGTTCCCTCGTTGAATAGTGGAGTTTCATCTTCTTCGCTTTATCTGCATAGTCAACGTTTTAAACTTCTTGCCCAAGTCTAGTCATTCTACCTCTTCCTTCTCAACTAACGGTTGGTTGCACCTTGGTATTTGTTTTTTATTTGTACTTTACTTCTTAGTTTTACTTGTAAATTTTTAGTCCTTTATGTCAATTTTAAGTTAATTTTAGTCTTTTTACTAAATTAAGAATCCTGCATTATTGAATGCTAAATAGTATGTGTTTTTTATCTCAACAGACTGAAGATGCACATTGTATGTGCGAAACGTCTCTAATAAATGTTTCTTCTGATGTGGTTGTCTGCGATTTCCTGAATGGATATATTATATATATATATATATATATATATATATATATATATATATATATATATATATATATATAATATATATGATATATATATATATATATATATATATATGTATATATATATATATAGTATATATATATATATATATATATATATATTATATATATATATATATTATATATATATATATATATATATATATATATATATATATCTATATATATATATATATATATTATATATATATATAGGTATATAATATATATATATATATATATATATATATATATATATATATATATATAGTATATAGTAATTAGTATATATTGTAAAAAAAATCAATATTTAACATTTGGAATATGCTCTCTTAAACAGTAATTAATTTGCTCATGCAGGTGATAATATTTGCTTTGAAATGACCTGCCACCTAGCACCTTAGCCAAAATTATACTTATTAAAATTTTACAATGCTTTATGGCTCCGACACTTGTTTCCCGATGAATGGCGAAACGCGATAATAATTCCATATCCAAGCCTGGAAAAGATCCTAGTAATGGCACATTCATGAAAATAAAATTTTAAGTCCTCCCCAGTTTGGTTGATACACCTGTTAATCGATCTACATTGGCTTAATCATTCTGTAAGACCAACATGTAGAGGGTTTTTGAAAGAAAAGCAAAAATTACATTAGCTATCGTCTTTGACATTCAAAAGGCGTCCACAGTACTTGGAGGTGTGCAGTATTAAAATCATTACACAATAGTAACATACGTGGTCATCTTCCTAAGTTTATTAAAAACTTTATGGCTGATCGTACTTTTCAGGTGCGAAGAGATAATGTTGTTTCAATAACATTTCCATTGAAAATGGAGTCCCCAAGGAAGTGTTTTTTAGTGTTACTCTGTTTACATCAGCAATTAAAGATATGCAGTAAACATGCCTCCGGTTGGAATTAAAAGGAACCTGTAAACGAATGATTTTGCCATATATTATACAGCATCACGCATAAGGCATGCAGAAACGAATTATTAATAAAACTATAATGAAAATAGATTATTTTTCCATCCATAGAAAACTCAAGCTGTCATGTTTTATAAAAATGAAATAAAGACTGGAAGAGGGGTTAAGAAATAAAATTGAAAATCAGAAACCATTATATACCAACTGGCCAAACTGCTAAATTTTTAGGATTGATATTTGATTCACACCTGAATTGGGAAGCCCATATAACTTATATTGAGTCAAAATGCAAAAGAGAGTTAAATCTAATTAAAAAAACTGTCACATCACCGTCTTAAGCCCAGGTGTGGGATTTTTATATTTTACATTTGCTTCATGAAACTCTTTCTTAATTATATGGACATGATACCTTAAAGAAGAAAGCTGCTAACGAATTAGTTCATGTTTCTTTTCCAGGAAATCTGGGGAACAAATTCGCAAGGCTATTAAGAATAGGTTGCTGGCTATGCCTATCTTGATAGAAATGTCATGGTAACTAAAGTAATGAATGTATGAAAGAATGTTGGTTTTCTGTGTATGGTAAATTTGTATTCTGCAAAGGGCATTTTGTTGTCTGTTTCCCATTCAACTTTAAATTTAATGCTGAGCACTAATGCATTAAACTTTGACAGGAATTCGTTGAAAATGCCCCACCTATTATCCTAAAATGATAGAATGGTCTGGGTGGAAAAAAAAATACTTTTTTTTCTGTTGGCATTAGACAAAAGATATTATTTAAGCCATTTAGTTTTTACTTTTAACATTCCTACCTAAAAAACGTTTTGGGCCAGAAATTCTTTTTACTTACTATTAGAAAAAAAGTATATTCATAAGAGCAAAATAAAGAAGCCGAAGCCAGTGGCAGAACACTCTAATGTATGGGTTCAAAGTTATACTTGATGTAAACATTTGACGTCCCGACTCCTCCCACAAGGTGATGACGACAAACAGCTGTCTCTGAAATTCTGAATGAATATTCGTACTTTGTCAGGCTTCAAGAATGGCGGCTATGATAAGTCATTGTCCCCTGGTTGCAGGGCAGCTTTTGTGATTTGACTTGCATAATTGTTTAGAAGTGAGGAAGCCCGAGGGAAACCCTACGTAAGCTTGAACAGGTAAATAAATAATAGGGCCCTTTTTTTTTGAGTAAGGAGTACACCCGGACATCCAAGGCTACTAAGTTTTCGTCATTTGTTGAATTCCATAAGGTGCAAAAAGATAATTATATACGCTCTATTTATTACAATGATCATCACTGTCATATTAGGAAAAATATCAAAGGAGTTACGACGATTGCCAAAGTTTTCTCAAGCTTGTTAATTGCTTTTTAATTACATAATTTTTCAATGGAGAAATAGCGATAGAAAGTAATTTCTCGGATTACTTGTGGAAACCCTTTTCTTCAAGGATTCTAGCGCTCGACCTCATGGCATAAATCCTACATACTACTACTACTACACAACGACAAAGTGTAAACAAAGAATATTGGTTGTATTTCTTTGTTGCCAAAGGTTGAGACTTTCCCGAATAGCCAATTATCCATCAGGAAGGAGGCAAGTTAATGACGTCATAAGTTACGTATTTATATCTTCGAAAGATATTCCTCTGAGTTTGCTGGTGATGTCTACAAGAAGTCGGCGTTACTATTATAATTACCAGAATTATGCAACTTTCGTAATACAGTAAAAAATTAGGTAGGGATGTAATTACCCTGTGACAAAGTGTCATCATTTTCAGATACGTTGATAAAAATTTTATTCCGGAAAAATACCAGGACACCGGTTGTGAATCTCATAATAAGAACGGGTGTAGCATGGGTAGCCCTCTAAGTCCTGTTTTAGCCAATCTATACATGGAATACTTTGAAAATATAGTAATAAATGCAATTTACTGTAAATGTCTAACTGCCTGTCTGCCTATGAAGGATATTAGCTCAAGGTGTGATTGCGCTTGCAAGTTTAGTCAGTTTCATAACTCAGTGACTTTCGTTTGATATCGCGAGTTTGCATCGACCACGTGTAATTAAGTGGACCTCCTTCTTCTCCTCCTCTCTCTCTCTGTCTCTCTCTCTCTCTCTCTCTCTCTGAAACCGACGTTTATAAAGACACGTACAGGGCAACGCCACGGTGTGTAACACTTAATTCATTAGAAATATGTTCACCGTCATCAACAATCCTCTGAGTCAACATGAGATAATCGCTTTATTGTTACCGAAAACGTCATCACCATCGATACAAATACACACGTTTCTGTAAGGACAAGTTTATAGCTATGCATGGGTTTGTGGATATTTTATAAACTTATAAACCATCGGAAGTAACTGGAACTTGTCTCTATTCTTATTAAAATTAAGTAAATGAACTGAAAACTGCTTTCAATTAATGTTGGAAACTTTCTCATAATTTTTCAAAAAAGGAAAAAAAGAAATGTCGAAAACATATGTGAACCATACTACATTGCGTGGAATTAGCTTGTTTAATATTTTATTCAAAAAAAACTCTATACAGAAGTACTTAGCACTGGGGACAGAGGGTTTCCCATCGCCATACCAAAATTTTGTGAGTAAAAATTTCCATCAAATTCAAATTTACATTTTTTTCCTCATAATTTCAAAGATTTAATTAAAGTGTTTTTAGAAAATGGGATATCCAACTGTATGTTCTTAATAATTCCCGATAAAAAAAAAACGAGAGATCGTCAATTGGCACCTTTGTGAATAGTGATGCTACGTCAAAACTCACAAGCTTCGATTCACTATTAATCTGTACACTATTTAGTTTATTTATCAAATCCACATTATTCTTGATATTGGCATTGGAGATGGTACCTACCAGTGGGTTAAGAATATCCGCTAAGACAGTTCAGCCCTGGGGTTTGGTTCCTCTTTCTATTAACATGGGTTCCGCAAAAAGCCTTGAAATAAATATGTATTGTAAATTACGCTGATCTGAATTTACACAGTTCGAATAGCAGTGGTAGATATTATGGGATTTATATTAAGTAATTTATATACACATACATGTTATACATACATACATACATATATACATAGATACATACACATACATACATATATATATATATATATATAATATATATATATATATATATATATAATATATATGTATGTATTATATATATATATATATATATATATATATATATATATATATATATATATATAATATATATATATATATATAATATATATATACATATATATATATATATATTATATATATATATATATATATATATATTATATATATATATATATATATATATATATATCTTACCCCTCCCTTTGACAAAACTACATAAATTCTTACCTGTGGCAGCAGGCGCCCTCTATCTGCAAGCATGTCACTAGGCTATTAAGCTTACATAAATACAAAATATACTATTTATTACCCAAAGCAGATGAACATAAAATAGAACAAAATGATTAATAACTCATAGTGATAAAAAACCTAAGTCTGCCCCACAAAGAAAACTATTCAATTGTTATCATTCCACTCTCCTGGCTAAGTATTCACTCCCAGACTCAAAATGTCAATTGTTACATTGTATTAGTCAAGTTAGAGAATCCCGTCTCTAGTCATCTCCTTTTTCTTATCACAAAGGAATGTGTCTTTCTCTCAAGTGCCTCGATCGGTCAGACGTATGACATACGTACAAACAAATGTACATACCCACCGGGCCTCAAAACCGCCTGTGGCAAGAGTACAGACAGCCAAGAACTTAAAAACATATACGTATCAGATTCCTTCATTCAAGAAGGCTGTCTCTACAACGCACTCTGTCTCCAAGCAAGAGCAGCTGACACAATATGTAATTCTCTAACACATCAATTCATACCTGTAAGATGGCTCGGCCACCTATGTCCTTTGTGCACTCCTGTCTCACACCACATCAGCAACTAATGCACAATGTATCAATTTGCCACATGATTTAGGGCTAACTCCGTTGCTGAAGCCCTTGTGCCTCGTACGGTCGCACAGAAGTTAAGAACTCCTAGTGCACAAATTGTGATCAGTATAAAACACCTAACATGACCACTATTATTGGAATTGTGTAACGTTCATTGATGAAAAGCTCGTCCTCGTCACAAATGTTGAACAGAACTCGGCGAATAGTTGTAGACGCAGGTCGAGTGTGTGAACCACCTCGAAACAACTCAGCACGCACCATTATTGCATGTCTGCACCCTCGTGAGTGTATCCAACAACCCCTTGTCACGAAACTGTAGATTCAACGTTTTCTACTGAAGGAAACATGGTCACCACCCTGCTGTTCAAGGGAATTTTTTATCCCGTGACTTCCATGCAAGTGCTACTCGCACCCGCCTCATAGAAGATTGTAGACTCCTGATTTATCCCAGAGACCGTATCCTGAGATGATATACCGACGACATCACATCCGTTGCAAAGGGAGTCCATAGAATCGCCATAGTGTGTAGACTCAGCTCGACCTCTGGTACTGTAGAACGAAGTCCATTTCCATTGTCACCATCACGTGAATTTGGGAATTCTGTAAAGTCATTGTGTGTCCATATTTAAAAAGTCTACAAATCCGTCATTAATTAAAATACAAAATCTCCTAGTCAAATATTAAAAATTTCCCCCTAAACAAAATATAATCTTTACCCACTGAATCCTCACAGGTAATCCCATATCAGACAAACACACTATCAAAAGGGAACCCATGTCTAACAGCAAAAACCCCTTTTATTGTTTTTATAACTAACCTCCATGAAATATAATGCCGAACACCCCTTCTATCTAACTCACATACCCCGACAAATTATATCTCCTATCTAAAATAGAAATGCTATTTAGAGCTTAACACCAATTACGACATCTCTCGTAGGAAAAGAAAAAAAAAAGAAAAAAGATAACAACAATAATAAGTGAACTTACCTCCATTACACAATGCACATAAGAGAAGAAAAAGCATATTATTCAATATCTTTCCCTCAATGCAATATGGCAAACCGTCATGGAATTTGCTACCTCAACAATCTCATCAACCAGAAATGACCGGAAAAGAACCCCCTTACAAAGAACACCTCCGTGGAATGCCATAGTCAACAGAGAATAGTACAAATCTCAGAGTAATCAACTCCAAAGGGAAAAATCAGCAACTGGATTCATCACAGCATTATCAGCAAAAATCCACCTGTGAACACCTCAAGTGCTTCGAACCGCACAAAGATTTGTCTAGTCAGACTTGCAATGCCAGAAACCATTATGCCCCAAATACCATACACACAGGAATAATCACATGTTTATCATCATGTTTCTCAGCCAAAACAAAAATTCACCACATTTCCAAACAAATTCCCACATAGACTATTAACCCCAAAATCTTACGCCAAAACGCCGCAGATTTGCGCATAATAAGAAAAAAAACAGTAGAAGGAAATGAAAGAGAGAGAAAAAAAAAGTTAAAGCATTTCGCCACTAAATTGCAAAAACCAGACAGTAAGAAAAAAAAGGAAAAAAATGCAATTGCGCGATCATACATTCATCCCCACAACCAATTCTTTTAAATTTTGAGATGTGTTAACCTTGACCGACCTGTTTTTTCCTCTAAGACTACAAATATGTTTCCAATTTTCTCCTCAATGACTTTAAAAGGACCTTCAAACTTCGGGCCTAATTTGTAGTTCAGTTCATTTCTCACGTTAAGTTTTAAAATACCTTGTCTCCAACATTGCTCTTGGGATCAGATGTTTTGCTAATACTTTTCTGTACCATCTTTCTGGTTGTGGATTCGAGATTATGGCTGAGACAAGCATGTCTCTCTCTCGCTGTCGATACCAACACCTCGATCGTATCCTCCCCATGATGAGGTATAGTTAGCAAGTCAAATGTGCCTCGTGCTGGGCAACCAAACAAAGCTTCAAACGGAGACATTTTAATGGAATCACTAACCATAGTGTTAATACTATGTCTAACAACATCAACATATCTTTCCCAATTCTTATCATTACCACCTACAGTTTTCCTGAGAGCTTCGAGCACTTTCCTGATTGCTCGTCACACAAACCCATTAGCCTCAGGTCTGTATGGAATAATTGTTACTTTCTGTATCCCCATGACTTCCGCTAAACATTCCAAATTTTTTGTTCACAAATTCCTTGCCATTGTCGGTCAGTAGAACTCCAGGTGAGCCGTATCTGTAAACGATACCATTGAAAAATGTTACGGCTACTTCTTCAGCCGTTTTATGTTTAAGTGGGAAAATTTCCACTATCCTTGTAAGTTCATCTATTATCACTAACAAGTATAACAAGTACTTGTTCGCACACCTAGACTCGCAAAAGGTCTACTTGGTATAGGATATGGTCCTAATTTGCATGAAGTTATTCTTGCAGGCTTACATGTGTTGCACACTGTACAAGTTCTCACAAAATTTTCCACATCTTTCCCCAATGTTTTTCCAAAATGTATTTAGCACGAACCTCATCATTATAACGGTTTTTTCTATTCCCGCAAAGTGTGGACTACCGCAACCTGCAATGAACTATATCCAAAACCACTGGAATTAGGACTTTCGGAATTACGATCTGTGTCGTATCTCCTTTACTTTCACTTTAATTTCCTAACCAATAGATTACCTTCTAACTCCAAACCCGGAAAAGGCAACTTATAAACGTTTCCTGACTAATTCCCCTCTAAGAAACGCTTTTGCATCTGCTAGAATCTCGTCTTCATCATTGCCTTTGCCTTTGCCTATGAGGAGATATATCCATTGTATAGCCTCACTAGTAACTTGCGTGACTTGGATTCCTTCCGTGTCGTGAAAACTTCTATGCATTGCAAATATGTGTAGCCTATTCACCACACTCGTGAAACACTTTAATATGTCAGAAATTAAACAACTGGTTTTCATGAATCACTAACCGGCTAACACTGAGATGCAGAGAGATATCCAAGTAACCCGACGCTTTCAACACCACACCAAACCATTGAATCAGCAAAAAGAACGCTGAGTTGCCTGTGACATGATTATAACCCCGTTCCTACCAAAAAATATATGTCTAACTAGTCACCAGTCTCTTCGTTAGCGTACCTACAGCCTATAAAATGTATAAAAAGCTTGTTAAACCGCTGCTACCACTCTTAACCACCCCCCCCGCCGCCTTTTGACAAAAACTACCCAAATTAAAAATTCTTACCTGTGGCATCAGGCGCCCTCTATCTGCAAGCATGTCACTAGGCTATTAAACCTTTAACGCCGATTGGACGTGTTAAACGTCGATATAAATTGTCTGTTAGGTGCCAATTGGACGTATGGTATGTCGATATAAAAAAGTTTCTTTTAAAATTCACAGAAAAATAGTGTTATAGGCCTACTAGGAGGAAAAAACAGGAAACTTTTGAATCACGCTCCTTGGTGGATGCTGGGAGCTCGCGGATCAAGGCGTTGTTTTGTTTACAATCATTACCCAGGCCCGCAAGCGCGAATTTATTTCTTCTCGCACTAAAAAGTATCAGCGACACAATCTCAGAAATTATTTTGTCACATTGGCACAATTTTTGCACCATTTTATATTAGCCGTTACATGGAGTATTATATATGGAAATGTGCGCAATTTCATGTAGAATAAAACAACAAAACAACTCATGATTGTAGCTTTTATCAGTTTTGGAAATATTTTCATATAAATAACGATAAGTGCCAAAATTTCAACCTTTGGTCAACTTTGACTCTACCGAAATGGTCGAAATACGCAATTGTAAACTAAAACTCTTACATTCTAGTAATATTCAATCATTTGTACCTTTATTTTTCAATAAATTGGAAGTCTTTAGCACAATATTTCGATTTATGGTGAATTTCTGAAAAAAACATTTCCTTACGTCCGCGCGGTAACTCCTCCGAAAAAATCATACATTTTTTCGTCCGATTGTCGTAATGTTTGCACCATTTTAAAGTAGGGCCGTTACATAAAAAAAAGTTTATATAATTGGAGAACATGTGCGCAATTTCATGTAGAATACAACTAAAAAACAACCCATAGTTGTAGCTTTTATCAGTTTTGAAATATTTTCATATAAATAACGATAAGTGCCAAAATATCAACCTTCTGTCAACTTTGACTCGATCGAAATGGTAAAAAAAACGCGATTGTAAGCTAAAACTCTTACATTCTAGTAATATTCAATCATTTACCTTTATTTTCAATAAATGGAAGTTTCTAGCACTATTTTTTCAATTTATGGTGAATTTATGAAAAAAATAACATTTTCCTTACGTCTGCGCAGTAACTCTTCCGAAAAAAATAAGAAATTTTTTCGTCCGATTGTCGTAATGTTTGCACCATTTTAAATTAGCTGTTACATAAAGTTTTATATATGAAAATGTGCGCAATTTCATGTACAATACAAAAAAAAAAAAAAATAACACATCGTTGTAGCTTTTATCAGGTTTGAATATTTTCATATAAATAAATAACGATAAGTGCCAAAATTTCAATCTTCGGTCAACTTTGACTCGACCGAAATGGTCAAAAAACGCAATTGTAAGCTAAAACTATTACATTCTAGTAATATTCAATCATTTAACTTTATTTAGCAATAAATGGGAAGTCTCTAGCGCAATATTTCGATTTATGGTGAATTTATGAAATAAACTTTTTCCTTACGTACTGCGCGGTAACTCCTCCGAAAAAATCTGAAATTTTTCGTCCGATTGTCGTAATGTTTGCACCATTTTTAAATTAGACCGTTACATAAAAATTTATATATGAAAATGTGTGCAATTTCATTTACAATATAACAATAAACAACCTATGGTTGTAGCTTTTATCTGTGTTGAAATATTTTCATATAAATAAGGATAAATAGAAAAAATTCGTTCCTTTGGTCAACTTTAACTCGACCCAAATGGTTGAAAACTGCAATTTTAAGCTACAACACCTACAGTTTAGTAATATTCAATCAATTACCTTCATTTTGCAACAAATTGGAAGTCTGTAGCACAATATTTCGATTTATGGTGAATTTATGAATAAAGTTTTTTTTTGCGTCCGCACATTACGAATTCATGCATCATTTTGTGATAATATTTTCTCTGTGGTGCCTTGATCGTTTTATAACGGTGTTATATACCAAAATTATTGTAATTTAGTGTAAAATACGAAACAAAGAAAAATTAACTCGTTAGCTTTAAACCGTTTTCCTCACAGAGCGATTTGTATACAATTATATATGAAATTTTTTTTCGCACCATCATATATCCCAATATTTACATATGATAATGATTTTTTTTCATTTCTGAGAATTGAATACTAAACTTCAAGCAATGAAAAAAGAAGCCAAAACATGAACTCCTTAATCTTGAAAACTAAGCATGCTGTGATTTAAAAAAAAAAATTCAGTTTTGGCGCTCACTCGCGAAACGCTTATTTATTACCCAAATCAGATGAACATAAAAAAGAACCAAACGATTAATAACTCATAGTGATAAAAACCCAAGTCTGCCCCACAAGGAAAACTATTAAGTTATCATTCCACTCTCCTGGCTAAGTATTCACTCCCAGACTCAAAATGTCAATTGTTACACTTGTATTAGTCAAGTTAGAGAATCCCGTCTTCTGGGTATCATGGTATAGAGCCCATCAGTAATAAAGATATATTCGTTACATTTCTTATAACCCAATATTAAGTAAATATTTTGAAAGGCAACTGTTTCTAAGTCATTTAAAATATGTGCCATACCTTGTGATGGGGAGGGGTTTTCTCCCGACACTTGGCGTTCCCTGAACCGTCTCCTTTTTCTTATCACAAAGGAATGTGTCTTTCACTCAAGTGCCTTGATCGGCCCAGACGCATGACATATGTACAAACGAATGTACATACCCACCACGCCTTAAAACCGCCTCTTGCAACAGTACAGACAGAAAAGAACTTAAAAAAAACATATACGCATCAGATTCCTCGATTCAAGAACGCTGTCTCTACAGTGCACTCTGTCTCTAAGCAAGAGCAGCTGACACAATATGAATCACTAACACATCAATTCATACCTGTAATATATATATATATATATATATATATATATAATATAATATATATATATATATATATATATATATATATATATATATATATATATATATATATATATATATATATATATATAATATATGACAGGTAAAAATGTTCTGTTACAACAGAATTCCATCTAATAAAAGGTGCCCACATAAACACCAGAATATAAAAAGAAAAATACTATATTTCAGAGACTGCTGTCTCTCTCTTCAGGTAGATGAATGAGAAAAGTTTACAGAAAAGGTGGTATTTACACCAAGAGGTCCATCGACATGTAAGCCAATTTAATCTTCATAAGCGTTGGTTGAATTAAAATCTTGTTGATCACATCTGAATACCATGCTCCTTTTGAGATGTTCATTACCTGCCTCTCTTTTATTAAGGCCGATTCCATCATTAGACTCTTGTACCGGCAGTTACTGCTATAAGATATGTGATAAATTCCAGTTTATTCTATGGTTATGTTCATTATATGGTTGAAAATAGCTGAGTTCTTTTGTCCGTACCTAACTGACCGTTTGTGTTGTATTAATCTCTGGGGAAGTGGTTTTCCTGTAAATCCGATGTAAGATTGGTCACAGTCTGGCAGGGATTCACAAACCCCTGTGTCCCTGGGGGATGTCTTTTGTTGGACATTAATCAGGGATTTGGCTAAGGTGTTTGGGTAAGTAAATGCAAAAGGGTTAGATTTTCTGAGGGTCTGAAGTCACTGTCTTAATCGTGTCCAGGTGTGGAATTTTGATTTTATTGTTGGGTGTATCTCTGGTCCTCTGTGGAGGTCTGTAGAAAATTACATTTGCTTTGTGAATTGCTTCTCAATATATGGTCAGGATACTTTAAAGACGAAAGTTGCCTACGAATTAGTTCAAATTCTTTTTCCAGGAAATCTGGGGAACAAATTCGTAAGGCACTTAAGAACAGGTTGCTGGCTACACCTATCTTGACAGCAATGTCGTGATAGCTAAAATAGTAAATGTATGAAAGTGAGAACGTTGGTTTTCTGTATATGTTAAAAATTTGTATTCTGTCGTGTTTCTCTGATTATAAAAAATCAAAAAAAAAAAAAAAAGGAAATTTTGTTGTTCATTACCTGCCTCTTAATAAAAGAGAGGCAGGTAATGAACATCTCAAAAGGAGCATGGGATTCAGATGTGATCGGACAAGATTTCTTTCAACCAAACGCTTAAGAAGATTTAAAGGAAGATTATCAGCGGGGGATGACCTAAATTGGCTTACCTGTCGATGGACCTCTTGGTATAAATTACACCTTTTTTGTTTTCCCCTGTAAAACTTTTCTCATTCATCTACCTGAAGAGAGAGACAGCAGTCTCTGAAATATATTATTTTTCTCTCTTATTTTATTTTGGTGTTTTTATGGGCTCCTTTTATTATATATATATATATATATATATATATATATATATATATATATATATATATATATATATATATATATATATATATATATATATATATATAGAATAAAGAGAGAGAGAGAGAGAGAGAGTGCCTGTAGACAAAAGTTTCCTACGATATGAAAAATTGTTTCAGGGGTTCCTTGAAGGTATAAAGGTTGGGAATCACTACTAGCGCTAAGTACTTCGCTAGTTAGTAAGATGCGGAACCAGCTCAGCTGATAATTGGCCTGGCAGAAAAGTTAGTTTTGTGGGTTTTCATTGTACCATACATATACAGTAGCGATGTAGAGGCCATTCAAAACTTCTTTATAACGCTGTCGTTACCTTTGAAGAGGTTTTTCAATTTCCTATTATCTCACGGGTTCTTATTCAATTCTTTTTCTGTGCTATCATCACCCAAAAGACTATCCATATTTTCCATATATTCGCTTATGTTGAAAATTACAAGAGCGCCTGATTTATCTCCTTTGTCATGTGTATATCTTTATCCTTTTTAAGTTCATCGATGGCATCCATAAATCTTTTTGGGATGTTTGTGGCGTCTGACCTTTTCATACGTCCATAAATCTCCTTGAAAAATATGCCATGTCATTTTAAATAAAATCTCTCTCTCTCTCTCTCTCTCTCTCTCTCTCTCTCTCTCTCTCTCTCTCTCTCTCTCGTAAAGCCCGAGTCTTCTCGCACGAGGAAAGCGCATGCAATGCAACGAAGAACGGCAAATATTTATGACGCAATAACGAACTGCATGATTGGTATTCATGAACTAATAATCACCATGAAATTGCTCTATTAAGCCATTGCCAGTGACGGTGAGATTGCCAGCTATCCAGTCATACAGAACATTCTTTCTCCTGTCGTTTCTGTACCATTCATTACCTCTTCCAAAATGACTGATGATATTTCTTTTTCATCTGCCTGAAATCCATATAGTGTTAATATATTTAGCCATTATGTGTTTTTGTTTATACTTTTATTAATTATATATATATATATATATATATATATAATATACTATTACTATATATATAGATATAATAACATATATATATATATATATATTGTTACGAAGTGCCAAGTATTCTGGTTACCATTCATCAAATATTACCTCACCAAAAAAAACCAGACACCTGGAACATTCATAACACGTTTGAAACAACTGAATACCTCTAAACAGGCAACAGTGATCTTTTAACACTTACCAGTATTGCAGAAAAATCAGACAAAGTTCATCAAAAAAGGTGTGAGGTATCTTGTAAGTAATTGAGTTAATCAAAGGGCATCACTCCATCAACAACTTTAAAAGTCTAAGTATTTCCCTGATTTCAGAAGTCTAAGTACTTCCCTGGTTCTAAGTCACTTCAAGTAAATTGAAGGAAAGCAAATCAATTACCAATCTAGTTTCTACCTAACATATAATCAAATGCAAATATACTGGTATAAAAATAAACACACTTATAAAAATTTTTAAATATAAAAATTGATTATCAAATTCAAAATTTATAAGTGAAATTCACAATATCAGGGAAAATTACTGTTACTTGAAAACAAAGTAAAGTTTAATTAATTCTTGAATCAAATTAAGTAAATTAAAATCAAAATTGATTTATCGCAAAATTCAAGAAAATTAATTCAATTAAATTCAAAAGTGTTAGGCAATAATTGAAAAAAATTTGAAAATTAACTTCAGCAAGTGCTAAACAATAATAAAACTTGAAAAGAATTCTAAGTAAAGCAAAAAAAAATTAATTCACAAGTGTTAAATTTAATTAAATGTGCAATGATTAAGCAATGAAAAATAACTAAATCAATTAAATTGTGAATGCAAATGAAAATATAAAATAAAAAAGACACATTCAATAAGAAAATGGAATAGTGCACAAAACAATGGAACAAACACAAAACACAAAAAAATATGCAATGTGTAAAAGTGTAAATATTTTCACTTAAAACACTGTAACCAACAGTTTTTACCAAACCTTCATAACCACCTGATATTATTTAACCACAGTTCCTAACAATTATTAGTTATTAGTTATTACCTAACCGTTATTAGTTGGAACTTATAAAAATATAACACTTTACCTTTTTGGTATACCAACTTCTTTCTTTCTCTTGCTGCAGCTTGTATATCACTTTCACAAAAACCAGGCGCCGTTACGAAATAATGTTTGTTCAGATTCCACAAAAAATAACTAATAACACTAAACAAACTCTAAGAAATATCAAATATGAAACTCTAAGTTACGAGTGACCAATTTACGTTACGTTAATATAATCTCAAGGATGTCGAGAGAGAGAGAGAGAGAGAGAGAGGGAGAGAGAGAGAGAGAGAGATCTAACCGCCTCGAGGTTCTATGATATAGTGAAATCTCTTCCTTTACGGAAGCTTGACAGGGCAGATGATGAAAGACAAAAATTCTTCTAGAATCTTCAAAATCTGATGCAATCTTCATAAAGAAATGTGCAATCTCCATGTGGCTTTGATCAAAGACATACGCATACGAGTCCAGTCTGTTAAAAAAAGATGTACTCTACTCGATCAAAACGGAGGCTGAGCGACAATTAAGATTGACATGTTTTGATAACAACGCAAGAGTCGATTCTATCGCTATCACATGCGTGACAGATTTAGGAAAGCAAACGGATCTCGCAGACCCTCTAATCTTACAGTGTTGACATAAAAGTTAAACATTCGTAGTTTCGAACAGAAAGAAAATCTTTCTCTTACATTCTACGTTATATATTCTTTATAATACATGTAATGCGAAATCTGAACAACATTTTAAAACATCCTATTCTAAGCTATCTAGGAATCTGAAAAAATGTTGCATCTACATGACATTTCAAAGAGGGGAAATATGCATTTTTGAAAGTAGCAATATATAATATATATATATATATATATATATATATATATAATATATATATATATATATATATATATATATATATATATAGATATATATATATATATATATATATATATATATATATATATTATATATATATATATATATATATATATATGATTGTACCTGGGAGTATACAACTGAGAATAAGCAAAATGATGATGGTCTTGAAAAGGGGGCCAATCATATACAAAATTATGGCTGAGGGCCTACTTAACATTGGGTAATAGTCAGGTAAACACTAAAGGTTAGCTTAACTGATTATATTTATACTCTTTTAAAATATATCAGAGAAAATAAGGATCACACCAAATGAGTTGTTTCGAGGGAGACATAAGGACCACGTAACACAGATTACAAAAAACAATGATTTTTAGATCTTGAAGTAGATGAATAGTGGACCGAAGGTTTCCAGGGGGTGGGGCGAAGAAAATGATGAAAGAATTTCCCCCAAGGAGCACACGAGGTGAGAGTCCAGTGTCCACAGCTGCACTACTGCAATCTGCAATGAGAACGGTGGGGAGTTGAACAGGTTGCACAAGATACACGGTAGAGGATCAAGAACAATGTGTGGAAGGTACTTAACAACTCGATCCCACAAAGAAATTAAGCATTTTACTTATGACTGAGAAACACTCTTGACTGAAGGGCCACGATAATACACAATTATAGCACAATAAAAGACTCACTCGAAGAGTGAGAAAAAAAATATGTAAGTCAAAGACTTGAGACGGGACTGACTGCTAATAACCTTGGAATTTGCACATTACCTTATGTAGAAGTTGTAGACGCCTTCCTCAGGAGTTGGCAGGGGAGGGGCACGTTACTGCACATGAAAGGTCACATTGACTAGCAAACTGCCATCTTCTCAAAGGGGTACCTCAGAGGAGAGAGTGAAAAGTTGCAAAGGTGCGTTCGTTTGGTGCTCTGGCCTTTTATGCCTTCGGCATCCGGGCAGAGGGGATTGCCTGTCCTCTGGCGAATCTCTGCCACGAGGTCTTCCTACGTCAACAACGTAGCCTAGGCTTTAGATTTGGCAGGTGATTGCCCACAGTCGGCGTCGGCATACCCTTAGGCGAGGTTTCTCTTCCAGCCAGAGAATCGGCAAAAACATGGCACCAGCAGTCAACAATAGGAGATTAAAGGATTAATCCCTTAAAGGAAGTGGTGACTGAGAGAGGGGGCGAATACGCCTGTATCCTTATTATAAATGAAAAAATAAGATTACCTACTTTCTTCTGGACTTCCTAATATGAGGGAACCTCATTACAATATGTATGTTTGTGTGTATTTATGTGTCTGTGGCTATATATATGTGTGTATTTGTCAGACATTGCTTCTAATCCTTTTGTTGCCCATAGGTCCGAGAATCAAGGAGTTGCTTTGAATGTATTTTCTACTCTTTTGCATTTGGAAGAGCTACTTTGCAAACCACGGCAAGAAATATGTTCCACAAGAATCTTTTCTGTTAACTTCATTTTCTTGAGTGCAAAGGGCCGGGTATGAAATTCTGGCGTCAACATTCCTAGATCATACTAAATTATCTATACACGTCACATCTATTTCTTCTGAGATTTACTGAATAAAAACAAATTCAAGCAAGGTTACCCTACTCATACATAACAACACTTCTTGTCAATAAGGTCTATGCTGGCTGTGTTGGTGCATATATCTCCGCTTTGTTGAGATAGTTTTCAGAAACATGCTTTGACGTCTTTAGTTCCTTAGCTATCTATCAAAGAGAAAAACGGGTATCTATCCCTCGTTAGTAATTTCTCCTAATGTTATTGGTCATTTTCCTTTTCTTATTTCTGTTAGAAATCTCTAAACTGTTGTGCTTTCAAAGGAGACATCTTTTTTCCCCCTTTCTCAGGTAACTTTACTCATTTTTTCTCCGCGACATTTTTCTATCTTTCTGCTATTTCCAAAGCATGCAGCTTTCATACTGTACGCCCTTCTATTATTGCCTTTCCCAGTTTTTCTGGTATAGTTGTGTTCTATGTGGTCTTCTTTATTTATCAACGGCCTCCATTAATCTGCATGATGGCTCAACTCTCCGTTTTCCTTTGCCTTTCAGCCTCTTTCGATTTATTCCTATTGATCCCTAATCTCGAATTTCCCTTCGTTTATTTCTTCCGCTGATCTTAAAAGCATACCTGCTAGGAAATTAAATGACGTTTTCAATTTCGATGCCCTCACTAGTCAGTAACTAATAATATAGTGTTGGGTCTTCCATATAATTATTAGTTTCTCTCGGCATTTTGGGTGTAAAGATCACTTCAGACTTTTCTGTGTTTTCCTACCACTGAACTCTCGACGTTCCATGCAACGTAAAAACACCATACAAACAAATGATACCGTTGAGCTTCAGTGAAAAGGCCCTTATTATGTCAATGGACATCCTTACACATCTGAATCCTGTAGCCATATTTGTTCTGTGACAATTTTTAGTCCTGCTTTAAGAAATTCAAAGATACTTTTCTTGTCCTCCCTTTAGCTTCCTTTACGTTTAACCCCATAATTTTCGTTTTCGGTTCTCTTTCTTGTTTTCTTCTGCCAAGGTTACATCAGGGGAGAAATAGTTACACTGGGGCAGCCGAGGTCTTCATTATATATGTGTGTGTGTTTGTGTGAAAGTATGTATGTGTATATGTAAAGTATGTGGGGTGTGTACAAGTGCGTATATTGTAGTATAGTTTCTATGGTATGTATATATATTCATAGATTGTTGTTTCATCAGAATTGAAAGCCATTAAGTTCAGTAATCTAATGAACAACTGTCATGAATTCTCTTTTCCTGTGTACAAGCAGTCTATCATAAACCACAAATACTTGAACAATTTGTGCCACTGGTTTCTGTAAATATTCAGTAATGATTTGTTGCTATTATTCATCTGATCGTTATATCTTTTTATTGGAAAAATGAGAAAAAAATATAATAGATATGAAATCGCGACTTTCCTGCAAAGTTATCCATTATGAAGCCCAGAATGATTCTTTTCTTAAAAATTGATTGCTATAGTGAAGGAAAAGAAATTGCCATTAATCTACAGTTGCAGGCTTACTGATTTTCACAGAGTAAAGGTTGGAGAAGATGCAGTTCGATGCCACTTGATTATATAGATCCTATTACTCGGACCTCAACAGATCAGTGACTAAAGTTGCACCTGTAAAAGTGGAAAAGAGAAACCACGCTCTGTAGAGTAACAGAGGGCCTTGAATCAAAGGAATGTCTGGTTGTCCAGTGATATCGACAAGCGACGGAAAATGATGCAATGAAAATCAGAGAGCCATATTTCGGGCAGGAAACGATTATGGCCGAAATAAAGTTGAAAGGACTCGAACTCAAGATTATTTTAACAGGATTGTCTTGACACTGGTACACTGTGCATTTACAATCGTTTACTACTAATCTGATCCCTTGGAGGCACTGCATGTTCATATTTTGGAATTTTTGGTACGGTGTAATTATTCTATTTTCAACTGCTTCATTAACAAAACCGTTTATAGCCAATGACTGAGCCTGCAAATTCAGACCAAAATACAGTTCGTTACTTTCATTTGAAGCTTATTATGAAGACCAAATTTCCCTCAGAGAAAGAATTTGATGCTGTAGTCTAAAAATGCCGTCAATCGAAAAACAAAAAAGGTCGTATATGTACCTGCGTCCTATTTAATTATGTAAATACTCGGATCTAGGTATATATGGTAAGCATAAATATGGAGTCTTTATTGACCACTGTCCCGTTGGGGGGACACTGTTGATATCATTGTAAATAAACTTTATCCAGATCAGGTTGCATCTTTATTCATTTCAACTGGACCTTTTCTGGCAGTTTTCAGAGTTGGCCGTACTTGACACTGCCTTTAGCTTTTATAGCATTTTATAAAGAAAAATTTGAAGAGGTGGCTATAAGAACAGCATTGGGCTCTATTTTTGCAAACATATGCATGTACTCATTGGCGGAGCGGATAAAGGAAGGCTGTCCCCTAGGCTACACTGGCTATACCACCCGTTGACTACACGTTCGCCCTAGCGTATTTCGTTAAACATGGTTCAGAGTCCTTTTTGGAGTTCGTCAACAACAAACATCCAAATGTTTGGTTTACCTTGGAGAAGGAAATAGGTTTCCCTACCATGATCTTCTTGTATCTTAGAAGTGACTCAGGTTTTTAGCCCGGTGTATATAGGAAAAAGACGTTTACCTGTTTGAGAATACATTTTTATAGTTTTCTCCTCTTTAAATTCAAGCTAAACTTTTCAACCCTCCTTCACGAGACATTAAGTCACTCATCAAATTGCTTTAGCTTCGATGGAAATATCTTTTTAATAGAATATTTTAGTAATGAATGTTTTCTTCCACGGGTTTTTTTTTTACAGATCGGAAAATTAATTGTTAACAGTGAAAATGGTTGAACTATCGCCCATACTTACTGTACCGTGGTCAAAAATGTGCGCATGTTTCCCTTTCTTGTACGGTGATACCTTCAGAAGAAAATGCATATCTGTTATTCGAGAGATTTTTCTTATATTAATTATGAGAATTATTTCTAAACATCCACCTACAATTGAATCTCTGTTCACAATCAAAGATCGCCTCAGTTTTCTACTTTCAACCAACATTGTAGTATATACACAGGTTGCTCGAAATAACTGCTGAAAATAGACCAGTTTTTCACAGGGTCATGAAACGTGGAACTGGTATTAGGTTACTAATCATGCACGATCAGGAATAATTCAAAAAGTATGAAAGCAAAGACTCTTCTATCCTAGACCAAATGTAGAACACCAAGGTCCTAACTGTCTTCGTAATCTAAAATCATAAAAAAAACATGGTAACGTAGTTAAATACTTAGATTTCTTCAGTAATATTACTTATAGCTTTGCGTGTACAACTAGTTTCCCGACTTTGATTTCAAGAATACATTAGTACCTCGGTTTTTCGTACATAATCCGTTGCAGAAGCTCCAGCGATATCTAAAACGTACGAAAACCGAAGCAATACTTTCCATAAGGAATAATGTAAATAGTATTAATGCATATATATATATATATATATATATATATATATATATATATATATATTATATATATATATATGTATATATAATATATATATATATATATATATATATATATATATATTATATATATATATACACACACATATATATATATCATATATATATATATATATATATATATATAT
>NC_087209.1:84994339-85001839 GCF_015104395.2 Macrobrachium nipponense
GAGTTTATTTTAGCTCATATATGCAAATATATATTGAAGTCAAATATATTTACGAATGTTGAATCACCCCAAACATTACTTTCAAAATTTAACGCTCAGCACTTTTGTTACTTTTTTCGTAGATATACTGAAATATATTGACCGTGATATCTTATTCAGATTTTCAAGAATGTTCCTTGGAAAATCTGGTCCAAATTGTTTAGAAATTTTTATAATATGTATGATTATAATCACAGGTTTGGATTTGTCTCCTACGGTGGGTACGTTTATCGGTAGTGTCCTTTAAGAATGTATTGTAAATTTTAGCCAAATGCTTTTTGAAAGCCACTACTACTTTGACACCTGCCTGTGGGTGAATCTGCAGTCTCAAACGATTGTGTGTATGTTCGTCAGTAGTCTCTTTAGTATGTATATTTGTGACTTCTAATACTATGTATTAGTCCTTCGTCAATGGCTTTGAATTAAAATCGAAACTGTTCACGACCAACACCCGACCTCTTATGTTTCACCTGTGGATATATGTATATATATGTATATATTATATATATATATATATATATATATATATATATATATATATATATATATATATATATATATAGATATATATATTTATAAATAAAGGTTTTTTGCCATGAAGGAAAGGCAAAAAACCTTTATTTATACATAGCATCACGTTTTATATACTTCGTGATCAAATTATTCATATATATATATATATATATATATATATATATATATATATATATATATATATATTATATATATATATATATATAGTATATATATATATATATATATATATATATATATATATATATATATATATATATATATACGTATATTTATATATATATATATGATATCATATATATATATATATTATATATATATATATATATATATATATATATATATATATATATATATATATATATATATATATATATATATATATATATATATATATATATATATATATATATATAGTCAATAAGTCACCAAACAGCACGTGACAAATATGTACGTAAATAGCCACATGAAAGGTGAAGAATCAAAGACCAGGTACCAAGCGCTTTCGTGTATTGCGTACACTTCTTCGGGGTACGCAATACACGAAAGCGCTTGGTACCTGGTCTTTGATTCTTCACCTTTCATGTGGCTATTTACGTACATATTTGTCACGTGCTGTTTGGTGACTTATTGCATATATATATATATATATATATATATATATATATATATATATATATATATATATATATATATATATATATATATATATATATATATATATATATATATATATATATATATATATATATATATATATATATATATATATATATATATATATGTATATATATATATATATAAATATATGAATATATATATATATATATATAGTATATATATATATATATATATATATATATATATATATATATGTATATATATATATATATAGAGAGAGAGAGAGAGAGAGAAGAGAGAGAGAGAGAGAGAGAGAGAGAGAGAGAGGAATATTCCTCACGCACTCGGTTGTTTTCCCCCACAGAAGAAGAAAACAAAAATTTGTGAAACGCGTCTCCGAAGAATTCAGTTTCTTTTCTTTTCTAGGTTTGTGAGACGTACAAAATATCGAAAACGTTTCCAGGCCAAGAAATATTACTAAAGCAATATTTCAGAAAGGTTTATTCTTCAAATAAGAACAACATACGAATGGCAAAAGGCTTAAAAAAAATTTGAAGTCCGCTTCTTATGCAACCGATACTTTTGCAGAGGTTTTTATATTACTACTTACAACGCACAGTTAATACATAAAATTTACATACATATGCACGTACGTTCTCTCTCATATATATATATATATATATATATATATATATATATATATATATATATAATATATATATATATATATATATATATATATATATATATATATATATATATATATATATATATATATGAGAGAGAATGTACGTGCATATGTATGTAGGTATTTCAGAAGGGTTTATTCTTTGAATAAACATATATATATATATATATATATATATATATATATATATATATATATATATATATATATATATATATATATATATATATTATATATCTTACAGGTATGAACTGATGTGTCAGCTGCCCTTGCTTGGAGACAGAGTGAGCTGTAGATGTAGCTTTATTGAATGAAGGAATTTGATGCGTATGTGTTCTTAAGCTGGTGGCTATCCGTATTGTTTGCCAGGGGCAGTTTTCAGGCGTGGTGGGTATGTACAGTCGTTTGTACGGATGTCACAGGTCTGACTGATTGATACAAATGGGGGAAAGACACATTCCTTTGTGATAAGAAGAAAGACCGTTGAGGCGAACACCAAGGTCGGGTGAGAAAACACCCATCTTAAAGGTATGGCACATATTTTAAATGACTTAGAAACAGTTGCCTTTGAAAAGAGAGAAGTGTGAAATGTATCTCTTTTATTAATATTGTCTTTGAAAAGAGAGAAGTGTGAAATTTATCTCTTTACCTAATATTGTGTTATATATCCTTATTAGCAGATGGGCTCTATTCCATGATATTAGAGACGGGATTCTCTAACTTGACTAATACAATGTAACAAATTTACATTTTGAGTCTGGGAGTGAATACTTAGCCAGGAGAGTGGAATGATAACTTAATAGTTTTCTTTGTGGGGCAGACTTGGGTTTTATCACTATGAAATATTAATCATTTGGTTCTATTTTATGTTCATCTGCTTTGGGTAATAAATAGTATATTTTGTATTTAAGTGAGCTTAAATAGCCTAATGACATGCTTGCAGATAGCGCGCGCCATCTCCAGCCCACAGGTAAGAATTGTTAATTTGTGTAGTTTTGTCAAAAGAGGGGGGTGGTTAAGAGTGGTGGCAGCGGTTTAACAAGGTTTTCATATATTTCATAGGCTATAGGTATGCTAACGAAGAGACTGGTGACTAGTTAGACATATATTTTTTGGTAAGAAAAAGGGGTTATAATCATGTCACAGGCAACTCGGGTTCTTTTTGCTGATTTAATGGTCGTGTGTGGTGTTGAAAGCATCGGGATACTCGGGTATCTCTCTGCATCTCAGTGTTGGCCAGTTAGTCATTCATGAAAACCAGTGTTTTTTGGAACATGAGGGGAAAAAGTTTAATTTTTGACATACTAAGTGTTTTCGCGAGTGTGGTGAATAGGCTACGCATATTTGCAATGCGTATACGAATTTGGTTTCCATTCATATGTGAGTGTATTTTCAATTTTTTTCTTCTTTTCACTTTTTTTTTTCTTTTTTTTTTTTTTTGCTTTTTGTTTGCGGTGAATTTACTCGAAGGGTGTTTTTGTTTTGATGCCTCTTGAAATATATATATATATATATATATATATATATATATATATATATATATATATATATATATATATATATATATATATATATATATATATATATATAATATATATATATATATATATATATACATATACAATATATATATATGTGTGTGTGAGTGTGTGTGTGCATGCATAAGAATGTATTATATATTTCTATGGAGGGAGAGAGAGATGTTTGATTACAATTCAAATTTACTCTCTCAAATTAGAAGGTATCTTATGCATCCATCTATCAAAAACGGCAACCCTAGGGGGATACTGAAGATCACCTCGAAGATACCTCCCTAGGAAGTCTTATGTCCCTTCAGCAAAGCAACCCTGGAGCCAGAGAAGGAAATTCACTCAGGAGATGCTTTGCCAAGGAAGCCTTGTTCCTTACTGCCAAGTTGAGGCCCTCCACCTGTGGTGTTCCATAACCTGGCAGGGCTACTGCCTCTACTCTCTAAAGGCTGCCCCTCAAGTTGGAGTTTTGGACTGAGGGTGTTCTATTTGGAATGGAACCCAGAGGGAGGGGTTTGAGACCTCTCTCAATGGATACCCTCCCTAGGAAATTAAGGAAACAGCCTCTGGGAAAGACCCTGAAGGTGAGGCAACCTTAGGGAAGGAGCTGCAGACCCCAATCAGTGGAAGTCTCCCTATGAAAACTGGTCCGAATCTCATGGGTGAGGTCCTCCCCTAGGGATGCCTACTGGCCAGTCTGGCAGGAGGCCTACCTCCCTCCTGAGTATAAACCCTCTTGCCTGGCTGGGAAGCAACCCAAAGAAGAGCCTCGATGCTGGGGTTGGTGCCGAGTCTTCTCTGAAAGCCATGTCTTAAGGCCATCCCCAACCTCTCCACCATGGGTGAAACATTCTGTATGTTAGAGCAATGGCCCCTGTAAGGTCTTACTAAGGGGCTGCTTCACAGGAGAGAATGAGGACTCTTGTGAGAGACTGGGAGGATTTTCCTGGAGGAGAGAATTGCAAATACAAATCACGTCATCTTTGTGCTACTATGCAGTGATATATGGAGCCCAGTCTAAGCTTCGTCTCCTCAAAACGGACCACATATACAGGTATCTGGTTTAATTTTGTTCCAACATTGCTGCTTATAATAACGCAACTCATTCCAAAAGACTTTCCTGTAAGTTAAATAACCTAATAAATGATAGTGCCTGGAATAATCTTGAGCAACAAGATAAGGTTTTGAATTTATCTAACACTACCTTACTGTATACCAACACTTAGTCTTAAATCTAGGCTTATCCTTTGCCCTTATGACTGACCACAATCTAGACTTTATAGTTGCTTTTGATAAATTCATATCGGATAAAACTTACAGCCATGAAGAGAAATTTTTAAAAGGCACTTTACTAAATGCTTTAAATAACCTTAATAAGAAGCACCCTGCCCCCTGTATATTTATGAAAGTCATTCACTCGCTAAAAAAAATTAGATGTTGTAATAAGTAGATCCAACAAGGACAGCAAAATCGTAATCATGGACAAAGACTCCTTAGTGACACAAACTATTATGTTAAATTGACGAAAAATCCCTCCAAAAAGTCCCCTCAGAATTTTTTAGGAAAGCAAGATTAATAGGCCGAGACAAAAAGAGCAATGAACTTTTGGGGCAATTTAACCCAAAACTACCTTACTTTTATGGCCTTCCCAAAAACTCACAAAGATAATCTTCCATGTAGACCCATCATCTCATGTTTGGAAGCTTTCAATTCTAAAATTTCTATATGGTTAGCTGGAATCCTTTCCCCTTTCTTAGGTACTTTTTTTCCCTAATCACATTAAACATTCAGAAGATTTTTTGTCACAAATTTAGAGAATCACATATACCACCTCACAACATAAAACATCCAAGCCTTGATGTAGATTCCCTATTCACAAAAGTACCAACAGGACGTTCTACAGTTTTTGAGGGAAAAATTTTACCCTTATTCAGATAATTTCCCTCTGGCTCTTGACAAAATAATAAAGTTACTTGAATTATGTGTATCTAATAACGTATTTAATTCGGGGAGTCATTCTATAAGCAAAAATTCGGGTGTAGCATGGGTAGCACTTCAATTCCTGTTTTGGCCAATGTATACATGGAATATTTTGAAACCTAAAATGCAAGAAAACAAAATCCATGCTGTGGATGAGACGTTCAGATGATATTCTAATATTTTGGGATAACAGGTGGGGCAATTTCAACGAATTCCTTTCCATATTAATTGCATTAGTGCCCAGCACCAAATTTGACGTTTAGTGAGAACCAGACAACAAAATTCCTTTTATTGATGCTTTAATAGAGAAACGATTGAGTACAAATTTACCATTTACAGAAAACAGCATTCTCGCTTTCATACATTCTTTATTTCAGTTATCATGACATTTCTATCAAGATAGGCATAGCCGACAACCTATTCTTAAGAGCCTTACGGATTTGTTCCCCAGATTTCCTTGAAAAGGAATTTGAACTAATTTGTAAGCAGCTGTCATTTTTAAGGTATACTGACCATATAATTGAGAAACCAATTCATACAGTAAATGTAATTTTCTACCGACCCCCTAAAGACAAGACCAGAGATATACACAGCAATAAAATAAAAATCCCACAACTGAACAGGATTAAAAGGTGACACAGACTATCGGAAAATTTAACACTTTTGCCTTTACCTACCCAAATACCATAGCCAAATCCCTGATTAACGTCCAACAAAAGCCAATCCCCAAAGACACAGGAGTATGAGAAATCCCATGCCTGGACTCTAACCAGTTTTATATCGGTTTTACAGGAATATTAATTCCCCAGATATTAATACAACATAAATGGTCAGTTAAGTATGGACAACAGAACTTAGCCATTTTTAACCATATAAGTAACCATAACCACAGAATAAACTGAAATTTTTCATGTGTAATTTATAGCAGCAAATGTTGGTACAAGAGCCAGATGATAGAATCGGCCTTGATTAAACTAAGACAGGTAATGAACATCTCAGGAGGCATCTGGGATTCAGATATGATAGATAATCTTCCATCAACCAATGATTGAGAAGATTAAAGAGATATTATCAACCGGGGTGACATAGTTAAGCGGCTACCTGTGGATGAATCTCTTAGTATAAATATCGCCTTTTCTAAAACTTTTCTCATTCATTACCTGATGAAGGATCAGTAATTCTCAAGTGTCAAATTTGGTGCAAAACCCATTCAAGAACGACCTAAAGAGGGCACTATTTCTTGCACATTTAAAACACCTCTTACGTATACAGATGAAACTTTGTAGACATATCCTCTAGACTCTCCTGATAAAGGATCACGAGTTTTTAAGTATCGTAATTGGTGCAATACCCATTCAAGAACGGCCTAAAGAGGGTGTCATTATTAGCACATTTTTGAAAAGGCCTATATTCACTTTCTTTGGGCTTATATATTCAATCATGTCATCTCCTCCACATGTGCCACACCACTCTATTGCGAGCTCTTCTGTTAATCTTATAACTACTATTGTTTCATTGAATATATAAGCGAGACACTTTTTGAATGACATTATTAATTGTGCCTTTTCTTTTCAGGTGCTCGTGATTATGAAAATTAGAGTTACATAATACCATATAGTGGCAACTTTGCTTTGAATGGAAGTAAGCCAGTTAAGAGGTTTCTAAACTGATAAGTTTATATTATTGCCTTGGGCAGAGTAATAAAAAACAAATTTGGTAATGTTTTTTAATTAATTTTAAATTTTGATAAACTATTATTGCATTAAGATCTTTCATGAGTTTATGGGGTTATTTCAAAACTTTAGGGTTTGAGATCTTTTTTCGAGTGTCTCCTAATTGAGAGCCTTGTGTGTTCTACACATTGCTGGATTATTACGTGAAATGAAATTAAAATTTTTTTTCTTGAATTCGTTGCTTGTATTATAATTATTATTATTATTTCGGATACTCTTGTCACTACAAAGCCTGAAGATCCAAGTTCAAATAAATTTTGAAGAAATTGTGATGTCCGGCACCGGGAAACGAACCCAGGTCCCATAATCACAAAAAGGTTACATGACCTCTTTGTGATTATGGAACCTGGGTTCGTTTCCCTGGACCGGACTTCAT
>NC_087209.1:85006839-85014339 GCF_015104395.2 Macrobrachium nipponense
TTTTGTTACTTTCTTTCCATTGGCATGTTTTTTTTGTTTTCTTTTTCCATTGGTATGTTTTTTCCCGCTTTCTTTTCCATTGGCATGTTTTTTCCGCTTTCTTTTCCATTGGTCATTGTTTTTCCGCTTTCCTTTTCTTTTCATTGGTGTATGTTTTTCCGCTTTCTTTTCCATTGGCATGTTTTTTTTTCCGCTTTCTTTTCCATTGGTATGTTTTTCTGCTTTTATTTTCCATTTTTTTTGTTACTTTCTTTTCCATTGGTATATTGTGTTACTCTCTTTTCCCATTCCGGAGGCTTTCGGTTTCTAAAGTGTTGTGTATAAGTCCAGAGTTGTCCACCTGTAGTTGCCTAAAAAGTTCTTAACACTGTATCTTCCTTTCCTCTCAGTGGTCTTTGTTTTTATTCGTTCGTTATCTTATTAATTAGTTAACAACAATTATTAGATTCTTGGGAGCCATAATTTCTCAAATCAAATCCATGTAATCCTTAACAAATTCAGACCAGTAAATAATGAGTATATATAAGCATAACTCGATAGATTTTATAACAAGCAGAAGGAAAAGTATTTTACAAATCTATAACACCTGACTGGCTGACAGGCTAGGTCAGTAAACTCGGGGATTACACAAATGATTCCCTTTCTATTTATATTTTTTTTTCATTTTCTATATACTGTCAATAGAAAATTCCCAATTAAGGAACATAAACAAAAATTAACGAATAATTATGTACAAACATTAACTGTAATGCAAATCCGAGAAGGTACGCAAATACTCTGGCACTCCTAGGCAATATTGTCGTCTCTGTTAAGAACTTACCATCCGTAGATATAATGAATATAGCCCCAGCTGGGAAAGTCATTATTCGTGGTATTGTAAAGATAAGAGATTTTTGAATAGGAAAGCTATTAGGGAAATAGAAAATACAGATAAACACAAACATCAAAAACATTTTAGAGATTAAAATCCTTTCCATAGCTGATAGAGTCGTATTTTATACAGTGACCTGGGGGCGGGGCCAGTGGGGGAGGCAGAGCACGAACGTCACAGACTCCCGAGATTACTAGAACTTCTTAGAAGGATCTGGATGAAGTATTACATCAGAAATCGTGGCGTTCCTCACGTCACGTCGGCGCCTGTCAAGTTCCACAACACTCCTGCCGATTCTAGAACCATCATGAGAAACAGGCACCTCCTCCAACACACGCGTGAAAGCCTCCGTGCTGCAGACTTCTCGACGATGCGTTTTCCTTTCCTTTAACTCGTAAACAATTACCATGACAATAAGTCATAAATCTTTTAATGAGAAATGAAAGTGAAAGAAACACCGCGATGAAGCAGTTTGGTGTTACTTTCCTGAGACGAAGTGACAGATGGTGGCTTTCACCCAAGACTTTACGAAGAAAAACTGAGATTCACAACTAGCCTTCACGATTGCCACAAACATCATGCTAACCCAACGTTTTGGTGATGTTGGTCATACGTCCACACCTTGAAACCTTCTGACAACGACATATAGAAAAATAATATTACTATTTGTTGCAACCATGATTTCATACAATATTAGAGCAGAAAAGGAAATTTCAATTCCGTGTCAGCCTAGAGGTAATTAACATGCAGTTTTTTTGTTCCGACACATATATACACAAATTACCATGTTTCTTTGAACAATTTCAAAATAAAAACACCATTCGCTGATAAACAATTTGAAAAGTTATAAAATCTAAAAAGCAAACCAATATTTCGTTTTACTTATGTATAAAAGGGGGAAAAATTGAGTTTACTCTATGAATCCCTTGTGAAACAAAAACTGGAATGTCAAGGGATTTTTGATCCACTCTTCTCATAAAAGTAAACTGTGATTATCGCATACATATAATGAACAAAATAATAAATAAACGCTATTTCTTGAAAAGTGGCGAATAGGTAGTATGGCTGAAAAGACTGATTGGTTGTTCAAAGGGTGACTGGTCACACTGAGAGATTGGAAGATGATAGGGGAAGTGTAAAACCCGGAGGTACAAGAAGAACGAAGGAAAGGAAGGCCAAAAAGTCGTGGAGGGAACAAAACTTCTTTGCAACCATGAAGTGCACGAGTGAGTGGTGCAGTGTGTGCGGACTGGTTTTGTTGATAAAGTAGAAGGCTCTGTAGAAGCTTTTTGAAAAGGGGTTTTGACTTAGTTTTGGTGTTTGTTGGATTGGAATTAAATTACAGATTTATTTCTTTAAAGAAACAGCTATCTAAGGTTAGAACTACAGGCGATATATGCATACATACATATAGAATAAATTTTTTGTCACATCACCGTGATTCATATACAAGCACAACTACAAATATCTTTAATAATCGCTGTACCTCGGAAATAATATGTTTTCGTATATGCTAACCGAAGGGGGAATATTTAAGTTAATAAGGTCGTCGTCTCGTGGATCGAACTACGGAAGACAAGAACTTATGACTGAAGTGGGAAATATATTATTTCCCAGGTAGAGCGAATCATGCACCACACACACACGCACTATATAGTATATATATAATATATACTATATATCTATAATATATATATATATATATATATATAGTATATATATTATATATATATATAATATATGTATATATATATATATATATATATATATATATATATATATATATTTATATATATAATATATATATATATATATATATATATATATTGGATATATATATATTATATATATATATAAATATATATATATATATATATATATATATATATATATATATATATATCTATATATATATATATATCTATATATATATATATATACAATATATTTATATGTATATATATATATATATTATATATATACTATATATATATTATATATATATATATATATATGTATCTATGTATGTAATATATATATATATATATATATATATATTATATATATATATATATATATATATATATATATATATATATATATATATATATGATATAATATATGTATATATATATATTATATATATATATATAGTATATATATATATATATATATATATATATAATATATATATATATATATATATATATATATATGTATATATATATATATATATATATATATATATATACTATATATATATATATATTACTATATATATATATATATATATATATATATATATATATATATATATATATATATATATATATATATATATATATATATATATATATTTTATATATATATATATATATATCTATATATATATATATATATATATATATATATATATATATATATATATATATATATATATATATATATATATATATATATTTATATATATATATATATATACTATATCATATATATATATTATATATATATATATATATATATATATATATATATGCATATTATATATACATATAATGATCACTGAAAAAGATACTTTTTATAGTTCCCACATAACATTTTCATGAAACATTTTGATTTATGTCGGATTATCACTAGCTATAATTACAAACCCTGAAGGAGGTGGGAAACTCACTCTCGAGGTAAAAAAAAAGAAAAAAGGAAAAAAAAAAAGGAAAAAAAAAAAAATTAAATCGCAAATTTTCCGTGTCCTGACAGACAACCCAAATTAATAAGTTCCCCCCAAATTTTCTCCCTACAGTGGTTGAAATTTCAGATATGTAAAAGTATATCTATCGGTACTAAAACGAATGAAATTTGATTTGGATAATTCCAGCAGATAAATCAAAGGCACCAATCACGATGTGAGATGCTGCATTAGAGAGAAAAGCATGAAAGCATGACCCTGTTAGGACTAGCTAGGCCTTTTTTTCTTTATCTCTAGCTGATAGATAAGATAAGTGAAGGAAGAATGAGGGCAGTTAGTTAGCTTCCCATGATAGGGTATAGTTTAGAAAGTTAAGTATTAGTAAGGCCTAATGTAAGTGTGGCTTATCCACAATTTTTTATTAGATACAGTTATAATTTTTTTCTTACTATGGCCTTAATATTAACATATAACAATAAGGATTTTGCCTCTATATTAGCATAGTGAATTGTACAGATTACTTACTTACTAGCCTAATCCTTTGACACCCACGGGATATATGAATTCGCGCCATATGTCTCTTTCCTGTGATATCTCTGAGCTCAGACCCAATTCTCAGACCCTGCCTCCCTCCGCAATTCCTCAGCCACGTTTCTCTTGGTCTACAACGTCGTCTCCGGCCCAGCGGCTTCCATTCAGGTACATCCTGGACTACCTCATCTTCTCTTCTTAAAATAATGCCCCGTCCATCACAATCTTGATAATCTAACTATCTAACAAGAAATTTAGCATTAGTTGTTTCTTTCAGTACTGTACCACGATTTGTGCCCCATAAGTTAATATCGATTTGACAAGTGAATGTATATTTTATTTTGTTGTGAACTGATATTTGATTTGACCTCCAAACTGATTTTAGCATGCCCATGAATTCTTCAGAAGTAAATTATATGTTAATATGCTTACCATTAAGGTACTCTAAAAAACGAGGTATCTGGCCACGATGATACGTTTTTAATTTTTAAGAGTCGTGACCAGATACTTCGTTTGTAAATTGACTTAGTTTATAATGTGTTATAATAATGATTTTGCAATATATGTACATAGTAAATTCTACCATTTACGATATTCACAAGACATTTCTTAATAGTATAATGGTTGAGGTCCATTGCGATGAATATATAAAGATACTTTTCTCCACCATCTGTGGTCTGTGTTGTTTGGGTAGTTTCCTCTCTTCTGCTTCCGTTTTCTCCTTAAATTATCCATTGTATTAAACTAGGTTACTTCACATTTTGTTTCCAATCTGTATATTTTCTGATTAATTGGTTATAATTTGTATTTTTTGTGTATTTGTTGTAAATTCAGATCGTCATCTTCTGATTGTTTTCTCATTGCGAGGCTTAATTAATATTTCTTATTTTTAAGAATTCCTGTAATACCCTCATATTGGAAGTCGATGCTAACGTGTGGGTCTTGGTGGATATTCCATTATTGGTCTTATTAAACTTTCATAGAAATGGATTTTAATATCTGTGTCCATGTGCCTAAACCTTTGCATTATATTTTGTGGTCGTGCTATTTTTAGCCTTTCTCTTACTTGTCTTGATATTCCTCTTTGTTAGAATTGCCTTCGTAGTATTCTTGTGCCTTTAATAAAATTCACTGGTTGTTGATCCAACATTATTTGTGCAGGTTTGTATACAGATACTGATACTAGTTGGAATTTAGGTTTATTTGTTTTTTTTTTATCTTCCACTACTTTTGAAATTGCTTTATTCTTTCAATTTGGTCAAGTCTTTTGTGCTACTTGTCTATTCAAAGTTGGGTCTCTCATTCATGTATGTTATTCTGGGTGTATTATTATTTGAGTTCTATCAGCTACAAAGTAGACATCAGTACAGTACGCTGTTGGTGAAGTCACGTCTGAATATATATATATATATATATATATATATATATATATATATATATATATATATATATATATATATATATATATATATATATATATATATAAAATATATGGTATATATATATATTATATATATATATATATATATATATATATATCATATATATATATATATATATATATATATATATATATATATATATATATATATATATATATATATATATATATATATATATATATATATATATATACATATATATATATATATATATATATATATATATTTTTTATATATATATATATATATATATATATATATATATATATATGAATAATTATCACATCGAACCGTGATCCATTTATATATCAATTCAAGCTACAAATGTCCTTTAATATCTAAATTCACTTTACCTCCCCAAATGAATATTTGTTTTTCATATATGGTACCGAAGGGGAAATTTTTGAATTGATAATAATTTCGTCCCCCCACCCCATGGGATCGAACCACCGTTCCAAGTGGACGGGGACGAAATCAGAACAGTCAGTGACGCTATCCAATCAGAAACCAACAGAGACGCTATAAGTTCATATCGATTCTTGACCTTACCCAAACAAATCACCCCTCGATCTGGATGCTTTCGTAATTAGAATCGATATGGAACCCCGTACCATGTTGGCCAATTCGAGCGTTTGACAGCACGTAGCCTTTTGTTATGAATAATTATCACATCGAACCGTGATCCATTTATATATCAATTCAAGCGACAAATGTCCTTAATATCTAAATTCACTTTTACCTCCCAAATGATATATTTTCATATATGTACCGAAGGGGAATTTTAATTATTGATAATAATTTCGTCCCCCCATGGGATCGAACCACCGTCCAAGTGGATGGGGACGAAATCAGAACAGTCAGTGACGCTATCAATCAGCCAACAGAGACGCTATAAGTTCATATCGATTCTGACCTTACAAATCACCCTCGATCTGGATGCTTTCGTAATTAGAATCGATATGGAACCCCGTCTACCATGTTGGCCAATTCGAGCGTTTGACAGCACGTAGCCTTTTGTTATGAATAATTATCACATCGAACCGTGATCCATTTATATATCAATTCAAGCTACAAATGTCCTTTAATATCTAAATTCACTTTACCTCCCAAATGATATATTTTCATATATGTACCGAAGGGGAATTTTTTAATTGATAATAATTTCGTCCCCCCATGGGATCGAACCACCGTCCAAGTGGACGGGGACGAAATCGGAACAGTCAGTGACGCTATCCAATCAGCCAACAGAGACGCTATAAGTTCATATCGATTCTGACCTTACAAATCCACCCTCGATCTGGATGCTTTGTTCGTAATTAGAATCGATATGGAACCCCGTCTACCATGTTGGCCAAAATTCGAGCGTTTGACAGCACGTAGCCTTTTGTTTATGAACTAATTATCACATCGAACGTGATCCATTTATATATCAATTCAAGCTACAAAGTGCCTAATATCTAAATTCACTTTAACCTCCCAAATGATAATTTTTCAAATATATGTACGAAGGGGAATTTTTTAATTGATAATAATTTCGTCCCCCCATGGGATAGAACCACCGTCCACCGGTGGACGGGGACGAAAATCAGAACAGTCAGTGACGCTATCCAATCAGCCAACAGAGACGCTATAAGTTTCATATCGATTCTGACCTTACAAATCACCCTCGATCTGGATGCTTTCCGTAATTAAGAATCGATATGGGGAACCCCGTCTAACCATGTTTGGGCCAATTCGGGGGGAGCGTTTGACAGCACGTAGCCTTTTGTTATGAATAATTATCACATCGAACCGTGATCCATTTATATATCAATTCAAGCTGACAAATGTCCTTTAATATCTAAATTCACTTTACCTCCCAAATGATATATTTTCATATATGTACCGAAGGGAATTTTTTAATTGATAATAATTTCGTCCCCCATGGGATCGAACCACCGTCCAAGTGGACGGGGACGAAATCAGAACAG
>NC_087209.1:85026839-85029490 GCF_015104395.2 Macrobrachium nipponense
CATCTCTACATGAATGACTTATTTAGTCCCAGTTCTTGGCATAAGGCCTAAACCATGTATTCCATCCTAAACCTTCGGGCCAGCCCTATGAATGTTGATAGTCAGCTCAGTGGTCTGGTTAAACTATTTCAGTAATAATAATAATAATCTAATAATTTCAAAAGGCTTACTAACTTAAATACAAAATTATTTGCTTTCTAGGTATAAAGTCCACCTATACAAAATGTCATATTGCAGATGACGAGAACGATTTCATTATTCAATCATTGTTTTTTTTTCATTCTCCTTAATCGCCTTTTTTTAATTTGTTGTTATCAAATACATTCCAGATCATGATAATCATTTGTATTATTGAAAATACTCATATAACACTAGCCATAGTTGGTATTCGAATTTTGGCTTGCACCAACCTAAATAGTCTTTCAGATAAGGAGAATATATTGATGAGCCTTGACATGTGGCGTTAAAATGACGAGAATTTTGATGATCCAGTTCTCTCATTACAATAAAGAGAAGAGCTGTGCGTGTTTCCTGTCACGGTGGTGCAAAATGTATAGGTGTTTAATACATTGCGCTATTGGCATTGTGGTCACTGAGCTGCCGTGGCTGTTGTATACATTTCACCATTTAAGAGTTAATAAAACACTTGAAGAACTGGTGAGTCACTTTCTGTAAGGATTGTTATAAAATTGTCTTAAATGTTATATATTGAGATTAGCGAATTGGTGAAAAGAGTTCGCTCTTTGATAATTGGGGGATGGAGGTCGCGTGGAAGACACAGAATGGGCAAGATAGATAGCGTGAAAGAGATACCGGAAAGGAGGCGCCTCCATAGTCTGGAAGCGAAAGAGTGCGTGATCCTACAGCAACCAGTGCTGTTTGCTTTTAAGCGCCGAAGGTTCACCCGCGATTCGGCAGTTGGAGTATGAATATAGCCGATAATTTTAGCTTGAGTGTTCTTGGAAGCCAGTTCTATTATAGGGAAGGGCTCAGAATCACATGAAATATTTCCTTTGTTAAACAAAATATATTTTAAAGCTTTCGTCCATCTGTGAATTTGGTCAGTAATTGAATGCATTTTTCTTATTAAGAAATATGCACATGCTTTAGTACTCACATTATTCTTATCCAAGTACAAGCCCACACACACGCGCACACACGCACACACACACAGACTATATATATATATAATATATACTATGATATATATATATATATATATTATATATATATAGATATATATATATATATACCTATATATATATATATATAGATATATATATATATCATATATATATATCTATATATATATATATATATATATATATATATATATATATATATATATATATATCTATATATATATATATATATATATATATATATATATATTGGTGTCCTCGTATTTATTTACACACGAGGCACCGGGTTGTTCTTTTGATCTGCAAAGAAGACGTCAGTTGGTATAACACCATTCATTCTTAGCTCAGTCTCTTTGACTGTGATGATATTCTCTAAGTTTCGTTCAATTTCAATTGCTTCTTTCTGGTGTGGAGGTTAAGTCGTTGAAACACATGGTACAAAATATAAGATATATTCTTCTATCTTACATCGTTGGATAGATGCAAAGAAGGTTTTAAATTGATGTTTAAGCTAAGAGAGGAAGGTGAAGTCTGAGATACATTTCGTTTACAAAATCATAGGAGAGCAAACACTGCTCAATATACAGACAGATGAACTAACATACGTAACTGGGTCAGTCATGTAGGCACGTCCGTTCTTTGTGGGAGAGTCAGCATAATTTCTCAGAGAAGGCATTGTTGATAATATTGTCAGCATAGATAATGACCTGACCCCAGGTGTCCACACACCGGGGTGCATCGTCAATCTTTCTGCCTAACTTCCTTGGTATCTGGCCTAGTTCTTTGTAACGTGCATTACTGTACAGAATGCGTACATACATTCTTAATTTAATGTAACCGTTACATATATATATATATATATATATATATATATATATATATATATATATATATATATATATATATATATATATATATATATATATATATATATATTATATATATATATATATATATATATATATATATATATATATATATATATATATATATATATATATATATATAGGCATGTGTGCGTGCGCGTATGTATCCGTTTGTGTCTGTGCTGTGCATGGTCACGCGTTCTTGGTTGTGTTTCTTTGCTCGCACATTTATATTTCATATATTTGAGATTTTATTGCAGAAAATTTGTTTGTAAAAGAACATGTAGAGAACGCCGGCTGACTGCCCTCCGGGATTTACATATTTTGTGGATTAATAAGTTTTTTCTTATTAGTGATTCTCTTTATTCCTTTAATCTCAGACTTTGGAAATCTTTCCCCTTCAACATTTCTCTCGAATTACCTTCATCCATAAGAATTAGACGTTTCTCTCGATGTGCTTTGTTATTGAATCTGGTTTATTTACTTCTTTTTCGTCTATTTACTTTCCCATAGTACTTAAATCTGCGTTTTTATTTAAGGTTCGCTGACATCATCATTTTTCATCTCCTATACCTGAAGCTTTGCTGGAGAATTCCGAAATATTATTCCTTGGAAATGAACAACTGTGAGGTCTTTATCATGT
>NC_087209.1:85029990-85039990 GCF_015104395.2 Macrobrachium nipponense
TCTTTATCATGTATGCTACCTATTACCTATTTTTTATATCCTTCCTGCACTATTAACCAGGGAAAGTATTTTCATGTTCATTATCAATTACTGTCTCATTACAGAAGAATACATTTGGAGTTGAAAAGGTTATAAGTGTCAATAGCTGTGGAGTTTCTTAAAGATTATCTGTGTCACTGGTCCTGTAATGGATTTGTTACCCTCTTTCTCTCTCTCTCTCTCTCTCTCTCTCTCTCTCTCTCTCTCTCAAACTATCCGTCTGTCTTTATAGAAAGTACCTTTCCCCATTTGATTCTATCTCATTTCCGTTATCACATGAGGGTAAAATTTAGGATTCTCATATCTTTTGTCTTTATAGAGCCTCCGCTTTCCTCAACTCGTTGGCTTTGTATCGTATTTGGCATTTAACTTGTTATTTAGTGAACTATCGTGGATATTTTTTTTTGTACAGCCGTATGTTATCGCTACGTTCTATGTATTCTGTCCTTTTTCATTTCGATATTACCTTGACATTATTATTTCCTGATTTCTAGTAACAAGCATAGACGTTTCAGACCAACATGGAGGCGGAGATTTGACATTCATCGGAAGATGCTCATTGTAATGGAGATACGAGTACATTGCTAAGTTTTTAATAGCATGGTGTGACACTATTTTTAGGTGATCTACTTATATAACTAACATAATTATGCAGAGGACGGAATATCGAGAAGTTTCGTCTTGGAGGGACATATGGATCGCTTTATTATAAGGCATAGTTTATAATAATTTCTTAAATGTAGCAGTATAGTTAGTTCATTATTTTCATAACTCACACTGACAGGAATTTTTTTTGCTAGTAGGATTTGCATATCAATGTAATTGCTTTCCACTGGGAGTTCAGTACTCGGCACCAGGAGAGAGAGAGAGAGAGAGAGAGATAGAATAATGACCAGTGTAATGGAACTGTAACTCGTGTACGCATATCTGAGTCTCCCCAGGAAATTGTGCAATGGCACTACTAACTATTTCCACAATACTTTCAGATTTATCCATTTGTCGTAAGAGTTGTATCCGATGTCGCTCGGAAAGCCGGAAAGACAAAGCTTTAATATCTGAAGATGATTGAACTAGGAAATTGTTTAACGATTCAACAAGCAAAGTGTAGGGAAAAGAAGATTGTTAATTTCTGTAATATTGTGGGCTAGAAAGCTGTTATTAAAAATCTTGGCCAAAAACGATATACGGAATTCTAGAGATCCAAAATAGCTTTTCCAAAAGTATGTAAAAGTATTTATACCGGTCCATTCACTTTAACTCTTGCAGAATAATACCGCTCCCTGCCAGTTGTTTGTCAGTATGACATGAAGCGCTCTTTACTTTTGCAGCAGTCACATCGAGGTATCAAAAGCGGAATGCTTTACATCCAAGCTTTGTCAGGACGGCAAAAAACATTTAACGTCTGCAATGTAATGTCGGTAACATAAAAGTACTTTGTAATTAACTCATGAGGAAATATTTAGGTTGCATCCAACAAAAATATAATGCATTTATTTATCAAGGGTTTTGCCACTGATGTGGAACACAAGAGCAAATTCATAGGGATGAATATATATATATATATATGATATATATATATATATATATATATATATATATATATATATATATATATATATATATATATATATGTATATATATATATATATATATATATATATATATATATATATATATCATATATATATATATATATATATATATGTATATATATATATATATATATATATATATATATATATATATATATATATATGTATATATATATATATATATATATATATATATATATATATATATACATATATTACAAGTCATTTTCGTAGTGAAATTCGAAATGTCCCTGGATGCTTCCCTTCTTCTCTCTTGCTGGACTAAATCTAGAACAGTATTAAGTGACCTTTGCCCTGCAGAGAAGGGAATTAGCAGAAGTGAAGACTTTGCTGTGAAAAATTAAACTGGATCTCTTTCCTAATCATAAAAGTTATGCTAATTATTTCAGTATTATCGCGTTTGTTGTGAATGTTCTTGTTTTTGCCCTGGTAATCATCATTGCAATCATCCTCCCTTTTATGTATCTAGGAGATTGTAGACGTAATCATGATAAAAGTTAAGTAAATCCCAAAGGTGTTCGATAAGCATAAGAAACCTCAGTTTGCATACTGGAATGAAAAAATAAATACGAGGATATGTCTACTGGTGCTTGAGTACCCAAAGCATAGGTGATTTATTGACCGAGTTACCATGAATAAAAAAAATATCCAGATGAATGTAATTCAAAAAGGTTAGGTGTATATAAGGTCGAAAATAATATTATATTAAATTTATGGATAAGGAAGGGGTTCCAGAATAAGGTAAATTGCCTTTAGCTAACATTCCTATGCAATACAAGTGAATCAGCATTAGCAGCTTCTATAATTTTTTCTATATTTTCACCTGCACCACTTACGTAATAGCAAAAAGATTGTGAACTCATGAAATAATTTGCACTGGGTAATAAAAGTCTGGCGTCAGTGACCTTAGCATGTGTGTGATTCCAATTTACAGAAATCTGTCAGTCAGATAGCGGTACATTCTTGAACACATTCTGGACCATCCCTCTATATCTAAGAGGAGATCGCTTTTAATTTTATTTTTTCTATAATTTAGCAGTGGCCAGATATTCCTATATTAATCATCATTTCCTGCCAAAGAACACTTTTCGTAGATCAAACTATTAAAAAATATTCCCTTGACATTCTGGAGAGAGAGAGAGAGAGAGAGAGAGAGAGAGAGAGAGAGAGAGAGAGAGAGAGAGAGAGAGAGAGAGAGACGCTATACGTCCATATCGCATTGCTTGAATCAGTGACAGCTTTCGAACTGCAAAGATCATCAATAATGGAAATAAACTGTCAATTAGTTTTCATTTACTCACCAAAGAGTGCGGGAGTTCTCACCATGTTATACAAATTCCCATTAATAAGTAGGGGTATTATGAGTGATTTCAGTTACTTATTACGTCCTGCGAGAAGTGTTACTGGAACCTTTGCTCCGATGACGTTTATGGACCTCATAATCATTTATTAAATATATATTCCTCTTCGCTGCGCTCCCGAAACATTGTCATTATTCAGGTGATTTGCTTTTAACTAAGAAAGTTATTTTGTTCTTCTTCTCCCTATTCTCTACTTTGGCAACTGATGTTGACTTGAGGTCAGCGGCCCAATGACCCACCAACCGGTGAACATTAGCGACTAATTGATCGTTATGCTGACGATTATAGAGAGCCTATGATAGGTGTTTTAATACGTAATAGTCCAAATGGTCAAATGATCGGTAAATCCTCAAGTACATTCATCATAGCAATGTCAATTATTAACTGTAATGTTGATGAAAAAATATCAGTAAACAAATGACACTTCAACGATGGAGTTGCCCTGATGATATCGAATATACATAAGTCAGTGTATAAAGCTTTTTTATAGATCTATTTTTGATGAGGGAAACCGTTTGATGGTTGTTTTGATAAAACGCAGCCTTAAACTAAAGGGACATTGCAGGCCTATATCCACTGTCATTTCCAGTATAAACTCAAAGACAATTGATCCATAGTGGAGGTGCGAGGCATTCCTCCTGTCAACTCGTCAACGCCTTTCAAATCTTTTTACTGTCAGTTTCCGTTTCAGCGATGAATGGCCCCATAGGTTCCAGTGCTTGGCCTTTGGTCTAAATTCTATATTCAGTTCAGTTCAGAAATATTAGCTAGCGAACTAATATTTCTTTCATTTAACTGACGCGACAAGTATTCTGAAAGGGAGTAAATCGTGCCCATTTTATTCCAAGTCGAAAAAAACGATTTGACGAATCGAAATACTCTTATCTTGAAAGAGCGTCATATTTCACAACTGAGGAGACTGTAAAAGCTCTTTGTCCTTGTTCATATATTTCATTTCATTCTTTTAAATTAGGCATCGCCTTGAATATTTGCACATCGGGCAATTTGATGTGCTTCTGATGATGCCCATGATCTATATATATATATATATATATATATATATATATATATATCATCATTATATATATATATATATATATATATATATATATATATATTATATATGTATATATATATATATATATATATATATATATATATATATATATATATATATATCATATATATATAGTATATATATATATATATATATATATATATATATATATATTATATATATATATACATAGTGAATTCCACAGGAAAATGATAGTCAGAAATCCAGCGCTTTCGTCTTTACTCAGACATTGTCAAGGAGTTAATGAGGAAGAATTGGAGAGAAAGGTCTCAGGTACAACACAAGATCAGAATACCAGATGGTAATTGTCAAAAAGGGTAAAAATTAAAAGAGATAATCCAGGATATCGGATATCAAGCGGTCACAAACCTAAACAGATTGACCATAACCGAAATTACAAAGTTTCTTTACCGTGCAAAACATGTAAAAACTGAATATATTAATTTTGTTGCTTATATTTATCTACAACTTTTTTCATTATGAAAGCATCAAGTTTAAATAAACCAAGACTTAAATTTAGAACATTTCTATTATTTGACTTGATGAAAAACAAGATTCAATTGAAATTCCTTTTAACTGTGTCATTACATGGGATTAAGGCTCTTGCTTGACTCCAGTTAATAGGATGGTCTAAATCTCTCATATGTATCTCTCATATATATATATATATATATATATATATATATATATATTATATATCTATATATATATATCTATATATATATATCATATATATACTATATGATATACTATATATATATATATATATATCGGATATCTATATATACTAATATATAATATATATACACATATATATATATATATATATATAATATTTTATATATAATATATATATATATTATTATAATATATATATTATATGTATATATATATCTTATTATATATCTATTATAATATATATATATTATAATTTAGATATATGCTCTATATATATATATATATCTATAGATATATAGATATATTATATATATATATAATAATAATATATTTATATATAATATACCATACATCTATATATATGTAATATATATATATAAATATAATGTATATATACATAATATATAATATTATATCTATATAGATATAATATAACATAATATATATATATATATATATATATCTGTATAGATACTATATATATATATATATATATTTATATATATACATTATATATATATATATTATTTAATATATATATATATATATATATAATATATATATAGATATATATATATAATATATATATATATATATATATATAGATATATATATATATATATATATCATATATATATATATATATATAGTGAACAAGACCACAGTTGATGGTCGAAAGCTTTAATCCTGTACAAGAATAAATATATTTTTAAACTACAAGAGGATTTTACTTCATTGCGGATTGTATCCTCATTTACTTAGAGGTACGACATAGTACCTGGCTTCTGCATATATATATATATATATATAATATATATATAATTAGAATATATATATATATAATATAATATATATATTTCGTATAACTGACAGATAGGATTATAAAGAGATTAGTACCTAGAATCCGACACACTGGAAGGATGAGAAACCTTCCCAAACAAGCATAAACAATGGGTGCAATTAAAAGTTTAAGACAATCATCTCAGATACAATTTCAAGACAATTAAAGGATTATAGGTGACAGCTATTCAGAACTTGGTAAACAAAACCATATTCACAATACATGTCAGACATACATTACAACAAAATTAATAACTCTAAGGCAACTGATTTTTATTTAAGTCAGTAATTATATCTTTGAGGTCATTCTTAAACTTGTTACAGATACAAGGGTCTAAATGATAAAGGCCATGACTAACATTGAAATTACAATGAAAAGTAAGTTGTATTAAAACAGATTCTAAAAGATTTCGTGATAAGACATCTCTTGACCTTGCAATTACTGAACTATCAATCCAATTTATTCGGTGGTTGTTTTCACTTTAATGAATGAATAATGCATTAAAGTTTTGCCCAGTTTTTACAGAATATTTATGCTGGCTTAGCCTTACTTCTAAGCCTTTGCTAGACTATCCGAGATAAAATGAGGGACAATCCATACATGGAATTTTATATATTATGTTTTTGCCTTCTCTGGCGCCATTTTTTATTAACCTTCCTTTTAGTGTGTTATTATAGGAAAAAACAAGGTTGACATTAAAAGCTTTTAACAATGATTTAATTGTTTCAAATCCGTTAAAATAAGGCAAACTGAGAATGTTCTTAGAATTTTCTTTCTGCGTGTTACTTACAGTATAAAACTTTTTGTGGGCTTTATTATAACAAATGTCTAATATATGTGAAGGATAGCATAAATCTTTCCTTATTTTTCTTATGTATTCAATTTCTTGATCCAAATATTATGGACTGACAATTCGCAATGCTAGTAAAAACATAGAGGGAAAAATTGATATTTTTATGTTAAGATGGTGGCCTGAGAAGAAATGAACATAAGTTAACCCTCTTACGCCGAAGCGGTAAAAAAAAAAATTGTCTCCTGTGTGCTGGAGGGGTTTCGGAGTGAGCGCGGAAGCAGAAAAAATATTTTTTTTTTTAAATCACAGCGCGCTTAGTTTTCAAGATTAAGAGTTCATTTTTTGCTCCTTTTTTTGTCATTGCCTGAAGTTTAGTAAGCAACCATCAGAAATGAAAAAAGTTATCATTATCATATATAAATAATGCGATATATGATAGCGCAAAAACGAAATTTCATATATAATTGTATTCAAATTGCGCTGTGCGCAAAACGGTTAAAGGTAACAAGTTATTTTTTTATTGTTGTAATATACACTAAATTGCGATCATTTTGGTATATAACACATTGTAAAACGATAAAAGCAACACAGAGAAAATATTATCACAAAATAATGCATGAATTTGTAACGCGCGGACATAAACAAATATTTTTTTCAAAAATTCACCATAAATCTAAATATTGTCCTAGAGACTTCCAATTTCTTTCAAAATGAAGACAGATCATTGAATATTACTATACTGTAAGAGTATTAGCTTACAATTGCAGTTTTCTGACATATATTTTTTATATGCAATTATTTCGGAAATAAGAAAAGCTAAAACCTTCAAATATTTTTCGTTTTATTCTACATGAAATTGCGCACATTTTCATATATATAACTCTATGAAATGCCTAATATGAAACGGAGCAAATATTCCGAGAATGGGACGGACGTATTTCGGAGATTTGTGGCGGAGAATCCGCGCGCGGAGGGAAGGAAATATTTTTTTTTAAATTCACCATAAATCTAAATATTTTGCTAGAGACTTCGAATTTGTTTCAAGATGAAGATGAATGCCTGAATATTACTAGACTGTAAGAGTTTTAGCTTACAATTGCGTTTTTCGACCATTTCGGTAGAGTGAAAGTTGACCGAACGTGGTTTTTTTTTCTTTTTATCGTGATTTATATGCGAATATTTAAAAATTGAGAAAAGTTACAACCTTCAATTTTTTTTTTTATTCTACATGAAATTGCGCACATTTTCATATATAAAACTTTATGTAACGGCTAATTTAAAATGGTGCAAACATTACCACAATCGCACGTATGATTTTTTCGGAAGAGTTACCGCGCGGACGTAAAGAAAATGTTATTTTTTTCATAAATTCACCATAAATCGAAATATTGTGCTAGAGACTTCCAATTTGTTGCAATATTAAGGTAAATTCTTGAATATTACTAGAATATAAGCGTTTTAGCTTACAATTGCGTTTTTCGACCATTTCGGTAGAGTCAAAGTTGACCAAAGGTTGAAATTTTGGCAATTATCGTTATTTATATGAAAATATCTCAAAACTGATAAAAGCTACAGCCATGGGTTGTTTTTAGTTGTATTGTGCATGAAATTGCGCACATTTCCATATATAAAACTTTACATAACGGCTAATTTTAAAATGGTGCAAACATTACCACAATCGCATGTGTGATTTTTTTCGGAAGAGTTACCGCGCGGACGTAAGGAAAAAGTTTTTTTCATAAATTCACTATAAATCGAAATATTGTGCTAGAGACTTCCAATTAGTTGCAAAATTAAGATAAATGATTGAATATTACTAGAATATAAGCGTTTTAGCTTACAATTGCGTTTTTAGACCATTTCGGTAGAGTCAAAGTTAACCAAAGGTTGAAATTTTGGCAACTATCGTTATTTATATGAAAATATCTCAAAACTGATAAAAGCTACAATCATGAGTATTTTATTGATGTATTTTAAATAGAAATTCGCACATTTTCATATATAATACTTCATGTAACGGCTAATTTACAATGGTACAAATATTATGTCAAAGTGACAAAATAATTTCCGAGATGTGTCACAGATACTTTTTAGTGCGGCAAGAAAGAAATTCGCGCTTGCGCGCCTGCGTATCGATTGTAAACAAAACAACACCTTGATCCCTGAACTCCCAGCATCCCCAAGGCGTGGGATTCAAAAGTTTTAGGCTGGTAGGCCTATAAGTATTTTTCCGCGAATTTAAAAAAAAACTTTTGTAAGTCGACGTAAAATACGTCCAGTCGGCACACGGGAGACAAAAAATGTCGACGTAAAATACGTCCAGTCGGCGTAAGAGGGTTAAGTTGTTATTCGGTTTTTTATGAATACTGAATTTACATTGAAATGGTTCTCTATGTATCAAAACGGCAAAGAAAGGGAAGCAATTGTCTTTTTCTAATTCTAGAGTAAACTTAATCGATGGTACCTGGTTATTTAATTTAGAGAGTAAATCATTTACATCAATACCGACAGGAAGAACAGCTAAACCATCATCAACATAACAATATCACTTTACAGGAATATGAATGATATTAGGTAAGTAGCGATTTTCAAAGAATTCCATATACAGGTTTGAGAGTAATGGTGATAAAGGATTTCCCATTGCCATGCCAAAAATTTGTTGATAAAATTCACCATTGAATATAAACTTACAATCACAAATGCACAAACTCGTGAGTGAAATAATGTGACTTAGTTCATTACTAAGATATTTTAAAATAGAGTCTATAGGGACTTTAGTAAAAAGAGAACATACATCAAAACTAACGAATCTATCAGTAGGGCAAAGAGCAATTTTGTTTAATTTATCAACTAAATCTAGAGAATTATATATATGAGAATCGGAGAAGGTTCCTTGCTGCCACGCCGTCTAAGAGGGTATGACAATCACCCATTCAATGAATTTAGTGCCATGATGTTGAAACAGCACATAGCAGCCGCCAAGCAAGAAGAGAAAGAGGAACTGGAAAGAACAAGGATCTCTTTCAATCATTCCATCCCGGCTGATTGGAAGGACTCGCTACGATGGGAAATTTACGAAAAACTACGTAGGACTACAGATGCCCTGAAAAGGAAACTCGACAGAAAACTTAAAAATCTTATTGATAGCAGTGATTGGACTAATTGTGCACGTCAAGATTGTGTTGTTAACTTATCTAGTAAACAAATAAGTGAAAATGTTGTGAGTGCTCTTGGATATGGTTTATCTTTCTTTGTAACAAGTAGACCTTCTGCTTTAATGATTGCGTCATCCCTAAGTAAATTTGAAAAATATTGTGATCTTCCTCAAAATCATGTTGACATGATTAAAGGTATTATTTATGGAGCTGCCAATGTTAAGCATGAAAGTAACTTCCCTGCTTGCTATAAGAAAAGTTTGACCGATCTTAAAAAGGACAATACTATCCACATTAAAAAAGCTGATAAGTCAAATAGTATAGTAATTTTAGATAAAGCGGACTACATATCACGTATGCAAGCCCTACTGGATGATGATGTGACTTATAAAAAAACTAACAAAAAATCCCCTTGATCAAGTCATAAAAAACTTCAATAGCA
>NC_087209.1:85044990-85054990 GCF_015104395.2 Macrobrachium nipponense
GAGCTTTACTACCTACACACCGAGAGAGCTTACCTTACTACACCAACCGCCGGATAGGCCTTTAAGCAAAAGTTCATGTTGCCTCTCAAACTCAATACCTTTCGCGCGCAGGTAATTAGTGGTTTGGAGACAACATCAACCCACCTCGACTCCGGTAGTGTTTGTAGTGCTTTTGACAGCACGTAGGCCAATCTATAAGTCATATCACATTTCCTCAGTGATTCATATACATATATCGAGCTACAATGTCCTTTATATCTAATTCGCTCTACCTCGGAATTAATATATTTTCATATATGCTTAAGCGAAGGGGAATTTTTTGTCTCGATAATAGATTTGCCTGGGACCAAGGGCGCGAACCTATGGATCCTTGGGTCAAACCCAGGAACGTCAGTGAAGCTTTAACCTACTACACCACCGCGAGAGGCTAAAGGTTCAATGTCGCCTCTCACCCTCATATACCTTTCGCACGCAGGTAATTAGTGGTTTGGAGACAACATCAACCCACCTCGACTCCGGTAGTGTTTGTAGTGCTTTTGACAGCACGTAGCCAATCTATAAGTCATATCACATTTCCGTGATTCATATACATATATCGAGCTACAATGTCCTTTAATATCTAATTCGCTCTACCCGGATTAATTAATATATTTTCATATAGCTTAACCGAAAGGGGAATTTTTTGGGAATTTTTTTTCTCGATAATAGATTGCCTGGACCAGGGCGCGAACCTATGGATCCTTTCAAACCCAGGAAACGTCAGTGAAGCTTACCTACTACACCACTGCGAGAGGCTAAAAGTTCAAGTCGCCTCTACCCTACATATACCTTTCGCACGCAGGTAATTAGTGGTTTGGAGACAACATCAACCCACCTCGACTACGGTAGTGTTGTAGTGCTTTTGACAGCACGTAGCCAATCTATAAGTCATATCACATTTCCGTGATTCATATACATATATCGAGCTACAATGTCCTTAATATCTAATTCGCTCTACCTCGGAATTAATATATTTTCATATATGCTTAACCGAAGCCACTACAAAAACACTACCGGAGTCGAGGTGGGTTGATGTTGTCTCCAAACCACTAATTACCTGCGTGCGAAGGTATATGAGGGTGAGAGGCGACATGAACTTTTAGCCTCTCGCGGTGGTGTAGTAGGTAAAGCTTCACTGACGTTCCTGGGTTTGAAAGGATCCATAGGTTCGCGCCCTGGTCCAGGCAAATCTATTATCGAGAAAACATTCCCCTTCGGTTAAGCATATATGAAAATATATTAAATTCCGAGGTAGAGCAAATTAGATATTAAAGGACATTGTAGCTCGATATATGTATATGAATCACGGAAATGTGATATGACTTATAGATTGGCTACATGCTGTCAAAAGCACTACAAACACCCTGGAGTCGAGGTGGGTTGATGTTGTCTCCAAACCACTAATTACCTGCGTGCGAAAGGTATATGAGGGTGAGAGGCAACATGAACTTTTAGCCTCTCGCGGTGGTGTAGTAGGTAAAGCTTCACTGACGTTCCTGGGTTTGAAAGGATCCATAGGTTCGCGCCCTGGTCCAGGCAAATCTATTATCGAGAAAAAATTCCCCTTCGGTTAAGCATATATGAAAATATATTAATTCCGAGGTAGAGCGAATTAGATATTAAAGGACATTGTAGCTCGATATATGTATATGAATCACGGAAATGTGATGGACTTATAGATTGGCTACGTGCTGTCCAAAAGAAAAGCAATACAAACACTACCGGAGTCGTGGGTGATGTTGTCTCCAAACCACTAATTACCTGCGTGCGAAAGGTATATGAGGGTGAGAGACATGAACTTTTAGCCTCTCGCGGTGGTGTAGTAGGTAAAGCTTCACTGACGTTCCTGGGTTTGAAAGGATCCATAGGTTCGCGCCCTGTGCGAATAGATATTAAAGGACATTTGTAGCTGATATATGTATATGAATCACGGAAATGTGATATGACTTATAGATTGGCTACGTGCTGTCAAAAGCACTACAAATATTACCGGAGTCGAGGGGGGTGTTGATGTTGTCTCCAAACCACTAATTACCTGCGTGCGAAAGGTATATGAGGGTGAGAGGCTACATGAATTTTCTTTTAGCCCCTCGCTTGGTGGTGTAGTAGGTAAAGCTTCACTGACGTTCCTAGGTTTGAAAGGATCCATAGGTTCGCGCCCTGGTCCAGCCAAATCTATTATCGGAGAAAAAATTCCCCTTCGGTTAAGCATATATGAAAATATATTAATTCCGAGGTAGAGCGAAATAGATATTAAAGGACATTGTAGCTCGTATAATGTATATGAATCACGGAAATGAAATGATATGACTTATAGATTGGCTACGTGCTGTCAAAAGCACTACAAACACTACCGAAGTCGAGGTGGGTTGATGTTGTCTCCAAACCACTAATTACCTGCGTGCGAAAGGTAATGAGGGTGAGAGGCGACATGAAACTTTTAGCCTCTCGCGGTGGTGTAGTAGGTTAAGTTCACGACGTTCCTGGGTTTGAAAGGATCCATAGGTTCGCCCCCTGGTCCAGGCAAATCTATTATCGAGAAAAAATTCCCCTTCGGTTAAGCATATATGAAAATATATTAATTCCGAGGTAGAGCGAATTAGATATTAAAGGACATTGTAGCTCGATATATGTATATGAATCACGGAAATGTGATATGACTTATAGATTGGCTACGTGCTGTCAAAAGCATTATAAACACTACCGGAGCCGAGGTGGGTTGATGTTGTCTCCAAACCACTAATTACCTGCGTGCGAAAGGTATATGAGGGTGAGAGGCGACCATGAACTTTTAGCCTCTCGCGATGGTGTATTAGGTAAGCTTCACTGGACGTTCCTGGGTTTTAAAGGATCCATAGTTTCCGCCGCCCTGTCCATGCAATCTATTATCGAGAAAAATTCCCTTCGGTTAAGCATAGATGAACATTTTAATTTCCGATGTAGAGCGAATTAGATTATTAAAGGACATTGTAGCTGCTATATGTAATAGTGAATCAACGGAATGTGATATGACTTATGATTGGCTCGTGCTGTCAAAAGCACTAAAAACACTACCGGAGTCGAGGTTGGGTTGATGCTGTCTCCAAACCACTGATAATTACCTGCGTGCGAAAGGTATGTGAGGGTGAGAGGCGACATGAAACTTTTAGCCTCTCGCGGTGGTGTAGTAGGTTAAAGCTTTCCACTGACGTTCCTGGGTTTGAAAGGATCCATAGTTTCGCGCCCTGGTCCAGGCAAATCTATTATCGAGAAAAAATTCCCCTTCGGTTAAGCATATATGAAAATATATTAATTCCGAGGTAGAGCGAATTAGATATTAAAGGACATTTGTAGCTCGATATATGTATATGGAATCACGGAAATGTGATATGACTTATACGATTGGCTACGTGCTGTCAAAGCACTACAAAACACTACGGGAGTCGAGGTGGGTTGATGTTGTCTCCAAACCACTAATTACTGCATGCGAAAGGTATATGAGGGTGAGGCGACTGAAACTTTTAGCCTCTCGCGGTGGTGTAGTAGGTAAAGCTTCACTGACGTTCCTGGGTTTGAAAGGATCCATAGGTTCGCGCCCTGGTCCAGCCAAATCTATTATCGAGAAAAATTCCCCTTCGGTTAAGCATATATGAAAATATATTAATTCCGAGGTAGAGCGAATTAGATATTAAAGGACATTGTAGCTCGATATATGTATATGAATCACGGAAATGTGATATGACTTATAGATTGGCTACGTGCTGTCAAAAGCACTACAAACAACTACCGGAGTCGAGTGGGTGATGTGTCTGAACACCACTTAATTACCTGCTGTTGCGAAAGGTATATGAGGTGAGAGGCGACATGAACTTGTTAGCTCGCGCGGGTGTAGTAGGTTAAAGCTTCACTGACGTTCCTGGGTTTGAAAAGGATCCATAGGTTCGACGCCCTGGTCAGGCAAATCTATTACGAGAAAAAATCCCCTCGGTTAGCATATATGAAAATTAGCATATACTAGTAGAGTGAATTAGATATTAAAGGACATTGTAGCTCGATATATGTATATGAATCACGGAAATGTGATATGACTTATAGATTGGCTACGTGCTGTCAAAAGCACTACAAACACTACCGGAGTCGAGGTGGGTTGATGTTGTCTCCAAACCACTAATTACCTGCGTGCGAAAGGTATATGAGGGTGAGAGGCGATAACTTTTAGCTCTCGGTGGTGAGTAGGTAAAGCTCAGACGTCCTGGGTGAAAGGATCCATAGGTTCGATGGTCCAAAGGCAAATCATTATCGACGAAAAAAATTCCTTCGGGTTTAAGCAAATATGAAAATATATTAATCCAGGTAGGAGTTGATTTCTTGATTGACATGGTAGCTTATATAAAAGTATATGATCAAAGGATGTGATGAACTTTTTATAGGAAATGGCTTAAACCGTCTGGTCCAGCAAAAAACTTCACCCCCAACAACCGAGTTAGGTGTTCTGGTTGTTCAACAAACTTATATTCTGCGTGCACGGTATATGAAAAGTGAGGGGGGACATGACTTTTAAGCCTTCTCGGGGGGGTGGTAGTAGTAGCTTCACTGAAGTTCCTGGGTTTGAGATCATTAGGTTCGCGCCCTTGGTCCAGGCAAATCATTATCGATGATTCCCTGCGGTAAGCATATATGATATATTAATTCCGGGTAGAGAATTAGTATTAAAGGACATTGTAGCGATATGTATCGAATCGGAAATGTGATATGACTTATAGATTGGCTACGTGCTGTCAAAAGCACTACAAACACTACCGGAGTCGAGGTGTGTTGATGTTGTCTCCAAACCACTAATTACCTGCGTGCGAAAGGTATATGAGGGTGAGAGGCGACATGAACTTTTAGCCTCTCGCGGTGGTGTAGTAGGTAAAGCTTCACTGACGTTCCTGGGTTTGAAAGGATCCATAGGTTCGCGCCCTGGTCCAGGCAAATCTATTATCGAGAAAAAATTCCCCTTCGGTTAAGCTATATGAAAATATATTAATTCCGAGGTAGAGCGAATTAGATATTAAAGGACATTGTAGCTCGATATATATATATATATATATATATATATATATATATATAATATATATATATATATATATATATATATATATATATATATATATATATATATATATATATATATATATAATATATATATATATATATATATATATATATATATATATATATATATAGGTATCTCGAAATTACTAAGGGGCGGATTTCTTACCGATTTATATAGTGGAATGTGATATAATATTCGTTTTATGTCTACTTTCGGATTTTAAATTAAGATAAGTGTTAGCATAAGCGCTGCGCCAACATGACCTATTATATTCGTTTGGGTGTCCGTAAGGACTAGCAATTCGTAAAGGTAAAATTGTAATTTACATAGGTCGAGTAATTGGCTTGTCTTGCATACTTATTATTTTTAATATTATTATTACTCGAGATGTAGAAATGCTGATTCTAAGCGGAAGTTTTAGGGCTTGTATTTAGAATAATAATGAAGTTTATAAGTCGAAAGAAAATATTCTTACATTTGAAAGGAACATCGTCAGCAATACTGTCATCAATTCCCTCCAGCATTTTTACAGTAGAGGGAATAAGGTAAACCCCTGGAAATGGGTACTGTGACGTCACAGCACCTCGGCAGACTGTAGGCGGTGATGCTCTACTGAAAGAAGTATAAGTTATAGAATCTTAGACTCTAATAATTATGGTAAGGGAAGCTCTCCATTCATGGACTTTGGACGATGTTCTAAAAACTAATTCTATTTTCACGAAAAATTAAAGCACCATTTCTAGAGATTTCTGGATTAGAGAACACTAGCGGACAAAAACATGGGCATTATTGTCAATAACTTTATCAGAGACTAATATCACTAACAACTTTAGACGACAAGTTTTATCAAGAGGTAAAATAGAACCCATTACAGTAGAGGGTGTCCTTCACGATTTGAAAATATTTAAATTGTTGTGTACAGTATTATACTTGCGGAGCGAGTCGTGGATTTGTTTCAGGTAATATAGGTCAGTTATTCGACAAAGTTTATTTTTGTTGAGTTTTAACTCCATTCCTCACCAACTGCTCAACTTGGTTATCGGTTTTAAATATTTCTTATTATTAATTAGATAAGCAGTTTTCAATAAGATCTGTGTCGTGTTCAACAAATTACCCCAGATGTGTCTAAGGATTTTTCGAAATAATCTGACATTCTATGCTGTCCATAGTTTTAAACACGTGTATAAGATCTGGTATATAGCTTCTGATACTTAATTAACTTGAAGAATCAAGTGAAATATAGGGCTAAGATAAGCCCTGTTTTACGACTGTTGTGGATATCGCCTTGGATGCAATTAATTAATTAGGTCTGAAAGCGTATCAGGCGTAACTAGTTAATTCCGGTTGGCGTAGACTTGCGGCATATCAAGAGAGTGTTCTGGAATAAGGGTGAATTACCTTCAAATAATACGAAAACTGTTCTGGGTCTTTTCCGCTTATATGTTATGTTGATTAGGATCTCATAACAAAAGCAAATTAATTAACGATGTAATATGAGATTGCCGTAAAAATGTGAACTATAAAAAAAAAAATTTGGATGTGTTCAGTTTACAACTACATTATAAATTATGGCATTGGAGAAACAAATCCACAGTTATGTAAATGTACATATATTTGAATTTAAAACTGCAAGGATAGCTTTCGGGAATCTGTTCGGATCCCCTTATCAATGAAGACTCGTGATAATATAGGGATTTTTTAATGATAGCATTTTTTTAAGGTAAGATGCTATAATATTTTGTTTAATTAAGGCATGATGCAATTCATGCAGCCCAATTTTATTGACGTGAAAAGACTACAATATTTCACGTGTGCGCGCTAATAGATATTTCATAGATAAGTTTGAAAATTTGATGTGTCACAGTAAACAAAACTAATACAGAAAAAATATTCCGCACGAGTTCGAACATAATTTATCTGTATGAATAATCAAAATCATAATAATGACTGCAAGGGGAAAGAGCAGTAATTTCAGTAAATGAAGTGACCTTATCCTTCTGGAAAATTTGACTGTTTCCATTGGTCTGCTCTGCGTTTTCATTCTTTTTAAAGATTTACAAGGATAACTTTATTTTATATACTCACTATAAATATATCGTAAGTTGTTTATGAAAAGATAGGAGCACACTCACACACATATATAAATACAGACATATATATATATATATATATATATATATATACTATATATATATATATATATATATATATATATATATATATATATATATATATATAAAGGTTTTTGCCACGAAGGAAAAAAAATGAAAAGCAAGATAGTCAAGCACTTTCGGTCTAGTTCGACCATTTACTCAGGCACAACTGATCTTACAGAAAAAAACATAATTAAGGTAGGCTTAATATCCAAACTGACTACAAGATTAGCAATAAGGTCGATTTTACTCTACAAAAACGAGGAAACGCCTGAGGGCAGCCACACCTTGGAGGATACATACGCGGTCAACAGACGATTCATCCAGTAAACAATACGTTTTGAAAAAAAAGAAAAAAAGGGAGAGGCATATACAACTTATTATCATGAAATTTACAAATGTTCCCCAAAAAATTATTAATGAAAAGACGAGAAAGAAAAAAAATATAAATATATCGAGAAAGAGAGAGAGGAAGAGAGAATATCGAGCAAGAGAGATAGAGAGAGAGAGAGAGAGAGAGAGAGAGAGAGAGAGAGAGAGAGAGAGAGAGAGAGAGAGAGAGAGAAATAATAACTATATACATGTGGGACAAATTTATTAGTCGTTCATTTATTTTAAGGTCTTTCATAAACATTTTACAAATATACGGGTCCAAATGGTACATTCCCGGAAAAAGATTTAGGTTGTTTTTATTAGTGATTTGTATAATTGCTGATTCCAATAAATTTCTTGAAACATAATCATTAGATCTAGTAATTACAGAGGTATCACCCCAATTAATACAATGAGATTTTTCACTCAGATGGATAAACAGTGCATTTGAAGTCTGGGCTGTTCTAACTGAATACAAAAGCTGCATAATACGTACACATAAATTTTTACTTGACTGACCAACGTAAAACGATGGGCAATCCTTACAAGGAATTTTGTAAATGATGTTATTTGTTACGGGACTTTTCTTAATTAGTATATCTTTAATGGTATTGTTATAAGAGAACATTACATTAACATTAAACGATTTAAACATTGATTTTATGGTTTCAAATCCACGAAAATAAGGTAAGCTATGTACATTTTTAGGCATTTCTTTTTCATTAATAGCAACACTATAAAACTTTTTGTGAGCTTTTTGATAACAAAAATCAGTTAAATGAGGTGGGTAGCAGAGATCGTTTCCTATCTTCTTTATGTATTCTATCCTTGGTCAAGCACGTAGGAACATAGAAGAAAAAAATTAAATTTTAATATTAAGATGGTGGCCAGAATAAAAATGTACATATGTTAGATTATTTGTGGGTTATCTATAAATACTGAATTTATATTGGAAAGATTCTCTATGTATTAAAACATATAGGAAAGGGATGACATTGTTATTTTCAATTTCAACATTGAATTTTATGGATGGAACTAAATTATTCAATTTAGACAATAACTCATTTGCATCGATACCAAAAGGTAAGACTACTAAGATGTCATCAACATATCTGTATCATTTTAAGGGGACAAATGTGATATTCGGGAGGTGTTGTCTTTCAAAAAATTCCATATATAAGTTTGAAAGGAGAGGTGATAAAGGGTTACCCATGGCCATACCAAATATTTGTTGGTAATATTCTCCATTAAAAATAAATCTGCAATCACAAATACATAACTTAATCAAGGAAAGTATGTGACTAACGGACATGGGCAATTCATGCAGTACAAGTTCATTACTTAAATATTCTAGCACAGAGTCAATAGGGACTTTTGTAAACAAGGAACATACATCAAAACTGACAAAGATATCGCTAGGGTTTAGTACAATGTTATTTAATTTTTCCACAAGGTCAAGAGAATTCCGGATGTGTGAATTAGATACAGTTCCTAGTAGCGGGGATAACAATTTATTAAGATATTTAGATAGTTTATAAGCAATTGATCCTACACTACTAATAATTGGGCGCATAGGTTTGTTTTCCTTATGAGTTTTGACTAGGCCATATAAATAAGGTAATGAGGGACACTTTACAGTTAACTGACACAAAAGTTCTTTTTTGTCTTTAAGAATTTGTTTGATATTGATATTAAAGTTTTTTATTACTTGGTCCAACGGATTTTTAGCGAGTTTTTTTGTAAGTTATTTCGTCTTCTAGTAAAGTATGCATGCGTGATATGTATTCAGTTTTGTCCAGAACTACTAAACTATTGGATTTATCAGCCTTAGTAATGTGTAAGCTATTATCATTCTTCAATTCTTTTAAACTTTTTCTGTAGCGAGCGGGGAAGTTATTTTCATGATACGTCATGCCTTTAATAATGTCTAAATGATTTTGTGGTAGGTCACAGTATTTTTCAAACTTATATAGAAATGTCGCTATTGATAAAGCTGAGGGTTTGTTACAAATGAAGAAAGACAACCCAAAGCCTAATGCACGCACTGCATTATCACTTATTTGTTGCTTGATAAATTCACACAATCACTTCTAGCATTATTGGTCCAATCACTGTCGTTGATAAGGTTGTTTAATTTTCTGTCCAGTTTTCTAATTAAAGTGTCTGTAGTTCTATGAAGTTTTTCATATATTTCTTGCGTTAATGCGTGTTTCCAGTCATTGGGAATCGAGTAGTTGAAATTACGTCGGCTTTTTCCAGTTCTTTAAATTTCTCCTTTTCCTCCATTTTTGTGGCAGCAATGTGACGTTTAAATGTCATCGAAGAAAATTCGTTAAAAAGATGTTGATCGTATCTTCTT
>NC_087209.1:85069990-85082490 GCF_015104395.2 Macrobrachium nipponense
ATTTATTGACTCTAGCTGCCTGTGAAGTTCAGAGAAAATTAATTCATGTTCATGTTGTAAAAATTCAATTCTCTTATTCTGATCGTTAATTTTAAGACGATTGGAAATTCCAAGACCTAGGCTTGCTACGGAACCGAATAGATTATGTGCAGCAAAGATAAAGGGATTGCGCCTTTCTACGAAAAAGGTGCTTATATCCTCTGTCAGACTCGTAAAACCCAGTTAATAAATCTAAGTGTACTCTTTCAAACGGTTGGTTTGGCACGGGGTAGGCCCCAAGGCTGACAGTTCACAAAAATCTCCAGGAATTCCTTAATAATCTCAATAATTTAGTCCCTTCTATAAAATTTACTGTAGAGGAAGAAAGAAATTGTAATTTGAATTTTCTTGATGTAACTGTCCATAGAAATGATAGAAATTTCACCTTTTCAGTCTTCCGAAAATCAACTAACATTGCCTCTTGTTCATTACTACTCCAATCATCATCAAAATGTTAAATTCTCTGTTTTTTCTGGGATGTTCCTAAGGGCTTTATGTGTCTGTAGCCCGCAGTTTATTGACACTGAAATTAAAACTATTTATGGTATTGCATTGAAACTTAAATACCCAAGGACTTTTGTAGTTGTGGCATGGAAAAGAGCTAGAAAAACATTTTATTCAACTAATGACAAACTTGAACTTAGTAAGCATAACATCCTAAATTTACCCTATGATGAAAGGTTTTTAGATATTCCTAGAATTTTATAGCTTTTTAACATAAATGTTGTTTACAGTAATATTATTGTCAAGAGTTTAGTAATCAAAAATTCTCCTAAAGATCTTCCAGGCTGCATATATGAAATTCCTTGCAAAAAGTGTGATAAAGTCTATTACGGACAGACCAGTGAATCTTTTTCACATCGTCTCAAACAGCATCAATATTCTGTGAGAACTGGGCAAATATCGAATGCATTATTTGTACATATGAGAGATTTAGACCATCCTATTAACTGGAGTCAAGCAAGAGCCTTAATCCCATGTAATGACACAGTTAAAAGGAATATCATTGAATCTTGTTTCATCAAGTCAAATAATAGAAATATTCTAAATTTAAGTCTTGATTTATTTAAACTTGATGCTTTCATAATGAAAAAAGTTGTAGATATATATAAGCAACAAAATTAATATATTCAGCTTTTACATGTTTTGGACTGTAAAGATACTTTGTAATTTCGTTAGGGTCAAATCTGTTTAGGTTTGTGACCGTGTGATATCCGATAATCCTGGATTATCTATTTTAATTTTTACACTTTTGACAATTAACCATCTGGTATTCTTGATCTTGTTGCGTACCTGAGACCTTTCTCTCCAATTGTATTTCATTAGCTCCTTGACAATGTCTTGGATTTCTGATTATCATTTTCCTGTGGGATTCGCTTATTTATGAAGTCACGTGCATCTACTGTGATTTTGTAAGCACACACACACACACACACACACACAAATATATATATATATATATATATATATAATATAATATTAATATATATATAGTATATATATATATTATATATAATATTATTTAATATATATAATTTATATATGTATGTATATATAAGGGCCGGAGCTGGAGCTCAAAGAAGATATCATGAATGAAGTACCAGGGAAAGGCATCCTCATCCTTTGACAGTCAATTTCAATGCCGACGTTTCGCGACGTAGTCGTATTTTCACGGCTTTTCAACGAGGACGACAACTTCAATATTATAAAGAACCTGGCGAAAGAGGAGGACGTGGCAGTAATAAAACCCGATAAAGGTAAGGAAGGGTCTTGTCATTCTGGAAGAAAATGAATATTTAAATAAAATGGGAGTTATTTTAAATGACCAGACAAAATTCGAAAGAATAGGCGTACCTGACTATTACAACATTTTCAGAGTAGAGGATAAAATTAACAGATTTTTAGGAACACTCAAACAAAATAGCGTAATTATTGATAACACTTATCAAGACTTGTTTTCTACAGGATCGTCATATGGTATTTTACATGGTCTCCCGTAATAATTGTTTTCATTTACGACTTTTTCAGATATCTAAAGAAACTGCTAATGGAAAAAATGGCGCATTCAAAACCTGTATCTACTGTGCCGAGACTGAAGATGTATGCAAGTTTCCCTTTCATGCAAGACAATACCTTCAGGAGAGCAAGCACATCCATTATTCAAAAGAGTTTTCTGGCTGTGAATTTGAAAATTATCCCCAAAAATCCCCAAACAATTAGATTTATGTTTAGAGTCAAAGACCGACTCATTCCTCTGTTTTCGTTCATTGTCGTTTATAAATACACTTGCCCAGATGTGATCACGGGACATACGTGGGATGCACGAAGAGGCTGTTGAAGGTTCGAACAGATTCCCACAGGGCTATAAGGCCATAGAAGGTTAAAAAGCAGGTTAGCAAGGTTTTTCCATCTTAAGCCAACTGCAGAACAACAACGACCTAACTATCTTAGAATCTATAATCATCTAAAAGACTGTACCGTCGTTAAACACCCAAACGTCCTCTGTAAAATTGTTTATAGCATAGTTTGGGCAACTATAATAGTTTGCCTCTCTCTGTTTTATTTATTTTGTTAGACTTGCTCTTTCTTTCATATACTCTTTTTACGGTATTGGGAGATGTTCCCATTACATTTTACTATAGACTAATTTGAGTGTTAATGTTCGCAATTATGTATTTTTTAGTCTTGAAAATGCAACTTGGAATTCGTCGCGAAAAGTAGGCATTGAAATAAACTGTCAAAGGATGAGGGTGCCTTTCCCTAGTACTTCCTTCTTGATATATATATATATATATATATATATATATATATATATATATATATATATATATATATTTATATACATGCATTTATACAAATATATACATAATACACACACACACACACACACACACACACACACATATATATATATAATATATATATATATATATATATATATATATATATATATATATATATATATATATATATGTATATATATATATATATATATATATATATATATATTATAGAATCTACTGGCCATTTTTACCACCGATGCATATGAAATTGTAATAGCCACAATGCTCTCTTAACTTCTGAAATTCTTTGCACTTTTTTGGATACGCTTGTCGCTACAAAGCCTTCAACTCCAACTTCAAAGGAAATTATGATGTCGGTAGCGGGAAACGAACCTCGTCGTGAATATGGTTTCGCGGCTACTGGCTACTCTAGAAGCAAGAGCCCGTGCTGTCATAAGGCCAGCTTAATGTCAAACAACAACATGTGTCGTGGGGTCGTTTCCCCTACCAGACATCATGATTTCTTCAAACATCTTTGAAGTTGGAGCTCAAGGCTGTGTAGCGACAAGCGTATAAAAAGAAGAGCAAAGAATTTGAAAAGTTAAGAGGGCATTGTGGCTATTACAATTTCTATATATATATATATAATATATATATATATATATATATATATATATATATGTATATATATATATATATATATATATATATCTATACTATATATATATATATATATATATATATATATATATATATATATATATATATATATATATATATATATATATATATATATATATATATATATATATATATATATATGATAATGAATTTGTTGTAAGCACGACAGTTACGTAAGAGAGTGGGCATTATCTACATGCGTGTTCCATCGTCTATTGGATTAAAACTGAGGTTTGGCCAGTTTTCACTGATTGAATACAGGGCACTCAATGGCCCGGCTCCGTAAAATGGGAAGATTTGTGTTAAAGAGGAACAACAAGGTACGGTAGAAAAAGAGAAGACCCCAAACACTTATGCTTTTGAGGACCACCTCAGGTTTTTTTATTTAATTTTTTTTGTGACCACTTAAGACCTTTCTATTTAGGCCCTTTGCTCCCTTTATATATTATTATTGCTTTTGTATTTTTCCTTTGTACCATAATGCAGGTAAACTATATCTAATATTTAATGGAAATCAGATAGCTTTACCGAAAAATTTTGCGGTAAGACGAAGAGACATATTATTTTCAAAATAACCTTAAAGCTATCATCCATATCTTTTTCTTCCTTCTCAAAACTGTCATTAAGTATGAAAGTCGATCATCCTCAAAGTGCTTAAATTGGATGCTAAAGACCTATTGTGTAGTTGATATTGTTGATTGATTGTACTGCCTTGCTTTCATATTTTAGGGCAAACAGTAATCAGTTTTAGATATTTTCATTTGTAAAAGAAGACAGCTCATTGAAATTTCCAAAAATAATAGCTTAGTATCCTGATAAACCTTAAAAGTACATTATTGCTTATGAGAAATTAACTCTCTCTGTCTCCCTGTATCATTCATTCTCTTCATAATAAGAATGATGGGTATTGATGCTTTCTCCCTGATAGAAGTAACGAATTATAAGTAATAACAATTTTGATAATAAATATATTGATGATGATGATAACGTAGAAGACGGTACATGAAGGAGGTTACAAAAAATTTATGTGTGTTAAACTTGTTGACTTGCATATTGTTGTATGGACTAATAAAAACAATGATCTTTAAAAAATCAGGATGAAATCCAACGGATATTTTATCCACAAAACTTACAAAGTTTTAAGGACCAAAGTCGCTGTCGTCCGGCAGCCATAAAATGACCAGACGGTTTTTCGGAAGCGTCTGGGAATGGACTGAAAGGCCTTGTTTGATCCGATTCCCGTTTGCTGGTTCTCGGAAATCCTTTGACTTCCATCTCCTGTTTGTCCCTGCCTTCGTGACCTTGACTTTTCGCTACTCTTATTTGTTGTTTCATATTTAATTTTCCTTTGTACGCTGTTCTCAAAACCACATCAGACCTGCTATTGTATCATATACGCATGTTATGAATCGATTTTGTACAATACATCTGGCTGTTTAATTTGTATTGTTTTATAAGAATTAATTTAAGAGAAAGAACAGAAAGATGAGGCTGGGGTAAGCTGAATAGATTCGTGTTTCCGGAGAGGTTACATAAGGCCCTTAATAGACTTGGCATATGTATGATATAAAGATTTTCAAGTCATGTGAATGTGGAGGGTAGCAGTAATGGACGCCACCAACGATTACGAAAACAAATCGGAACAATCGATAATTCATGAAAACACATACGAGGCTCGCAACAAAATACCGGACACAATTGAGGTACAAAGTCAATTTTACCAGAATGTGAAAGGGAGATTCAAGATAAAATCGGGGATAAAACGAAAAGAAAGGAATGAGAACACAGGGCAAAATCAAGGCAAGCCCGGAGATCTCATATATTTACGATAGTCAAGGAAAATTGTCCACTAAGACCATCCGTGGTATCAGCGAGACCACCGCAGAGAAGACTGGAGAAATTTATTTCCAACTTAATGGGAAAACTGTTGTGGGTTTTATTGTTTTTATTATTATTATTATTATTATTATTATTATTATTATTATTATTATTATTATTATTATATTGAAATAATTTTAACTATAACACGAGCTCATCATCAGCTCTCACAGGATTCGCCCGAAGGATTTGTATTTTTTATATATATATATATATATATATATGTATATATATATATATCTATATATATATATATATTTATATATATATATATATATATATATATATATATATATATATATTGTCATGATATAAAAAAATTTCAAAGTTTTATAAAAAGCTTAATTGTAAATGATAAAGCTTTTGAAAAATTTCAGACCCTTTTATTTGCAAAACTTGATAGCTACCGCTTCTTCATGCTTCGGACATTCACAAGACAAATGTTTAATTGTCATCATTAATTTACATGTTCGTATTTCAGAAACAAAACGTTCTTCGATTATTACAAGTCTTTATTAAGGTATGATATATATATATATATATATATATATATATATATATAGATATATATATATATATATATATATATATGTATATATATATATATATGTAAGGTGATAAAAAGAATGACCCTATTTCATGATTAAATATTTTATAAAGGAAAAATAGCAAAAAATAGAACTTATAATACAAGTATTCTACTAACCGTCAAGTTTTATTTCACATGTTACAAGTGCTCAATATGGCCACCCCTTGCAGCACGAACAACATCAATACGATATGAGAATTCTTCCCAAACACGTTGAAGCACATCAGGATCAGTTCAATTGATCGCTGATGTTATTCGATGTTTTAAGTTTTCTAGGTTAGTGGCAATGGCGGAACAAAGACTTTATCTTTTACAAACCCCCAGAGAAAAAAATCACAAAGTGTGAGGTCAGGAGATCTAAGACGCCAAGCACAAAGAGCACTCACTGTCTTGGGCCCCTATCCCACCAATCCATCGCTGAGGCAGTTTTTTTCATTTAAAAACGCTCTAACTTAAAGAAAACTGGGAAATCTGATCTTTCAAACACCCACTCCCTCATTCTGATTCATACATTTACTTAAGAAATATTTGATCATGAAATAGGGTCATTCTTTTTTAATCACCCTGTATTAGAAACACAAACACACACACACACACATAGCACGGGGGGCGGGGGAGTGGGGGGGGGGGGGGGGTGGGGGGGGGGGGGGGGAGGGGGGGGGGGGGGGCGGCCACGATGTGCCGACATTGTTTGAACAGTAATATCATCGTTGTTTTTCAACGTAGAAGAAAATTAAGAGCATATTTGGGATTCCCGTGAAAGGTTCTATCAGAATAAAGATTTTTTTCTACGAATAATAAAGAAGTTCACATGGCCGGATATCCGGATCAAAATAACTAATATCAACGTTATTTTTCATCGTAGAATAAAATTGGAAATGTAAGAGCATATTTGAAATCCGCATGAAAAGTTCTATCAGAGTAATGCTTTTTATTTCTGTACGAATAATGATAATAATATAGAAACTCAGCAGTAATCACCATCATCGGCGCGCAACTCCCAAAGCTCTTCATTCCTGATCTCTTCACTCAACACATCCATGACCTGGACAAACAAAACTCGGTTAATACTGACCCCTATTGTAATCCAACACCAAAACTTCAAAGTTTTCTGCTTCTCTAACTGCTGTTTTTACTTTTGTGCTCGTACACACACATCGTAGTAGAAAAGTAAGAGCATGTTTGGAATTCTCCTGATAAGCTATTTCAGACAATGCTTTTTACTTATCTATAAATAATAATAATAATAATATAATAATAATAATAATAATAATAATAATAATAATAATAATAATAATAAGGAAGTCACCATGGCCGAATATTCAGCCGGATGTCCGGATCAAGATGGCAGCCGGCTAAAAACTATCACCTATAAAATCTATATAAAAGGTCCAACTTTGATTCCACTCGGTACTTCAGTTTCGTAGTACATACAAACATCAGAGCTGGGCATCGCTACTCAAATTTTGGTTCCGCAGCCCACATCTCCGCAACTTTGAGAGGTGGTTGCCGCTACCGCAACTTTTCGAACTTTTGGAAACCGCTAACGCACCTCAGCTACCGTTACTTTCAGTGTCAAGCGGAACCAAAGCGCAACTCGAAATAAATAGCGTTTTTAATAAAACAGAACTTCTAACACGTTTATTGATTTAAACACAAAGTAGTGGGAAAACACTATTTTTTCTCCATTAGCGTAATACCCTAATAGAGTAAAAATACCTTACAAGGATACAATTGTACCCTTATAAAGTATTTTTACTTGAAATCACTAAATCAGCACCATAAATGCACAATGTTTTTATTTTGAAACTCCTCCTCATTCCTCCTCCTCCTCCTCTTCCTCCTGCAGCTTCTTCAGGTTTGTTAAGGTTCCCCTTCTCTCAGACTCTGCAACGTCCAATGGTCACTCAGCCATTAAACTGGCAAATCGCAACACGTTAGCACGTTAATACGTCTCGTTACATTTTTCGGGTTTTCGTTTTTGAACGATAGCGGTATTAAATATTTGAGTTCCGGAACTTGCTACTCCGCTACTTTTGAGCACGTGGTAGCGGCCAATCAAGTCCTCAACCAAAAACGGGTTCTGCAAGTTGCGGAGGTGCGGACTAAAGTTGCAGGACGCCCACCTTTGATAAACATACATACATAGTCCGACCATCAGCTTATATATATATAGATGTGTTGAGTGAAGAGATCAGGAATGAGGATCTGTGGGAGTTGTTATACACCAGTGATCTGGTGATTACTGCTGAATATAAGGAGGATTTACAGAGAAGGGTTCCAGGGTGGCAGGGAAGATAGAGACTGAATAGTGATACAAAAAAAGAAGAGGCTTGATTATAAAACAGACATAAAAGTTTAAATACTCAGGATCTACTTTAAGCCAAGGGGGAGGAAGTGAGGCTGAAGTTGACAGTAGGTTAAAACCTGTGTTGGGGAAGTGGAGAGAGGTAGGTGGAGTTGTATGGGATCAGAAAATGCCAATCCAGCTAAGAGTCATGATGCATAGCGCAGTGATAAGACCAGTGTTAATGCATGCATCGGAAACATGGGCTCTAAGAAGAAAAAAGGCAGTAAAGCTTGAGAGAACAGAGATGAGAATTCTAAGGTGGATTATGGTGACATCTTTGCTTGAGATATTGGAAAAAGATGAAATTAGATGAAATAAGTCACGATTGAGATGGTATGGGCATATGTTGAGGATGAATGATGAGGAGGGAGTGAAGATTGCTTGGAAGGAACCTGTTAGAGGAAGAAGATCGAGAGGGAGACAGAGAATTAGATGGATAGATAAAGTGAGGGAAGATATGGAGAGAAGAGGTTTGGTGGAGGATGATGCCTTTAATAGAAGGCAGTGGAGAAGGCGCATCATGAAACAACCAACACCTTAATATGGGGATAACGGAGGGAAAGAAGTGTGTGTGTGTGTAGTTAAGTATGTATGTATGTGTTTATGTATCTACATATACATATGTTTATCTGCATGTATATATATATATATATATACATATATATATATATATATATATATATATATATATATATATATATATATATATATATATATATATATATATATATATATATACATATGTATATGTATATATAATATATTATTTATATATATATATATATAATATATATATATATATATATGTGTGTGTGTGTGTGTGTGTGTGTGTGTGTGTGCGTATGTGTGTGTATGTGTGTGTGTGTGTGTGTATGCTATTAAGTTGCTCGATACTTGTGAAGCAAAGAGAAAAATTGTGGAAGGCCGCCAATAAGACCCTGTTGATACAATTTTAGCGGTTTATTATCACAAAGAACAGATTGAAAATTAAATACAATTAATTTACAAAGGGACACATAATTAATTTGAAACAAATTACAGGGGGAACATATACAAGTACAGCTAAATTACAAATGGGAAATAGATCCAAGGACAGATGAATTGTAGGGGATAGATATCCCCAATTTGTACAGTTAATGTCATAGTTGGCAACAGAGTTGAATGTATATGTGAGTTCCACCACAAGGAATGCTCAGTAGCAAACTGGAAAGAAGATTACCAACAAAGCATTCAGTCGCACATGTAACGTAACAGGGTCTCCTAAAATGCAGAGAGATGCTCTGTTTATTATTAACATGCATAGGCTTATTATATGAAATGGATAGAGTCTAAGGCAGGAAGAGGCACGTAAATTCATTTACTAATTTTTGGCAAAGGTGATTTATTACGCAAAAGGACGTTAAATCACAGCCATATGAGATTCACAACAAAGGAAAACTTCGCGATGCAAAGACGAGAAAATTACAGAAAACAGAATGGGCGAAAACCCCCTTATCAAACACGTACCTACTTTACTTATGATATGCTTATTAGCTAAAAAGCTAGGCTGACTTCCAGATAGCCCTTCATACGGCTGCTTCTACTGTAGTAGAAGTTACTGGCATCGTATTATCTTAGACTCAGCAAAGCCCGCTTCACAAGTCTAAGAACTACCTCAGATCTCAGGAGATGTTGCCCCCTTGGCATTCCGCCAACATATGCCGACTTTTCCCTTCTCAGGGAATTGACCGACCTCTCCCAGTTCACATGAACAAGGATGTTGAGCCAGTTTATTCTAGTCAGCGCTGGTATAATCTGCAACGGAGGGATTTCACCCAGTACGAAAGTCGGAGAGCAATGGAAAAGGCTTGGCTTAATGCAGGGCCAAGACAATAGATGGACTTTGACAGAGAGGGAGAAACATAGAGCTGAAGCATTTTTTGTCTCGCTTTACCGAAAATCTACTCCTATACACCTTTTTCTGTAGTTCTTTTATTTTATCAATACCTGTTTTATCTGTTTTATATAAAATGGCAAGATGATTGTATAATTATATATATATATATATATATATATATATATATAATTTGTATATAGGATTCCCTTGGTTCAGCGGGTTTGGGCCCGTGAACTGACGAAATTATTATCAACTAAAAAATTCCCCTTCGGTTAACATATATGAAAAGATATTAATTCCGAGAGAGACCGAATTAGATATTTTTGAGTTTATTTGTAGCTTAATGCGTATTTATTAATCACGGTAGTGTGGTGAGACTCATATGTATATATATATATATATATATATATATATATATATATATATATATATATATATATATATATCTGGTAAAAATTTTCAAATTCTTTTTCCAGGAAATCTGGGGAACAAATTCTTAAGGCTCTTAAGAATAGGTTGCTGGCTTACGCTTATCTTGATAGGAATGTCAAGATAGCTAAAGCAGTGAATGTATGAAAGTGAGAACGTTGGTTTTCTGAAATATAGTATTTTTTTCTTTCTGTATTTTGGTGTTTTCATGGGCTCCTTTTATTAGGTATATATATATATATATATATATATATATATATATATATATATATATATATATTATATATATTATTATATATTCAAATCCAGATCAAGGGCAGGAATACAGAAGCAGATAAAAAGAGAACACAAAAAGAGAATTGTTAAGAAGAGACACCCATCCAAACACAGATGCACTTGGAAACTAAACAGTGAAAACCAGACTACCTACTTAAACACAGAAACACTTAAAAACACTGGAGGCTAATGTATCATTCTAGAGGATAATAACAAACTAAGAATAAAACATGAAAAAAAAAATTCCAGAGAAAGGCGGAGAGTTAAGACAAATACAAAGAAACAGCGGTTGTTTGACAGTTCAGAGAAGGAACTCATTGTTTAATATTTAATGTTTTAAGAATAAGCAGTTCTTGTTGGTTGTTTGTATAACCAATATTCTTAAAATCTTCGTAGCTGATTTCTGTTTTGCATTTAATGGTATGGCTCCGTAAATTATACGATTCTGGATCAATTAATCGCATCCGGTCCGATAACTTATTCCCCTGTGGGAATCGACCCAGACCCTGCATATATCTCTTTTAATTAATTTATAGTAAAATATTGTATTCTATCGTTTTAATATCTCCCTGATGATGTGATTACGAATCATGAAACGTTGGATATGTATATAATATATATATATATATATATATATCTATATATATATATATATATATATATATATATATATATATATATATATATATTATATAATAGTCATATCACATTACCGTAATTCTTATACATACATCGAGCTACAATGTCCTTTAATATCTAATTCGCTCTACCTCGGAACTAATATATTTTCTTTTTCATATATGAAAATATATTAATTCTGAGGTAGAGCGAGTTAGATATTAAAGGACGACATTGTAGCTCGATGTGCATATATATATATATATATATATATATATATATATATATATATATATATATATATATATAAATTATATATATATATGAGCATAGACAATCATATAGGAATTAGTGCCTTTAGCTCGTTCTAATCCGCTCCGTTTAGAATAAATGTTAGTCTCATGTGTTGGGAACTTCGTCTTTTTTCATTCCTCTAATGGACTGTGAATCATTGGGAACATGTCCCTTCATAGCCAGCCAGTTTCACTGGTTCCTATGATCCGCTCCCTCTGGTTCAAAATAGGTCTCTCTGAATTCATTTTAGTCCTTTTTTGTTAGGTGGAAGGGTGGGATTGTAGGGTAGGCTCTCCAGAGCGCCACTTATCTGAAAGGAGAGAGTTACTTCTCCCCTCAGGTGAGCTATATCAATCAAGCCATCACTTGACAAATTTAGTTTCTGTAAACCGGTTTTTGTTCATCTATTGTCAAACTTTGGAATTCTCTTTATTCATGAAGAGGAGGTTCTATTGCATGTTCTTGGGAGATTATTCACCCTTGTCTTATTTAAGATGTGTGACTGGACTGGATGTTGGTTTTATTTCATCCTTTCTCTTGAGTATCTGAAATAGAATATAATTGTCATTACTGCCACAACTATTTCCAACAGAAGCACTAAAGATGATAAAGATAATAATAATCTTGCATCATAAAAGAGAATTCACTTCAAGATGGAGAGACTAGAATATTCTGTGAAATATTTTT
>NC_087209.1:85084990-85097490 GCF_015104395.2 Macrobrachium nipponense
TGCTCATTTCAGCACTAATCATACACCACAAAATAAGACATGGCCGTTCTAAAAACGAGGCTGCTCCTAAGTGTCCAGTTATCTTACTCTCCCATAATGTTGGGGAATAGCTCGCACGTACTCAAGCACGAATTCACTTACAAGATACTCCCAGAAAAGTGTCGTCACTAATTCGTCACAAGTTCATGACGTCATATACAAATCATAGTCACACCCATAAATCTACTCAAAACCAGATTCTAATACCATATCTGCTTCCGCTCATGCACTTACACAGGATGTGGTCTGTTCTGCTTAGGCAGTGACCTTCGACATCACGCCACCCAAGGAGGTTGCGTCAACATTTTCGAAGCTGATGCTCAGCCTTGTCCATTAGGACCTCTGTTTCCACAGGGAGTCACCACAGAGAGTCAGGATGATGACATCTACGTTTCAAAGAATGTCATTGGTCATCACGTCCTCGTATTATCAGTCAATTAATATATATAATACATGTATGTATGAACATACTTATATGTGAGTAAAGATAAATGCCACGAAGGAAAAATAAACGAAGGAGTCTGCGAGATCTTTCGGCTGACAAGCCCTTTACTGAAGCAGCTACTGACAAAAATACGAGGAAAGACAATACAAGAAGGTTCGTATAACTGACAGATAGGGATTATAAAAGGATTAGTGCCTAGAATCCGACACACCTGGAAGATAAGAAACCTTCCCAAACAAGCATAACAAAGAGTGCAATTAAAGGTTTAAGACAATCATCTTAGATACAATCTCCAGACAATTAAAGGATTATAGGTGACAGCTATACGGAACCTGGTAGACAAAAACCATATTCACAAAAAATGACAGACATACATTACAATAAAAATTTTTTTTTAATAACTCTAAGGCAACTGATTTTTATTTAGTCAGTAATTATATATTTGAGGTCATTCTTAAACATGTTACAGATACAAGGGTCTAAATGAAAAAGGCCACGACTCACATTGAAATTACAATGAAAAGTAAGTTGTATTAAAGCAGATTCTAAAAGATTCGTGATAAGACATCTCTTGACCGTGCAATTACTGAACTGTCAATCCAATTAATTCGGTGGTTGTTTTCACTTAAATGAATAAATAATGCATTAGATTTTTGCCCAGTTTTTACAGAGTATTTATGCTGGCTTAGCCTTACTTCTAAGCCCTTGCTCGACTGTCCGAGGTAGAATGAGGGACAATCCATACATGGAATTTTATATATTATGTTGTTGCTTTCTCTGGGGCCATTTTTATTAACATTCTTTTTAGTGTGTTATTATAGGAAGAAACAAGGTTGACATTAAAAGCTTTTAACAATGGTTTAATGGTTTCAAATCCGTTAAAATAAGGCAAACTGAGAATGTTCTTAGAATTTTCTTTCTGTGTGTTGTTTCAGTATAAAACTTTTTTGTGGGCTTTATTATAACAAATGTCTAATATATGTGAAGGATAGCATAAATCTTTCCCTATTTTTCTTATGTATTCAATTTCTTGATCCAAATATTGTGGACTGACAATTCGTAATGCTCGTAAAAACATAGAGGAAAAAATTGATATTTTTATATTAAGATGGTGGCCTGAGAAGAAATGAACATAAGTTAAGTTGTTAGTCGGTTTCCTATAAATACTGAATTTACATTGAAATGGTTCTCTATGTATCAAAACGTCTAAGAAAGGGAGGCAATGTCTTTTTCTAATTCTAGAGTAAACTTAATCGATGGTACCTGGTTATTTAAGTTAGAGAGTAAATCATTTACATCAATACCGACAGGAAGAACAGCTAAACAATCATCAACGTAACGATACCACTTTACAGGAATATGAATGATATTAGGTAAGTAGCGTTTTGGAATTCTTCGAATAAACGCTACTTACCTAATATCATTCATATTCCTGTAAAGTGGTATCGTTACGTTGATGATTGTCGTAGCTGTTCTTCCTGTCGGTATTGATGTAAATGATTTACTCTCTAACTTAAATAACCAGGTACCATCGATTAAGTTTACTCTAGAATTAGAAAAAGACAATTGCCTCCCTCCCTTTCTTAGACGTTTGTTTGATACATAGAGAACCATTTCAATGTAAATTCAGTATTTATAGGAAACCGACTAACACTTAACTTATGTTCATTCTTCTCAGGCCACCATCTTAATATAAAAATATCAATTTTTCCTCTATGTTTTTACGAGCATTACGAATTGTCAGTCCACAATATTTGGATCAAGAAATTGAATACATAAGAAAAATAGGGAAAGATTATGCTATCCTTCACATATATTAGACATTTGTTATAATAAAGCCCACAAAAAGTTTTATACTGAAAACAACACACAGAAAGAAAATTCTAAGAACATTCTCAGTTTGCCTTATTTTAACGGATTTGAAACCATTAAAACCATTGTTAAAGCTTTTAATGTCAACCTTGTTTCTTCTATAATAACACACTAAAAAGAATGTTAATAAAAAAATGGCCCCAGAGAAAGCAACAACATAATATATAAAATTCCATGTATGGATTGTCCCTCATTCTACCTCGGACAGTCGAGCAAGGGCTTAGAAGTAAGGCTAAGCCAGCATAAATACCTCTGTAAAAACTGGGCAAAAATCTAATGCATTATTTATTCATTTAAGTGAAAACACCACCGAATTAATTGGATTGACAGTTCAGTAATTGCACGGTCAAGAGATGTCTTATCACGAAATCTTTTTAGAATCTGCTTTAATACAACTTACTTTTCATTGTAATTTCCAATGTGAGTCATGGCCTTTTTCATTTATTTACCCTTGTATCTGTAACATGTTTAAGAATGACCTCAAATATATAGAATTACTGACTTAAATAAAATCAGTTGCCTTAGAGTTATTAAAAATTTTTTTTATTGTAATGTATGTCTGTCATTTTTTTGTGAATATGGTTTTGTCTACCAGGTTCCGTATAGCTTGTCACCTATAATCCTTTAATTGTCTGGAGATTGTATCTAAGATGATTGTCTTAAAACCTTTATTGCACTCTTTGTTTATGGCTTGTTTGGGAAGGTTTCTTATCTTCCAGGTGTGTCGGATTCTAGGCACTAATCCTTTTATAATCCCTAAATCTGTCAGTTATACGAACCTTCTTGTATTGTCTTTCCTCGTATTTTTGTCAGTAGCTGCTTCAGTAAAGGGCTTGTCAGCCGAAAGCCTCTCGCAGACTCCTTCTTTTAGTATTTTTCCTTCGTGGCATTTATCTTTATTTATGGATTTATCACGTTCCTAACTTTCGTGATTTCTGTTATACTTATATGTGAGTGTCTGCGTCTGGCATCAAATTCACTTCACCTTACGAGTAAGAGACAAGCAAGGAGAAGTATAGCCCCCCAACCATGAGCAGGATCGGAGTATTCAGCTTGATGGCGGGAACTGGAACTATTGTCATATTTCTGAATTGTTATTTCTTCTCTAGTTTTACTTTGTAGTTTCAGCTAAGTGTATAAGTGTTATACCTCTATTTTGAAGGATTCATTTGCTTCACCTACTTTCAAAATACGTTGAAGACGTTGACAGCATGACACAGACGGCCTCCAGGATTCTCTCTCTCTCTCTCTCTCTCTCTCTCTCTCTCTCACTCCCACACACACATCAAACCTAATCTACCCAAAAGTATCTTATTCTATAAACTAACAAATAAGAAGTTCTACAAAGAACATAGTAAATAGTAAAAATGCTAAAAGAACAGAAGGAATGATAATGATCAATGAATCACTCCACAACAAACATCTTAGCAAGCACCAAAATTATAAATGGAATTCGTCCCCATTTCACTAATGAGATAACATTGTAATTATATGTACCTTAGTTATAGTTCATGTTAAATGACCAATTCCCATAATGGCTATGTTACATACATGTCTGTGCAGAAGCATGACTATCCCAATTTAGCCTGGTTCCATTTTGAAACATCTGCCAAGGAAGAAATATCCTTATCAACTCCATGAACTCATATATAAAAGCACCGATAATATACAGGCCATAAATGATAAATAAAATAGGGAGAAAAAAAAATGGGCATGACAATGCTAATTTAAGTGTTTCGGAACTCGCCCTTTTCAGCAAAAAATCGGAGCCTGGAATTCCGATGACCGACTACCACTGTTTCTCACCCGGCAATGAATTCATTTCACAAAATGCCTTTTCACCTAACGTCTTCCACAGCGCACAAACTAATACACATATCCGATTGGCAATCCTAGAAATCTGCTTCAAACCAAGCCAAACCTTCTAGAATCGAGAAGCTTCTACCTATAACACAGAGACAGCAGGTTCCGCCCGAGTAAGTGTTGCTGAATTAGCTTGTATTCAACGGTGGCTGTAAAAGAAGACTGTTGAATAAACAGACGTCCAGGTCACATCCCAATTGTCCGGATAATGTACACAAATTCCTACATTGTTAACTCTTATGATCTTGTTTTTATCAGAATGCTGACATTGTACTACTTCATCTCTCTCTTTCTCTCTTTCTCGTGCGCGCGGGTAGAAAATCTGTTAACAATTTCTTCTTAAGATGAAATACCTTTGTACTAGTAGGACTGCACCATGGATAGAAGTAGCATCGCATATGGAAAGCCAGCAGAAATTATGGACTTAATTTGCAAACGCATGGAATTAAGATGCAAAATGATCTGCTAACTATGATGATTTTCTGGAAAGATAGACTTGTTTCCAACTGAAATTCAGCAAAATTTATTCATGACGATGATACTTCTATTCATGGTGCAGTCACTAGCACAAAGGTATTGTTAACAGTTTTTCTACTTGCGCGCACGAGAAAGAGAGAAAGATAGAGATGAAGTAGTACAATGTCATGATTCTGATAAAAACAAGATCATGAGAGCTAACAATGGATATGCGACATTTAAAATCAGGGGATAAAAAAGTGAAATTAGTAACACACATATCCATTTTAAGCACAATAAGTAATGATATTTTGTCATTATTTTCCTTACGAAATTGAAGGTCATTCCCGCATTCATACTGAATGCCTCATCAAGTGCAGGTTATCTGGAATAACTCCAGCAGGTTTATGAATAATACAATATAAATCCCAAAACCACTATACACATATGTACACTATTTGGAACATGCCATTATGTAAACTCAGTTATGATGTCATAAATATGTCAGAACTGAGAACCTCATAATAACAGCTTAGATGGACCATGAAGTAAACAAACTCCGCCATCAAGGATTAAAAGTTACCAGAGAACGAAAATGTGAACAAATAAAAGTCAATACCCTCTAGTGACACAAGTCCGTAAGGACACCGAAACATCGGTATGTGTTACAAACCCGAGGACTGAAAATAAACAAGGAAGAATGAATGAGAAAAGGGAGGAATCGTTTGGAGACATTGAGGGGCGGTTGCTGTCGAATTTTGAGGACCATTTACTTTTCGGACTTTGAGGTAGAAAAATTACCCTGTGGGACTATCGCAGAAGCCTCTGGCAGTTATACATAGTTTTGCCCCTTTCTTTCTCTCTCTCTCTCTCTCTCTCTCTCTCTCTCTCTCTCTCTCTCTGTGCAACTCAAGCAAAAGTTGTCAGTTCTTAGCGCTTTGGCTGTAAAATTTTCAATAACAGGAGGGAAAATGTTCACAATGTGGATGCAAATTCCCTGGTCACAAATCGCCCTCTATAGAACTTTCCACCACAAGTGAAGTTCTTCAGTATCTTGCAAAAGATTTTCAGGGTCTAACGGAATATGAAGGAATCATAAATTTTTTCTTGAATCTTTGAAAGAGTCTTTTTAATACATGTTATCTAATGTTAAGTGATCCGATCCCTGGGATGAAGCATTTTACAGTAGTAATTAAAGTTTATTTTTTTTTTTTTAGATAATAAACTAACGTAGGTTGACTCTTCTCCAATTATTTCTTGTTATGTTGGTATCTGTTCGGTGAGAGTGACTCTGGTATTTGTGACACTCAGAATCGGTCAGTCTATTCGTTTCTATAGTAGTGTTGGGCAAACTGCGGGCCGCGGAAATCTGCAGTAATTTAGAAAAAAAAATTGTGAACATATATAATTCAGTTTATAGAATATAAATCTATATGCATGAGTTATACGTCAATATCCCATTTTCTCTAACAGTCTCTCCAATCCTACGAACAATGCCTCCTAAAAATCGTGAAACTGAAGATGAGGGTCGTACATTTGATGAAGAATGGATACACAAATATTTCTTCACCAGTTCTAAGGATAAAGCGATTCGTTTACTGTGTCAGGAGATGATTGCTGTTTTAAGAGAGTACAATGTGAAGACCTACGTCCAAGCAAAACACAGGGGGTTCTAGGCGCAACATGACCAATGATGAACGGAAAAAAAATGGATGGCCAATGCAACTGAAATCAGTGCATTATCATGGGATAGATTTACAAGCATAAAAACAGATAGTGCACGGACTTCACATGGGACAAATGTGGGCGTAATTAGACTCGTGGAAGACAAGATTAGAAAAGACAATCCTAGCCAAGCTTTCTTGTTTTTCCGCTGCATTTTGCACCAAGAAAATTTGTGTAAATCTGCAGTTAACTTGAAACGTGTGGTGGATCCAGTGGTAAGTGCATTAAACACCATCAGGGCAAGAGCACTCAATCTCAGACAATTAAAATCCCTCCTGGAGGATATCGAGGCAGAGCAATGTACGATGGCTCAGTCTCGGCAAAGTGCTGAAGCGAGTGTGAAATTACGGAAAGAAATTCTACTGTTTCTCGATATGAAAGGGACTGCTTGTGAATTTGTTACAAAAATGGACTATGACGAGTGGAAATATGAATCTATGTTTGCTGCTGATGTTATTGAAATGCTGAATATTCTAAATGTGAAATTCCAGGGAAAGGAACTTTTGGTTCATGAAATGTATAAGCATGTCAGATCATTTCAAGCAAAATCATCTTTGTTTTCAAGACAAGCAAGTGAGAGAAAGTTTACCCATTTTTCATTGTTGGGAAAGGAAAAAGTGCCGGCAAATGTGTGCTAAAAAATTAGGGATCAGTTGAGAAGTTTGATTGAAGAGTTTGAAAGGAGGTTTAATGATTTCAGATAGATTGAGCTTAAATTCAACTTATTAACTTCTCCTTTCTCTGCTGATGTCGATGCAGCACCTGATGAATTACAGCTTGAATTGTTAGACATTCAGTGTGATCATTCATTGAAGGAAATGTTTCACTCCCTACCATTAGTAGAGTTTACAAGTCACTCTCAGGTCAATGTTTTCCATGTTTATGAAATCTGGCTGACAGATTATTCTCTATTTTTGGTGCCAATTACATCTGTGAGCAGAGTTTTTCCTGCATGAAGACAAATGAGTCCAAGAACAGGTCCATGTTGTCAGTCACAAACTTAAGTGCAGTGATGAGACTTTCTACCGGCAACTTTGTGCCATACTTTAAAAGAATTGTAAAACAGAATTGTGACCAGAAACCTTTTTCTCATCAAATTGCTTCTGCGCTGGATTCTCAATTTGTTTGTTTTATTAACCAAGCTGTCTCTATGTTGCATTATCTTGAAGAGCACCAGCCGATTTTTAAAAAGTTTGACTTTTCATGGCCCACCATTGCGGCCCTCGCTCTGAAAAGTTTGCCCCCTTTTTACTGTAGCTCCTTTCATATTCTCTTTGTTCCATCTTACTTTCCACCCTCTCCTAACAACTGATTCGTAGTGCAACTGTGAGGTTTTCCTCCTGTTACACATTTCAAACTTTTACTGTCAAATTCCGTTTCATCATTGAATGATCTCAGTGGTTCCAGTGCTTGGCCTTTGCCTAAATTGTATACTTAGTTAACTTCACTCTTGCTCTTGGCTCACAACGTTCAGAGAGAGATACAGTAAATCATCCCTAAACTCTTAGGCTGTCTCGGGCCTCTTTTGTGCTTTTTGCGAAAGAAAATGTTTATCCACAGTTAGAGACTTTCATGATTTTGCAATTTTTTAAAGCAAACAAAAACAGTCGTTTGCGAGTAATGTTATGTAATTTGTGCAAATGTGGCTTACTAATATATTTGCAGTTGTCTCCCGTGAAAATTCATCATATATATATATATATAATATATATATATATATATATATATATATATATATATATATATATATATATATATATATATATATATATATATATATATATATGCTAGTATTTTGATAATGCATATTTCCTCTCTTGAATGTATGAAATGTTATATATAGAGTTTTGCAACATTTTTCAGATTCCTTAGCTACCTTAGAGTTATAGGATATCTTAAAATGTATGTTCAGATTTTGCACAACATAATTTAAACGTATATAATGTAGTGTAAAGAAAGAGAGGGAATAACTTTGTCCATTCCAAGATCGAATTGTTTCCTTAATATGTCATCGCCTTGAGATTAAGAGATCTCGAGGTCTCCGTTGTGTTTTGGATACATGTCAATCTTAATAAAGCTTACTTGCTCGACTTCTGTCTCAATCGAATACGTGTCTTTGTTGAGCTAATATGTTCATAACTGGTTTCATACACATACGTCTTTGCCGAAACCATGTGAAGATTTAACGATTTTTCTGTAAAGTTACGTCATATTAGAAGCTCCTAGAAAGATTGCATCATCTTTCGCATGTCCAAAAACGTTTTGAGCCCATCAGTCTCTTGAAGTTGCCCATACAAGGAAAGAGCAATTATTACAGACTTTGAATTCTTGGCATTTAGATCTCTCTCTCTCTCTCTCTCTCTCTCTCTAGCACGCCACTTGTGAGTTCATATTAACGTAACGTGAATTCAGATTTGATATTTCTTAGAGTTATTTAGTATTTTTTAGTGCTTTTTGTGGAATCTGAACAAACATTATACAAGCATGTAACAGGCCTTTTATCTTTATTTTTTTTTAAATATTGTGAATTGTGGGGTGAAAGTTTTTGGAACTGGCTGCAGCAGAAAGATAATAGGTACCAAGGTAATGTTATACAGTTTTTATTAGTTGCAACTAATAGTTACAGTGGTTTAGAGAACTAATAGTTACAGTGGTTTGAAGAACGATTTCAATTTTTACACATTGCAAATTTTTTTGCTTTGTGTTTATTGAAGTGTTTATTTTTTGTGCACTATCCATTTTCTTATTGAAGTGTGTGTTTTTATTTTATATTCTGTGTGATTGGTGCTTTTTCGCAATTTTGGTATTTTACACCTTTTTCTGTGTTTTCATTTGCATTCACAATTTAATTAACTTAGTTGTTTTCATTAATTAATCGTTGCACGTTTAATTGAATTTAACACTTGTGAATTAATTTGCATCTACTTATAATTCTTTTCAAGTTTTATTGATGTTTAGCACTTGTGAATTATTTTCCAAATTTTAATTATTACCTAACACTTCTGAATTTTGATTGAATTAATCAATCAATATTCTTGAATTTTGTGGTAAATTAATTTGATTTCATTTTACTTCATTAATTCAAGAATTAATTAAACTTTGCTTTGTTTTCAAATAACAGTTAATTTCCCTGAGATTGTGACTTTCACTTATAAATTTTGAGTTTGATAATAAATTTGTGTATATAAAACTTTAATAAGTGTTTTCTTTTTCACCAGTATAATTATGATATATTTATATTAGGTAGAAACATAGAGTGGTAATTGAGCGGTTTTCCTTCAATTTACTTGAAGTGAGTTAGAACCAGGGAAGTACTTAGACTTCTGAGGTGTCTGGCTGTTGTGAGGTAACAATTAATGAATGGTCGTGTAGTAACCAGATACTTTGCACTTCGTCACATTATATATATATATAATATATATATATATATATATATATATATATAATATATATATATATATATATATATATATATATATATATATATATAGTCTCAGTAATTGGGCGGCTACTTGGAAATCTTAGCTTGATGATGAATAATAGTGCCAAGACTAGGAAGAAGAACATCTTTAAATATTACGAGCTTTCGAGGTTTAAAACCTCATCTTCAGGCTGAAAAAATGACAGGATGAGAAATCACTAAAAATTACATTAAAATTAATTGTCTGATTAAAAGCTTCAGTAAAAAACATAAAATAAAACGAAACATCATCATACAAACTAAAAATTAAAATTACGAAAAAACTAAAACAAAGCGCAAATCATACAAAAACAGAGATAAAAATAAAAATAATATGAAAGGTAAACAAACTACACTCAAAAATAAAATAGCTACCGACCCACTTTGTGTACCTACTATGAAACTATATGATAGCTAGTTGAATACCGACGAGTTGTTGTTCAATTCCGGTTTCATTTTCTTAATAAACAGCGACTCTGAAATTAAAAGGTCCAGTCTATTTGAGCAAAAAGACAGTACTCTAAAATCTAGGTGAGTGAAAGGATGGTCCTGTGCTAAACTGTGATCCCTTATGGCAGAAAAATGGTGGTTTAGAAAGAGGAAACCTAGTTTCTAAACGTGAAAGACCTCTGTGTTTCCAAAAATTGTTCTGTGTCTAAGCCAGCGGAACTGGATCCCACGTATCGCAGACCACACTGCGAACAGGTAAACAAGTAAACGACACTCGAATTAAGGTCCACAGGAAGAGCAGGCTTCTCCCTCAAAAGTGATCCTACAGTAAAAAGGGTTAGTTAAAAACAAATCTGAAACTAACTTGAGGAAAACACCTATGCATAAGTATTTCTTGTAACTTTTTTGTTTTCGTACCAAGTAGCTACTATGACCAAGGAAAGGCAATTTAATATACTTTACATCTTTACTAGCAGTACTGTACACCGGTCTGGGACAAAATTTTCATGTAGAAAATTTTTCAGAACTTTGTAAAAGACAAATACGGATAAGAATTTTCGGAAAAATAATTCTGGAGGAAGACCATGTCTTGATGAAATAAATTAAAATCACAACAGACATTGTAAGCTCTATTTGATCATAGTACGTATTGAATTAAGTTTAAACAACTTTGGTGAAAAACTAAAGATAATCAATCCCAAGCCAGTAAAAGTACTTTTCCTATAAACGGAAGTCTGAAATTTACCTCTATTTCTGTGTACCTGAAACATCTAAAAATGACAACAATATATCCTGTTCTGTCTCACAAGTAAAAGAAATATTAGGATGACGAGAATTAAAATATTCTAAAATAAATCCACGTGTGAACGTTCCCTAAACACAAGGAAAGTGTCATCCACGTACCTACGATAATACAAGGGTTGAAAGCAACAGGGCATTCAGACATCCAAATCTTTTCACAATAACCCATGAAACAATCTGCATATACAGGTCCAAGGGAATTTCCCATAGCAACACCATCTATTTGATTATATAATTTACCATCAAAAGTAAAAATGCCATCAGTTGTAGCCAATTGTAATAACTTTTCGCAAATCTATTTTACTAAGTCCAAAAGTTGTTATGTGGTTTTCACATATATTATTAAGAATAATGTCAGTTGTTTCTTTTAATGGGATATTTGTGAAAAGAGAGGTAACATCAAAACTAGCCATTACAACATCTTGGTTAAAATCGAAAGAACACAATTCTTTGACAAACTTGGAAGAATTTGGGACATTAAACTCACTAAAAGTTAGAGGTTTTAAAACAGGAACTAGAAACTTTGATAAGTAATAGCTAAAAGTGCCAATTGAAGATATAATGGGTCTCAACGGGTTTTCCTATTTTTATGCACCTTAGGTAGACCATACATATAACCGGGCTTTGACCCTGAAGCATATAAATTACTATATGCAACTTCCCCAATTCTTTATCTCTCAAACTTCTTAACATCCTATTTAATTTATCGTCTAATTTCAAAATGTGACCCGCAATATCTACATTCAACATCCTAAATTTTGTATTATCAGAGAGTATTTCATTCATTTTATCTAAATAATCAGACCTATTCATCAATACAACACCCCTGCCTTTATCTGGTTTTGTAATAACAATACTATCATCGTTCTTAAGATTGCGTAAAATATTGATTCTGTCTTTATTTAACTGATTGTCACAGTCCTTTCTACGATTAAAATTTTAAAAGTCTCATTTGCAATTACTGAAATTTTTTTAAAAATTGAAATAAGGGTTTCACACCTACAAATGTCACTGTTTCTTAAAGTTGAACATAGTTTTTTTTCAAAACTTAAAAAAATACTTGAAGAAATTGAATTTCATGGAGTCAAGGCAAACTCAAGACCAAGAGAAAGAACATCCTTTTCCTCTTTTGTTAAATTTCTGTTAGAAAGATTAAAAATTACTTTACTGCTATCTATTTTCTTACTAACATCAACACCAAGATTTCTCAACTTTCTGCTGTGTGTAAGCCTAACATCTGTCAATTTCTTATCACATTTGGAATCCAAAATAGAAGACAGGCAATTGTAGTCCAAAAAAGAAAGATTATTCTTCCTAATCCCTATTTAATGAAGAGTACTGTCTTTTTGCTCAAACATAGGACTGGACCTTTTAATTTCAGAGTCGCTG
>NC_087209.1:85102490-85122490 GCF_015104395.2 Macrobrachium nipponense
ACTTGTGAGGAATCTCCGATTTTTCTGGAAGTTGTTTCCTCCGAGGCAGCTGAGTCTCTCTCTCTCTCTCTCTCTCTCTCTCTCTCTCTCTCTCTCTGTGTGTGTGTGTGTGTGTGTGTGTGAGTGTGCGCGCCATGTGAGAGTATCTTTTGGTGACTCCTATAGTCATTACTGACTAGGCTATCTGCTATTTTAGAATTATTGTGGTTGTCGTGGTTTTGGAGCGATTACGACTTCTGGGATTTATTATTATTATTATTATTATTATTATTATTATTATTATTATTATTATTATTATTGTCTGCTGGTATTATTTATTCAAATTGTCTACTGTTGTTGAAAGTATTTGTGCTGTGAAAATTGTTTAAAGTTTCTTTTGTCATTGGTGCAGGTATTGGTATTCATAATTTTTATTTCTGACGCACAATGATTATGCCTTTTAATGTTTTTTTTTATTACTGCTAAGAAGATTTTTTCTAAAGGTGATTTTGTTATTATTTATGTAAAGTTAATTTTGCCTTTTGCTGTTGTAAAAGAGTTTGTAAATTAAGACTATGGTCATGTGTTATGATTATGATTATTTTATGTTTTGCTGTGCTGTGCTGTGCTGTCTGAATCCTGTACTCATTAGTAAGATATTTGTGAATAATAAATCAGGTTAAGGTTGTTTTAGCGTTTTCTTTAGCACCCTTTCTCCTTGAGATTGTCGCCGCCCCTTTCAGCCCACTCCTAGTCCCCAATGCTTCAGATCTAATCATTTTAAAGAACCTCACGGCACCACAGAAAAGGGGTTAGCAACTATATAGCTGCATAAATGCTCTTGAGGCAATGTTTTCCGTGTAAGTAGGTTTTTGGTTGTTGATCAGCTTCTTATTAGTTGGACAAAATTGTCTAAATTATCTGCGTTCAGTTGATGGAAAAAATAAAAAGGTTAGCTCTGTTCCATTTACTGATTTACACAACACCACAGCTGTTCCGTCACTCATCGTGGCCTCTTCAAAGTGTAAAATCTGGACAGTTGTTTTTGATTAAGCATGTCAAGCTGTGATGTCAAACAGTCATTCCACTCCCTATCGTCCTGAGAGTTGTACGTCATATTTGAAAAGAAAAGAAAAAAAAAACTACATTTGGTATTATGGATGAAAATTATATAGATACTACATTGTGGTTTCTAAGGGTGTAAAATGTTAATAGTTATTTATATATATTATTTTTTTAGCATAATCGTGTTTTCATATTTTGGGAGAATAATACTACAATAATTAGACAGGAAGTGACTTGTTTGAAAGGAATAAAAGCGCGAGACACGATGGGTTACTTATACATAGTTATGGTGTGAGCAACGGCTGTCTCGGTCTAACTCAAAAAGGCAAAGGACATTAATAAGATGTCTTAATTTCCGTTATATAATCGCTCTCGTACGTAATTTGTATAATGGGGTTAAATAAAACTTCACACACACACATACATACATACACACACACACGCACACTCACGCACACACACACACACACACACACACACACACACACACACACACACATATATATATATATATATATATATATATATATATATATATATGTGTGTGTGTGTGGTGTGTGCCTTTAAGCTTTAAGATATATATATATATATATATATATATATATATATATATATATATATATATATATATATATATATATATATATATATATCTTAAAGCTTAAAGGCACTGGTAGAGATATATATATATTAAATAGTGGGGTTGATAACCTTAGCTCTTGCCGGTTAGAGACATGCAAACGCTGGATTCCTTGAGATGCTGATATGAAAAACAAGAGGAAACATGTCTTTGGAATGCGTCAATAAACTCAATTACACACACAACATGTTTCCTATCTGTTTTTCATCTCAGGCATCTCCGAGGAATCCAATGTTTTGCATCTGTCTCTAACCGCCAAGAGCTAAGGTTATCAACCCCACTTTTTTTATATATATATCCTCTACCAGTGCCTTTAAGATATATATATATATATATATATATATATATATATATATATATATATATATATATATATATATATGCATGAATTATGTATGTGTTAGAGTGTGTGTGCTTGCAGTTATCTGAATAATATGTGAGTTATTATGTAACGTTTTGCATATTTGTTATTACAGTTGGTTTACTGATATTTTCCTTACACTGTTTTACATTCTTGGGAAGTATGCCTTAACCATTTAAATTATTCATTTAACCCTTGGTAATATCAGTTCATAGGATTATCAAATAAGCGATTAATATGCCTAATGCAATGCTCTTACTAGGGATGCTGTGTCCTATAATATTTTGCCGGCTCTAATTGGGCCTAATTTTGCCATCATTAGGAAGATTTCCCTCTTCTGAAGTCCATTGTTGAATGTTTGGGGTTATTCCCAACTGAAACATCACATTTCCATTGTTGTTACTGTAATGTAATCAGCTATTAGTTATAATGCTTCTACGCTATCCAAAATGCATTAACAGAGTGGCGTTAAGATTTCAACCACATGAAAACCGCTAAAGTAATGTTTATTTGAATATCTTACCAAATTCCTGACGTGATTCCTTTGACATAGCTAAAACTCTTTTGAAATAGATTGTTCTAACCGTAGAGTAGAGGGAACAAAAGCATTTCTCGACGCGAGGTTAACTGATTTAGCATATTGTGTTTTTCTTTACTGATAATAGGATACTTGAATGTTTTTTTGTGAACGAGAGATACAAAATCTTTCAACCACGTCATTGGACTCCAAGAGCAGACTGTAATAAAACCATTCATGTTTTATTATTTCTATTTATCTGAAATAATACAGTATTTTATGTTTTTATGAAATAATAAAATTTAAAAAAAATAATACTCGGCGGTTTATTTGGTAGAAAATAATCTTATCTGTTGTTTATCGAAAATAATCACATACGAGTTTGCTTATTCAAGATGATTATATACTAATTATGTTTTATTGAAAGAAATTGTATTGAATTTTGTTCATTGAAAGTAATTCTATTGAGACGTCTTTGTTGAAAGAAATCTTATTTGGCTTTTAGAGTTGGAATCTATCAATAGTTGGAACAAGAATTTAGGAGTTATTTTAAAGGTTTCATGACATCTTCGCCTATAATAAGCTTTTGCATGTTCTATAAAACTGGCTATTTAAACGTCTGTTGATAAAACTATATCAGTAAATACTTCTGTTTTAAAAAACTCGCCTCAAAATAAATAGACTCTTCTTGTTTTTGCATAAATTTTTTTTTGCCAGTTTTATATAAATATTAATTAGTTTTTAAGGTTTTAGATATTTATTATGCTACACATCTTGGAATTCCTAACTAAGCATATCACTAGACTTCATTTGAATGTCTTTGGCCTGCTTTTAAAGGTCAAAGGCCTAGTTTTACAGCAAAAGATCAATATTGGAACAGAGAATAAGTATAATTTAGAAAACAAGGTAATAAAAATCCTTCTTTTTAAAGATACCTACACCCTCGACATGAGATCACTTGACTTTTTGAAGGGGTTCTTGAACCCCCGGAATTTTATCCTTTCCACTTTTGGTAAAATTTGTTGGACGTGATAAATAGGAAAAGTCATCGTAGCTGAGACTGGGTTTGTATCTGAAGCTATTGGTGGGAAGTGTGGTAGGATTATAGACCCAATAATGTTTGGACCTAAGAGATAGCAGATTGATAGCTCAAGGGTGGAACTAACCTGTGAGGCTGAGGGATGGACTCCAGGGGTGGTCTGTTTCTGGAGATAGGACTCTCGGCATTCTATCCGGTTTGCCCATAATATAATTAGGGTCGGGATGATTATATTCAATCCCAACAAGCTTGTTTGGATTACACTTGGGCCACCGTAATTTTGTTGTGCTATTCCCTGTGGGGTAGGGTAAGGGACAGTCATTTTGGAGTCGGCTTCTATTGGTAGAAGAATAAAATCCATGACTATTTGCCACTTTTCAGATATCAGTGGCAAATAGCAAAAATTTTTGACCACATTAACGTACAACATCCCAACATTAAATTCACAATGGAGATAGAAAATGAAAACAAATTACCATTTCTGGACATTCTTGTCACTAGAGTCAATTCAGAATTCACGACTGCAGTATATCGAAAAAAGGCGTTCACGGGATTAGCCAATAACTTCTATAGTTCTTGTCAGAAAACCTTTAAAACTAATACCATATACACACTGGTCTATAGAGCTTTGAAATATTCATCAACTGGCAAAATTTTTCATAACGAAATGGAATTTTTAATAACCTTTTTTCAAAAAACTCCAATCCCAAAGACATTGTATATAATAATAAATTAACAAATAAGTAGGTAACTATATCCAACCCACCTCTTCTGCTAATGGATGTCCCAAAGAAAAAAAACTGATGTATGCATCTATTCCATATATAACAAACTCGAAGTTTCTCTTAGACTCTCACAAATAATTAAACTTATCTCAAAAAATCCTTGCAAAATTTACTCTCTTTTTAATTTCAAAGATCGTCTGCAAGATCATGAGATCCAACGTTGTATACAAATTCAAATGCGCAGGATGCCCTGCAACTTATGTGGGATCGACTCGAAGATTACTGCAGATGAGATATTTTAGCCATATGGGTTTCAGTTATAGAACAGGTCAAAGAATTAGTAATCCTGAATTTTCTAGTATCAAGAATCATGCCACCAAATGCAAAATAAATATATCAAAACAGCACTTCTCGATAATAGGTTATACTAAAGACCCGGACCACCTAGTACCTTGGAATTTTTTTTATTAAAAGGCTGGTTCCCCCATTGAATAACAACACCTCGGCTTCAACCTCTACATCTGGCATAGTCAACGTCTTGGACCTGGCTCTCTCAAAAATCATTCCTTGCTTTCCTTCCATTCTAGTCGGTTGGTACCTCAGTGGTTCTTCTCTTTTTAACTATTTATATTTTATTGCATTTTAACATGAATACTATTGTGAATCCTGTTTTTAGTTTTTATATATGCATTTCTCTTTTTACAGACTGAAGATGCACAAAGTTGATGTGCGAAACATTTTATAATAAATCTTGGCCTCATGTTTAGTATCAATGGACCTCCTGAACCTCTTATGTCTGCGCTCCTGTATACCTCCTATATATATATATATATATATATATATATATATATATATATATATATATATATATATATATATATATATATATATATATATATATATATATATATACGATATATATATATATATATATATATATATATATATATATGTATATATATATATATATATATATATATATATATATATATATATATATATATATGATATATATATATATATATCTATATATATATATATATATATATATATATATATATATATATATATGTATATGTATATATATATATGTATATATATATATATATATATATATATTATATATATATATATATATATATATATATGTATGTATCTGTATGTATATATATATATATATATATATATATATATATATATATATATATATATATATATATATATATATATATGTGTGTGTGTGTGTGTGTGTGTGTGTAGGGGCTCCACCTTTGGTTATTAAGACCTGCGATGTTATACGCAAGTATCTGTTGGTATACTTCCCATCCTCGTCGGAGTATCATCTATTGCGATGATAATTCTAAGTTTCTTCAGTATCTTCTTTGGGTATAAAGGCAAAAAACGTTTAAAACTCATGTTGGTAACTTAACAATGTATTTGCGAAACTACATATCTTGAGTAGGTGCAAGAAGTTGTTCAGAGAACTTGATTCTAGCAGAGGAAGTAGAAGTCTGAGATACAATGCATTTACAAAATCATAGGAGAGCAAACCTTAGCTCAGCATACAAACATACATATAGATGAACGTATGAGACAAAAGTCATGTAGCACGGTTTTGTGGGCATAGGTCAACTTGGTTTCTCAAGCGAAAGCATTGTTGACGATTTACACAAAAATGGATTTTGAATGATACAGGTGACTACAAATTAGGACGCTGATACAACACGTCAACGGCTTAGTCAACATTACATTTATCAATGCCTATCACACTCCTGCAGGCTCCAGGTGAGGAATTTTTATTCTATTGTAGGGCGTCGGTCTCTGGTCTTGTCTTTTATTTAGGGGGTCAGTAGAAAAATTACCTTTGTTTTTTAATTGCTTTGCTCAATTGATATGGTCAGGATACTTTAAAGATGGAAGTTGCTTGCGAATTAGTTCAACTTCTTTTTCCAGGAAATCTGGGGAACAAAGACAAGACCAGAGACACGCCCAACAATAAAATAAAAATTCCTCACCTGGAGACGATTAAGAGAATAACCCACCCCACCCTTTGGAAATCCAACCCTTGCATTTACCGACCCAAATACCTTAGCTAAATCCCTGATTAACGTCCAACAAAAGACATCTCCCAAAGACTCTGGGGTCTATGAGATCCCATGCCAGGACTGTGACCAATCTTACATCGGATTTACTGGTAAATCACTTCCCCAGAGATTAATACAACACAAACGGTCAGTTAGGTATGGACAACAGAACTCGGCTATTTTCAACCATATAAATGAACATAACCATAGAATAAACTGGAATTTGTCAGTGTAATTTATAGCAGCAACGCCGGTACAAAAGTCAAATAATGGAATCGGCCTTAATAAAAGAGAAGCAGGTAATGAACATCTCAAAAGGCGGGGTGGATCTCAGATGTCGTCGACGAAGTTTTCATTCAACCAACGTTCTAAGAAGAGTTAAAGGAAGATTATCAGCGGGGGTGACCTAAATTGGCTTACTTGGTGGACGGATCTCTTTGGTATAAATACCACCTTTTCTGTAAACTTTTGGTCAATCATTCATATACCTGAAGAGAGAGACAGCAGTCTCTGAAATATAGTACTTTTCTCTCTACATTTTGGTGTTTTTTATGGGACTCCTTTTATTAGATGGAATTATGTTGTTACAGAACATTTTTACCAGTCATATATATATATATAATATATAATATATAGATATCATATATATATATATATATAGTATATAATATATATATATATATAGTATATATATATAGTATAAATATATATATAGATATATATGATATATACTATATATATACTATATATATATATATATATATATATATATATATGATACTATATATATATATCAATATATATATATATATATATGATATATATATATATATATATATATAATATATTATATATACATATATATCCTATATATATAGATATATTAGAAGAATATATATATATTATATAGATTATATAATAATATATATATTAGATATATATATATATATATATAATATATATATATCATATATTATATATATAATATTATGTATATATATATATATATATATATATATATATATATATATATATATAGATATATATATATATATATATATATATATATAGTTAGATATATATGCATATATATTATATATATATATATATATATATAATATATATATATATATAATATATAGATATATATATACATATATATATATAAAATATATATATATATATATATATAGATGATATATGTATATATATAATATATATATTTATGTATATATATATATATATATATATATATATATATATATATATATATATATTATATATATATAGATATATATTATATGTTTTCGGAGAAAACTTAACAAAATACATGTACCAAGAGAAAGTAATCTCCTGTATCTTTTGTCGAGTGCAATTTCATGAAATGCGAAAGTTTACGTTGTTTCTTGTGACTAGACACTTGTTTCGAGCACCACGGCTCTGATTATAGAACCAGATAAATAATATAATAGGATTTAGAACGAGACAGTCTACAACTCAATTAAGGCCGCCATGGTTACAATCAAAGATGACGCATTTTTCCCATCAAAACCTCCGGCTGGAATACAGACTAGTTTTGAACTTCCATGTTTCTTCTTCCTTCGTAGGATTTGTTTTTTTATTTCATCGGTCCAGTTGTGACATGACAAAGACTTAGGCTTTCGTAGAAATTCTACCCTAAGGGATATTAAGTTGTCCTTTTCTCAAGCCTTTGTTATAAGAGTTTCTAATATTGCCTTGACGCCTTTGCAGCATTCCTTTAGTTTATTCTAATTTGTACATTACTCTTTTTGTGCATACAATTGTTGATTTGTCTAATGAATTAACTCTCTTGCGTGCTACTTTCTTTGGTACTTTGGGTGTTCACTTTTTATTCTCTTATGCATTCCGCCATTTTTAGGCAGTTTTGTCCTAAAGTGCCAAGGTAATTGGACAGTGGGTAATGATACAAAGCTTTTCCTAATAAATCTTTCTAGATACTTAGCAACAAAGATAATAAATCTCTGCATGCAAGCAAGCGCATAAGTCATTTTTTATGAAACTTTAGTTAATTGCAAAACTTTCCAAGCAGGCTCCAGAGTCGGCTTTGTCTGTGAGCAGAATTGCTGAAGAGTTGGGCAGACGGATGTCCTTCTACGAAGTGAAGCGGAAGTCAAACATTAGATCGTCGGAATTCACTTTTGATCTTATTTCTTCTTTGCTTTTATAACATTTCTGTGAAACTTTTAGGAAAATTACATGAAATTGATTTTTGCATATATTTGTTCCTTTTTGAAGGAAAAGTCGTTTAGAGTTTATACATCACTTTAATAATGATATTCATTCCATTAATTTTCGTCTGGGAAACAGAGAACAAAACTAGAAACAAATGACAAATCACACAGTCTTCAATAGCCCTGGCCAGCAAGGCTAAAAATAAGAGATTGAGGTAAGTCAACAGACAGTTCTTCATTGAATTGCAAATTTTAATCATATGGAACAAACACAAATTCGGTTTTTGACCTCCCAAAAATAATGATGAAATGAATAAAAAGTAAGAGGGTACCATCATTTTTAAAAACATAATAATAATAAATAATAATAATAATAAATAATAATTAAATAATAATAATAATCAACTAATAATAACTAAGTAATACAGGATACAAAGATACCTGGGAATAATGGAAGGAGGGGATATAAAACACCAAGAGATGAAGGACACGATCAGGAAAGAATATATGCAGAGACTTAAGGCTATACTCAAGTCAAAACTCAACGCCGGAAATATGATAAAAGCCATAAACAGGGCATGGGCAGTGCCAGTAATCAGATACGGCGCAGGAATAGTGGAATGGACGAAGGCAGAACTCCAGCATAGATCAGAAAACCAGGAAACATATGACAATACACAAAGCACTACACCCAAGAGCTAATACGGACAGACTATACATAACACGAAAGGAAGGAGGGAGAGGACTACTAAGTATAGAGGACTGCGTCAACATCGAGAACAGAGCACTGGGGCAATATCTGAAAAACAAAGTGAAGACGAGCGGCTAAAGAGTGCATGGGAAGAAGGGACTAATAAAAGTAGACGAAGACCCAGAAATATACAGAGACAGGAGAATGACAGACAGAACAGAGGACTGGCACAACAACCAATGCACGGACAATACATGAGACAGACTAAGAACTAGCCAGCGATGACACATGGCAATGGCTACAGAGGGGAGAGCTAAAGAAGGAAAACTGAAGGAATGGTAAACAGCGGCACAGATCAGGCCCTAAGAACCAGATATGTTCAAAGAACGATAGACGGAAATAACATCTCTCCCATATGTAGGAAGTGCAATACGAAAAATGAAACCATAAACCACATAGCAAGCGAATGCCCGGCACTTGCACAGAACCAGTACAAAAAGAGGCATGATTCAGTGGCAAAAGCCCTCCACTGGAGCCTGTGCAAGAAACATCAGCTACCTTGCAGTAATAAGTGGTACGAGCACCAACCTGAAGGAGTGATAGAAAACGATCAGGCAAAGATCCTCTGGGACTATGGTATCAGAACGGATAGGGTGATACGTGCAAACAGACCAGACGTGACGTTGATTGACAAAGTCAAGAAGAAAGTTTCTCTCATTGATGTTGCAATACCATGGAACACCAGAGTTGAAGAGAAAGAGAGGGAAAAAATGGACAAGTATCAAGATTTGAAAATAGAAATAAGAAGGATATTGGATATACCAGTGGAAATCGTACCCATAATCATAGGAGCACTAGGCACGATCCCAAGATCCCTGAAAAGGAATCTAGAAAAACTAGAGGCTGAAGTAGCTCCAGGACTCATGCAGAAGAGTGTGATCCTAGAAACGGCACACATAGTAAGAAATGTGATGGACTCCTAAAGAGGCAGGATGCAACCCGGAACCCCACACTATAAATACTACCCAGTCGAATTGGAAGACTGTGATAGAGCAAAAAAAAAAAAAAAAAAAAAAAAAAACAAAAAAAAAAAAAAAAAAAAAAAAAATAGTAATAATAACTTTAATCCATAAGTATTGAGGTGTATAGTCTTCAGATTTCTAACGTGCAACAGGAAAAAGGAGAAGTACTACCCAGCTTAGTGGCCTTCTTGTGAAAGGGCAGCCATGCCAACTCAAAAAACAGATATATGATAACTGTTTCTGGCACAACGAAAACCTACAAGGAGACTGATGATGATGTACTTCATGTGGTGGACACTGAGAGAGATCAGAAGAACGTCGTCTTGTGAAGAGGGCGTTAAGGTTTAATCCAGATTAATTGGTGAGATGGATGGGAGAAAGGCAAAGAACATGCACATTTGATGTGGTGGAAGTCGTCTTTGATATCACAGAAGGATGACGGCACAAATAAAAGGAAATGTGAGCAATAGGGCGTGTGTAATGGAAGTTGAGGTGCTGTTGTTGCGGTTTCTGTTAAAGATCTGGAAGTGCCTGAGGCTGTGGACGATTTCTAGGAAAAGGTTTACCCTTGTTTCAGCAGAGGGTAATGGATTATTTGATAATGGCAATAATAATGGAAAGGACATTGCCATGTTGTAATCTTATAATGTTAATAATATTATCATTGTAATCTCATTACCATGGGAATTGAAATGAGTAAAACTCTACCAATTATAATTCGTAAACATATCATTACAATATCCATATCAAAATCTGGCGTATATATCCAATAAGTCAGCTTACCATCAGCAGCACTTGAAGGTGATAACATTAAAAAAAATAAATAAATAAGAGGGAAATGAAATAACAGTTTCAGGTTTCTAAAATAAAATTTGCAACTGGAGAGAAAAACACTTATGAAGCGCGTTTACGATTTACAGTGACGAATATATTAGCCAAGACTTTTAGAATAACGTAGAAAGCTCTGGAAGAAAAAAAATGGAATTAAAATTTAAATCATGCACGAACATCCCGTCGGAGTTTGAAGATTACTATGGCTTAAGAAAGATTTTACAATATTCATTATTATTCTTATTATTATAACAAACCTTGACTTGTATAAAGCACGGATTATCGGGTCGGGGTATGCAAGAGGATTATTTCTGGCGGTTTGGAATTAAGAATCTGGAAGTGGGAGCGACAAAACCCGAGAACTTATTCGCGGAAGAACAACTCATTGATGGAATATGCTTTCATGTCGGGCTTCCAGTTTTGTTTTTGTTGGATTAAATCGAACCCATCTCTCAATGATAATGTATGACTTTATTATAATTTTCACAATTACCTTCTCAGTGTATTAACTGTATGAATGGAAAAGCAATATATGGTCTTCAGAATTTCCTTAATGATAAGATTAATTTGCGTCCTTTTTTTGAAGTGAACGTCTTTGTTATCGCTGCAAAAAGATAATAGGGACAGAGATGCCTTAACTTGGTTAAGCATCCAATCCCAAAAACACCAATACCTCAGTTGAACATAAATGTATCACTGACAGATGTAAGAAATGCGGTAAAATCCGATTGAAACATCATTAATAACAAAAGCAATCAGAAGTTCTCCAAGTGTTTTCTTAGAATCTTTAATGGACCCAGAACAAGATCAATAAGTATTGCAATGTGCCGAAGTACAGTTATAATTCTGCAACTTGCGCATCATAAACTACTCTCTCAGTTATGATATGTTGCAGTAGGGGTTCGCGAAAGGTAATGGTTCCGAGTTTCGTACTTTCATCTCAAAGTTAGATGAGTTACAGCTAGGTATACACACACACACACACACACACACACACACACACACACCACACACACATATATATATATATATATATATATATATATATATATATATATATATATATATATATATATATATATATATGTATATATATATATATATATATATATATATATATATATATATATATATATATATATATACATATATATATATATATATATATATATATATATATATATATATATATATATATATGTATATATGTATATATATATATATATATATATATATATATATATATATATATATATATATATATATATATATATATATATATATATATAAATATATATATATGTGTGTGTGTGTGTGTGTGTGTGTGTGTATATATATATATATATATATATATATATATATATATATATATATATATATATATATATATATATATATATATATATATATATATATATATATATATATATATATATATATATATAAATATATATATGCACACATAAGGGCCGGAGCTGGAGCTCAAAGAAGATATATCCCGAAGGAAGTAGTAGGGAAAGGCATCCTCATTTTTTAACAGTTCATTTAAATACTGACGTTTCGCGACTATTCACAAGTCGCATTTTCAAGGCTAAAAATATGTAAAGTTTGCGAACATCTATGCTAAATTTAATTTAATTTATGTTAAAAATGTAATGGCAACAGCTCTCAATAAAGTAAAAAGTTAAAATTCAACAGTACCTCTAAAGGCAAACAAATTACAAGTACTCTTCAATAAAATCTTAAAAACACCTACCTATACAAAAGAAAGAGTACGACTAACAAAAATAAGTAAAAACAGTGTGAGGCAACCAGCTGCGCTAACTACGCTATGAACAATTTTACAGAGGACGTTTGGGTGTTTAACGACGGTACAGTCTTTTTGATAATTATAGATTCGAAAATAGTCGGGTCATTGTTGTTCCGCAGTTGGCCCAAGATAGAAAAATCCTTGCTGTCAATAAAGGTTTTTCATGTTTTTGAATGATTACGTATATTAGATTGTTCCAGATTAGATAACCTACTACCTGTTCTATGGCTTATGCCCCTGTGGGAATCTATTTGAACCTTCAACAGCCTATTCGTGCATCCCACATATGTCCCGTGATCACATCTCGGGCAAGTGTATTTATATACGACACTGGACGAAAGCAGAGGACTGAGTCGGTCTTTGACGCTAATCAGAGATCCAATAGTTAAGGGATTTTTGAATAATGGATGTGCATGCTCTCCTTAAGGTATCATCATCCAATTCAGTCTTGGCACAGTACATATAGGTGTTGAATGCACCATTTTTTCCATTAGCAGTTTGTTTAGATATCTGAAAAAAAAGTCGTGAATGAAAACAATTATCATTAAATTATCTCACCAGAAAGGATATTTCGTCGTGAAAGTTCATCCAATTTGATGAGTGAGTATGAGCTCTATGGAGGAGGGTTTAAATAAAGTTCCGTTTAAAATTAAAGAAACACGAACTGTAAAAATTCATTCCCAAACCAGTAAATGTGGTTTTTTTTATACACACCTGTGTAAAAGCCTGAGTCACCTCATGAAACAATAAGATCAAGGAAGGGAAGTCTGTTATTTACCTCTTTCTCCATAGTAAACCTTATGATTGGATGTTGTCGGTTGACGAACTCTAGAAAGGATTCTGCATGGCATTCATAATGAAACAGGGCGAACGTGTTGTCAACAAATCTCCGATAAAACAGGGGAAGGAACCTAATGGGACATTCATCCATTATATGCTCCTCCAGGGAGCACACAAAGATGTTAGCAAAATTGGATGCAATGGTGATCCCATGACCATCCCATCAGTCTGCTTATATAAAATGCCATTGAAGACAAAGGTCATTTAAAAAACGCTCTACTAAAATTATTAAAGATTGCATCTTGATCAGGAAAGTTAGTTTAATATTATATTATATTATTTAATTTATTGAGTACTTCAGCCAAGGACTGAGCATTTTTAATTTACTACTACCTGTCGTTGCCTGATTGGTCTTTTTCATTTCTTATTACAAAAGACTTGCATATACTGCTAGCACAAACTGCATAGTGTGCCAATGAAACCTCATTACTTCCATACAAGGAAGCCGCTACCAGTCTAGGACCGGCCACCACCAGTCCTTGTAGGCCTTACAATTTTACAGTGCCACTAATCCATGACACTGTCCATCGACTGGCTGCTGAAGTACTCCCCCATTTTATTTTCTCTCCTCCACCGTTACACTCTGCCATGAACAGAGTGCCATTTCTCTTCAGTATACTTGAGTATACTGCATTTAGTGTCGTCCGACCGGACACACCAACACGCTACCATTGCAATCAAGGAACGCCTCCATAAGTGCCATGTTACCAGCACTCTATTAGTGTTGTCCAAGGAACACCTCCATAAGTGCCGTGCACCTGTATCAGTCGTACAGGTAGCTTTCTACCTGCGTATCCATCATCCGGAACGCCCATTCATCAGTGTTTCCTTGCATAAGAATTCTTATCCTTCCAGATTACTCACCAAAGGAACGCCTCCATAAGTGCCATTGCACCTGTATCAGACGTACAGGTAGCTCTTTACCTGTGTATCTGTCATTACGGAACGCCCATTTCATTAGTGTTTCCGTGCATAAGGATTCTTATCCTTCCGGATCACTCACCAAAGGAACGCATCCATAAGTGCCGCTATGCCAGCACTCTATTAGTGCTGTCCAAGGAACGCCTCCATAAGTGTCATGCACCTGTACAGGCCGTACAGGTAGCCATTCAACTGTGTATCCGCTATTTCGGAACACTCAACAAAGGAACGCCTCCATAAGGGCCGCTATCCGAGCACTCTATTAGTGCTGTCCAAGGAACACCTCCATAAGTGCCGTGCACCTGTACAGGACGTACAGGTAGCTATTTATCTGTGTATCCGCCCTTACGGAATGCCCATTTCATTAGTGTTTCCATGTACAAGGATCAGTGCTCCTTCGGAACACTCAACTAGGAATGCCTCCATTAGTGCCACTATCCCAGCACTATTAGTGATGTCCAAGGAACGCCTCCATAAGTGCCGTGCACCTGTATTGGACCTACAGGTTGCCCATTCCATTGCGTCTCCCCAAGTTAGGAACGCCCATCAGTGTGACCTCTACATGGCACACTCCATTTGATTTTCTCACCTCAGTAAAAGGTGCCATTCACGAAGTGCTACCACTTACGGGACACTTTCCAAGTGCCACAGAGCACCTAGTCTTCCCAGACATATCACTGTATTCATCACGAACCATTACCACACTCGCAGAACCCATTTCTAGGTGAGTGCCACGTCACCCAATAGGCACTCCCATCCAGTAGTATTCCTGGCCCTCATTTTCAAATTTAACTGAGCCTCTACTGCACAGTCTCAAAGAAAATGTCTTACACTGCGTCCCACGACATCTTTGCCATAGAGCTAGAGAGGCTCCGAACCCTCATGACCCTGGGCAAGGAGGCCGGTTACACTGGACCAGAGAAAAATGGAGAAAAGCCAAAGAAGCAGAGAGGAAGGCAAGAGCAGAAAGGTGAAAGCATGAGCTAGCCCTAGTAGATGAAGAAATCAAGCGGGAGAAGGCCCGTAAGGAGAGCATCTTAGCTCAAGCCACTAGGCAAGCATTCAGCCCTACACCCACTCTGCCTCACAGTCCTGCCGCATCCTGCCAGCCTCTTACCATTTCACCCACCTACCTCCTCCATTTTGGGAGAGGTGAGCCACCCAGTTAACCCCAGACTTGTTCCGGAGGGAAATTCATAGGAGGATTCCTTAACCTCCCCACATCAAATCACAGCCAGAGAGGACTCTTCACCTGTGCCAGAGCACACTGTGTAGTACCCAGGGAGGTGAAGGAGACGTCAGTTCTTCACACAGGAACTTTATTAATTGAAACATGCAAGGGAGCAATACCGAAGCTTGAGTCTCAGAGACACCAAGGTTACGAGGGAACAAGCAATAAGGACTGTTATCTCAAGACACCAAGGTTACGAGGGAACAAGCAATAAGGATTGTTATCTGTTATTCCCCCACCCTCCTTTTTTTTTTGTTTTACCTCGTTAAACACAAACAGATCTATACAGAAGTTACTGATTATAATAAAATGGATAAAATATTCCAACAAATATGAAATTGTTATCACGCTAAAACTAAACGTACATTGTAATATGAATACAAACAATAGCATTTCATAATAAAAGAACTATAACAGTCTACATCACATACAACATTCCATTGCATAAATATATAAGAATTGCAAAAGAAATTACACATATATTTAAAACTTGTTTCCCTTCTCTTTAATTTTAACATTTTCTAGCCTGAACTCATCGTTTTTAAAATGAACAAGATTGTCTTCATTTAAAGCCATTCCTAGTCTTCCCCTAACTAAGACATCCACCATGTCATCACTCTCTTCATTTGCCTTTGTTAATATGTCTGCTATCATGTCTTTAGTATTCAGCCAACTATATGATTCTACTTCTTTATGAATTAGTTTCTCCTGTAAGTCTGCCACTGCGTTTCTTAACCATTTTCTTTCTACCTGTTTTGATGATGCTATACTTTCCAGCGTTGGTCTGCTGTCCGTGAACAGTTTTACTGTGATTTGTCCTCCTTTTTCTCCGAACATAAGTTGTTCAACACTTTTTGCTAAATAAATACTGTCATCTACTAATTTAGTTAAGTTCCTCGTTTCGGTGTCTTTGGCAGAATGGCAAACTTGTTTGATGGTTTTTGTTTTCCAATATATAGGGGCTACTATATCAGTTTTCTTGTTTCCCATTAAAATCAAGTTATCCCCAATTGACTTTGAGTCACATCTGTAACTCGAATCGCCAAGGCCATAAATTTTCAGGTCTTCTTTCTTCCCTATTTTACCAATCTTTATTTTGCTTTCTCTTGATTTAATTTTCTTAACTATTTTGTTTACTCTCTTTAGATCACCGATCGTAGCATCTTTATTTTTCATAGACATGTTCAATCCAACAATAGCCAAGTCGGGTCAGACATTTTTCGCCATCCACTGGATTTTTCCTGCATACTTCCTGAAAACTTTATATTCGGTTTTTGTTAGAGGTTCGTCATTTCCAATTTTCCTTATTTCTTTGATTTCCTCAATAGATTGGGCATAATCCTCCATGCTTACTTCTATTCCTTATCTTGTTTTAACTATATCAGTCCCTGCAAATCTGAATTCGGATGACTCCACCTTAGAAATCGTGAAATTTTTCATTAATAGATCCTTGATCATATCCACAAATTCTCTCTTTCCTGAAATCGAAAAATCATCAACATGACACAAAATCATACCAAGTAATGATCCGCCGTCATGGAGGTAGTAGAAAGCGTTATCTCCATGCAGTGTTTTCATTCCTCTTCCTTTAAAAATCTTGTCTACTTTAAGCCAAAATTTCCTACCTGCTTCTTCAAGCCCATAGATATGCTTTTTCAGTTTCTAAATGGTTCCTTCCTGTTTTACATCTTTGGGCGGTTCAACAAACACTCAAAACAGGAAAAGGATTAAGCTACTGTGAAGACTCGTAATTACCATTCTTCGGCTCACACAACTTCAGGTTCAGGTCGTCTGCCTCACCATGTATCAACAGTTCAGCATCATCACAACAAATTTGTTTTCTTCATCTATCCATGATATCTGCTCCCCAAAGCACTCTGGTCGACAGAACCAATACGTCCTTTCCAGTTCATAAGCCGGAATCCATTGGTTTTCATTCTCACAGACGGCTTCACATTTGTGGCAACTTACACACAGAACTTCCAGATTACTCCCCCTCCCCGATGTTCAAGAACTTTTAGCTGCTCATCATTTTCTTTTATCTCTCGTAGTAAAATTCAATCTCCAAGACAATTGTAGCAGTCCCTCAGACCACGCTCTGCTACCATGTAGTACCCAGGGAGGTGAAGGAGACGTCAGCTCTTCACTCAGGAACTTTATTAATTAAAACATACACGGGAGCAATACCAAAGCTCAAGTCTCAGAGACACCAAGGTTATGAAGGAACAAGCAATAAGGATTTTTATCTCAAGACACCAAGGTTACAAGGGAACAAGCAATAAGGATTGTTATCTGTTACACTGCAAGTCTTGGTGACCCCACAGATTCGCAACCTGTGGTGCCATCTTGGCCTTATCATCTAATGCCATGGAAGAAGTTCTGGAACAAGTTCTGCCGAGACTATGGCCGCAAGGGTCACATGTCCGTAAGTTACGGAGGGTACGCAATTCACAATATTCCCGCCATCACAATGGCTGTTACCAATTCATCATCACTGGGACCCTCAGGTAAGGGCCCTATAACCATCGCACCCCTCCAAAGTCATAATCCTCCAAACCACGTCGGAGCCTTTGACGACTCTGGAGCTCAAATCTCCCTGATACGGGAAAACCGAATCCCTCACAAGGCTAACATCGATAGACATCAACCGATTATGATTGAAGGTATTAACCATATCAAGCTGATCCTTCTGACTGTCCAATTAAGTGTCACAAGACCTCACCTGTCAAAGTTTTGTACTCTTGCAGTTGCAAGTTACATTCCAGGAGGCTACGACCTCCTCCTAGGGGAAGACATGAATTCCCCCTCTCATTTCCAAAAACCTAGGGGTCCTAACCCCACAGCCAATCACTCCAAAGCAAGGAGCCATCCACGACCTACTTCCTCCAAGAAGTACGGCCACCAACAGTCTCCCCCGTCACCAAGGAGGGAGATTGATCACTCGCAGTTCCGCTGCAAAACCTGCAACGAAATAGGGCACTCCACGATTGGTCTAAGTACCCTAGCAAGCTATGTGCAGCGTACACTGTCAATTCTCAAAAAAGCTCAGCCTTCCACCAGAGACAGGAACCTCTGTCTCCCATCACCACGGGCACGCTAAGAGGTATGGCACCTCCGGTACCAGTCACATGTCCATCTGACCTGAACTCTCTGCCAGTGCCACTTGGCAGCACTGAGCAGTGCCAGGCTCTGTCCAGTTTGGACGTAGAGCCACCACAAGAATTGACCTCTGCGTCTGGCCCCGAGCGAACGCTGGCACACAAACTAATCAAGGATACTCCTACAGAAGATCCTCCAACAGTCATGGAGCTTAAACCAGCCCATTGCCACTCTCCAACCCTAGACACTTCTTCAACATCACCTCTGTCGGCTGAGGATGAACCTCCAGCAGAACTCACCATAATACCTCTGGATGACCAGGAACTGCCCGACCGGGAGTCAGCCTGGATTCTTCCCATTACAATGGCTGTCACAGCAGCCGAAGTAAAAGCCTCCCCTGCAGTAGGTTCCACCTTTACGATCGCTGCTGCAGATGCCGAAGTTAGGTGTTTACCTGTAGTCCCTAGGGCTACCACTGCCTCTGCTCCTGACGGCGTTCCTGGCCTTTCCCCAGAGTAGGTCCCTCCATCAACCCCTAGGACTGGCGTAGCCAGGCCCTGGAGGAATAAGAAGAAGAAGGGATGTAGCCAAGTCACTAATTGACCAAAGAGCCACATGCTTTCCTTGGCACCTGTGCCCTAGGTACAGTGTCACATTGATTTGCAGAGTGATCCTGGCACCTGCCCAGAGAAGGTAGCCAGCCTGATCTCTGCCAGCAGACTAACTCTCTAACCCCCTAAAACATGTACTACTAACCCGCACTTAAATGTCATAATTACCTCATTATATTTCCATCCTGGTACACTACTAATCACTCATCACCCTCAAGCATCATTACCTCATCTTACATATTTTAACAATTCAGGTTCAATAGACTTCTGCTGTGAGTACCACACTCTGGAATGATTGCGTCTCTAATTAATTGTAATGAG
>NC_087209.1:85132251-85184751 GCF_015104395.2 Macrobrachium nipponense
AAACATGTCCTTTTTTGTTTTATCGAACATCGTAATGCTGAGTGTTTATGTAACGAAAGGTTGGCGGGACGTTTAAAGCTAATTCTCTTTATGGAGGCCGATCAAAAATATTTCTGAGCTAACTTGCTCCCCTTTGCAAGAGAGATTCAGTCCTAGGGCGAACTTTACATGAATCGAAAGTTGTTTGAATATTTTTCTCGTTTCCAAAGTCACTGAGCAACATTTGCCTGGGTTATTCTCCTACTCTTGTGGAAAAGGTTTTAAATTAAGTTTTTGCTTGTTTTCTCTTTGAAGATCCTCCTTTGCCTAATAGTCGGGTTTGTGGTAGAATCACTATTGTAAAGTTCACTGATATTTTTATCGTTCAACGGTGATAAACCTACACTGTTCGCATTCTGTAATATTTTTGAGGTTTTAAAGAGAAGGAACGGTATACAGTATTCACAGCTTCATAGTACCTCACCTTTAAGAGAGAAGCTTGGAGGTGTCTATCGTCTTTTTCTATCACTGCTACTTCAGGTTGATCTTTGCAAAACGTCTGTAACAATCGCCTCCTGAACCACCTAACCCCCTCCGTTGCCAGTTACATTTTCGTGCTACTAAAGGAGGCGAGAAAATGTTCTTAATTGAGTGGTTAATCTTGTCTCCTAAAGTTTCGGTAGAAAGACAGTTACAAGAAGCGAAGAAGGTTAGTCTATTACAGTTTTACAACGCAGGAAAAGTTTGCTATGAAGCTCAAGATGAACTGGAAAAATAATCGATAGAATTAATCTTTTGAACGGGGAGACCCAAATATCTATTGAAATACACTATGAACTGAGCTTAAGAAATGTAGATGGATTTTCCATACGTTGCATATGGGGTGTCTGTTGCCAGGTAACAACTCTGTGTAAATAGCGATATTTAGTATTAAGAAATTTTATAAGAAAAATTTTGATTTCTTTTATTGTCTTAATTAATGCTTTACCTCAAGAGGCAACTGAAAAGAAATAAGTTTTCACAGCTTGTCATTTACTGACAATGAGGTACAGAGGCCACTTTGTTCTCAGGAGAGAAAGTGAAGCACCTCTCTTGCTAGTTCCCATAATCAGACAGGGACCTTTTACTCTTCCTGCTGTACCAGTTCCTCTGACAAAAGAGAAGGGATCAGTCTCTGTTGCGACTATGTTTCTGACAACTCCTCAACAACCAGTCCTCTCTGTAGTGTTGTCATTTGCCTCTCCGGTGTGACAACATCAATCACCTCTGCTGTCTATACTTGCTATCCTTACATGAAAGAGGTATCATCTGTGGTGGGAGATGGGGGTGGGGGGTGTGCTTCCTGTCAATAGTACCTCTCTCTGCCCTTCATTGGAGACCTCTCCCACTTGTACCCCACCTTTTGTTACTTCTAGATGGGTAGGAAGAGGAAGAACAAGGAGGCAAAGACCTGGATGGCCTGGAGTGATCACTCTAGAGTTGTTGGTCTCTTATTATTATTAATATTATTATATTCAGAAGATGAACCCTATTCATCGAGAACAAATTCACAGGGGCCATTTACTTGAAATTCAAGCTTCCACAGAATATGGTGTTCATTTGAAAGAATTGACAGAAAGTAATATGACAGTTATTAAAACGAAAAATAGATTAACAAATAAATTAATAACTAGATAATATAATTAAATTATTGGTATACAGAAAGAATTGTTTTGGGTAGCAATGCATGACATTTTAGCTTGAACTTTTGAGGTCGCAATTGTACAACATCCTCAGGGAGACTGTTCCACAGTCCAACAGCTGAGAAATAAAAGGCCTCTTGAACCGAGATATTCGACAGCATGGCACATTAGCTCAAAAAGTCTTGTCACTCACAGCCAGAAAATATCAGGAATCAGTGGCAAATGGGAAAGATCTCTGATAAAATGCAACTTATGAAAAATTTACAAACTAGAGTACTTCCACAACGAACCATTCTCTCTAAAAGAGACATATCTCTGGCAGTGGCAGGCATCCTTAAACATATCCACCCACTCCAAGATTCTGATGTTTATAAATAAATAAATGTTGTATTATTTACTCAATCAATAGCAGCACTACAATCTAATTGAATTACTCTTTACTCAAAACTATTGTCAAGGTTCTATTCTAAATGGTATGTCAAATATAAAAGAGCACTGAAGGTACCTAACTGTTTCCGATATGCATATAGATTATCAGCTAACAATCCTTTCGATTTTATATACTTGCATAATGACTTAAAAATAAATCTTTTTGCAACTCTTGGGAGCACAGGGGCCATACAAATTGGTCTTTAATTACTGAAGTCTGAAGATATGCCACTGTTTGGAACAGGCACTGTGTTGCTAAACTTGCGGGCATACACAGGCACACCTCATCAACATAAAAATCTATAGAATATACTATTCTTGGGAGACAACACACTAGAAACCTTTTTAAAAAAACAGGGGTAAGATACAGGTGTCAAGATTATCAAGAATTTTCTTAACATACATACCTAGAGCAAAATGCAGATTTTGTAAGAATGAGTTAAGTAGGACAAGTATGAGGAAGAAGGATATCCTCATCTGGCTGCTTAGCTTTAAAAGGTAAGTTAAGTAGTTGAGCCTTTTCGTTAAGGTCAGTAACCAATGTACCATCATCTGTCAGCAGCGAGAGTGGAAGATGAGCCTGATGTAACAATCAACGATTCCAGTTTGGTCTATCACAGACAGGGCAGAGCAATTCTTTTAAGTTGCCCCTTTAAGGAACTGTAGTAATTTCTCTCAGCCATATGGTAAATTCTTTTTGCATAACGAAGAGACTCATCAAAAATGGTTTCATTTTATTGTGAACAGTTTTGTCTCCTTGCGTTGAATGTGGTAAGCTCATCTGCATTTATCATCAAACCAAGGCTGGTCATTAGTCCTAAACTTGACCTTTCTAAGGACATACCTTACTGAAATCGCCATTAGCATTTCATTTAACTTCATGGGATCTTGATCTGATATAGCATCTGAAATATTAAATGCCTTACAAGGTGTGGAATTTGTGTTCCCCTCATCTCATTGGGGCAGGGCGATGTTCACCGTCTTCCATTACTGAAAGAGTTCTTTCACACGACTTGCAATAGTGGGTGACTGAGCCTTCCTGCACCTTCTTCCATTCTTCCAATAACCTGGACTTTTTTTTTCCCTTGGAGTCCTCATCCAACGTGCGAGACGTAGGAATCACAGTGGGAAGAAAGGTGCTAAGGGTGATCTCTCTAGTGGAAGATGCTTATGCCGCATGTGATTTCCACGAAACATTCATTTATCATACAGGAGATACGAAAGGAATGAGTGTCGAAGTCAGTGTGCAACATAAACCTAATATCTATTGTGGCCAGATCATCAACTAAGTTCAGCTTTTCCTCCATGGTAAAGCATCAACAAAGGGCAAGCACATGTCACATAGGTGAACAAGGAAAATTAAACTTGTTTTCTCACCATGAACAATTGCTATACACAAAATGAAATAATATTAGCACTGTTCAGCACAATATATGTATATACTCAAACTTAATGCTATCCAAAGCACTTATGCATTCAAATCTCTTTGGATAGCATTAAGTGCTATCCAAATCACTTTGCCAGTAGACAGCTGTAACATGAAAGGAACAGCACTTCCACACTAAAGCGCAGTTGAGAAGACAATGGGAAACGTTGGCTAGCTACAAGTGGGCATCATGCCTAAGGCCTGCCGACCAGCACATATGCAGTAGAAGTGCTCCGTATATGTGTAGTGGGTGGCATATTAAATGAAACTCAGTTCCTCATTTTCTGGTTTATTACAAAATTGCAAAATGCAGGTGCTTGTTCAGGCAGTCTCTCACTCACGCTATTTCACACAAACTCTACGCACACTGGGAACCAATTATGATTTTTCATAATTGTCATGAAAGATCACTTTAACAACATAGTTTATACTAAGATGATACATGATCATAAAATATATGATTTCTTTAGCCTCCTAATTACCATACGAAAAAACGTCTATGTGATCAAACACAAGAGGTTTGTGTATGATTACCTTTCCCTTCCTTTTCAGAAAAACGCCTTCTGCCACATTTCGTCATCACAATTCTTTAAGTTTTGTACAACAAAGCTTATCATGTTATTCAGTTATCATTTAACCATTTATGCATTATTAATACGAGCGATGTTGTATCATCATAGGAACAATGATAATGATAGATCATCATTCCTAGTATAGTTAATGAGCAATTAGTGCTGTAGGCTGCATAATAGGGTATAAATATAATTTGAATTATTAATTTAAAATTGATTTAGAATGTTTTTCTTATTAATAATGTACCTTATAAGAAATTGTGTATCCGTGATTTTCAAACATTCTTCTTTGCATTATACAATCAGTAAAGGTTGTTACTAGAGGCATATTGGCGTTTCTATGGGCGTAACAGGTCTTCTATATGACAGAAAGCAGAGAGAGAGAGAGAGAGAGAGAGAGAGAGAGAGAGAGAGAGAGAGAGAGAGAGAAACATTCCACTACTATTGGTAGGAACTCTACATAATGCTACCACACACACACGTACACACACACACACACACACACACACACACACACATACTATATACATATATATATATATCATATATATATATATATATATATATATATATATATATATATATATATATATATATATATATGCATACACACCACGGACAACTCTCCATAATGTAAATGTAAATGGAAATATTTTAACAGATCATAATTTCCCAGTAATAATCAAGGGTTCAAGAATATGTCTGGGTTTCAAGACAGTTGGAAGCTCTATCCGTTGTTTTTTGGCTATGATAATAAATATCATGCTAACAACTTAAGTAACGCAGATTATTAAAAACACAGTTTTCACTCTCCATCGTTATCGACTTTTTTCATTCTCAGCGCAATATGTTTTGAATAACGATATCATCCAAACATAAGGATACTGCATTTAAGGCGCATGTATGTCCGGACGAGTCTTCTTTTTGATTTTAATTAAAGTCGACATACCTTGTGACTGCTGTTACCGTGGATATCCGATGATTATTGCGACAGTTGAAACCGGTTGCATTGAACATATGAAATATATTTGACTGAATATACCAATGCAGTCTGTTGAAAACCTGCATTGTAGAAAAATGATTTGCTATTTTAAAATGGTATGTCATTATATCTTACTAATGCAATCTATTGATATGAAATGAAAACCGTGTTGAATTCACATATAATGCAAGAATACTATTGTTTGCACAATAATGAAGGTGACTTATTATTTTAAATTTTTTTTTCTTTTTTTTGAATCCGTTAGTTTCCTATAATATGTATTTCGAATGTATTTACTTTGACATCCCCTACGCAAAAAAGGAGAAAAGAGAAAGCCGCTTCCTTTAATAGTCTATACAAATTTTTATGTTTGTGTTTAGCAAGAAATATTCTGAATTATGTACTATGATATGAAAAATAGATTTATAGAATAAGTAACGCTTATATATATATATATTATATATGATATATATATATATTATATATATATATATATATATATATATATATATATATTATATATATATATATATGCTGGTTTTGTATTTCTAAAAATAAATTTTGATAACAGCGAAAACAATTTTTTATACGACTTCTTGTTGAAGATAGCAGATATTAAATTTTCACTAGATATATACAACATTACTCCTGTAATTATTTGGAAAGTATTCAAAATGTGTTCGTTTTTAAAATAATTTATGCAACTTGACTTGACAATGGTTGCTTCAAATAATTTTACATTCTTTTCACGAGGAAATGCAGTTTATATCAACCCATACTTATTAAACATCGATGTTACTGTAATGCTACATACTTATTAATACGAATCACAAACAAACCTTTAAAAGCCTATTCCTTCTACCTTTTCTCTTTTCTTTTTCTTTTTATCCTGTAATTGGGGGGACATTTGGATTAGAGGAATTCTTATTTAAGGCTTTTCTAATTTAGAACACACCTGAAAATCCCAAAAAAGGGAGCGGATGATAGCAATGAATTTTGTCTGTGTAATTCAGTTTCCTCTTTATCTTGTAGCTTTGCCAGGTATCCTTGTTATGTTTACAACGAGTTATCATCATTAATGTAAAAAAAAAAAACAAAAAATCTTTTCAGTATGACCTGATTTTTTTTAAAGATTATCTTTACTACTGAGAGAAGAAAGTTCAAACGAAAAGACTCCATCAACTCTTAATAAGTAAATGAGGTTTAAAGCCTCTTTCCCGACGGGTCCAGAAAAAGCTCCCACTCAAGAATTTCGCCAATTCCGAACTTCTCTCGGATCCTCAGAGGAGCGGAAGTTTTCTCAAAGACCGCATCACACAGAGATTCTTGCCGTTGTCCTTCCCACGATCGTGCTATTTCTTTTCTCTGTTCCCTCCGACTCTATTCAATAATTTCGTTATGACTCCTCCTCAGAAGCAATGACCTCGTTCTCTTCAGTAGATTGGTATGTACCGCAGAGCTTAGAGATTTCGATACGAAAAATTAATGACCTCTACCATCGTTAATGTTAATGAAAGGATTAATTACAATTGATGAGTTGTAGTTTAATTTACACTAGGGTATGTTTAATATAAGGCGCACTCTTTCCCCATAGAAAGAAATTCATGTAATTGTTACGAGTAACCGCTCTCGATTCTCTTTTCTTTTCTTTCCTTCAGCCAAATGTAAAATTTTGAGGGAATAAGTTCGAACTCTGGACGTAAAATTCAAATTGTGAAGAGGAAAATCGACAAGTAAGGTAAACGATCTTTCCTCTTATAGATCCCAGCCCATAATTTCCCTCCGTGTTGTGACCGGCTTCAGGGGGCCCTGAAGCCGCTCATTCAGGAGTCCCAGGAAGACGACAGTCTAAGAGACACATCATCAGTCTGCAAATTAAAAGTTTTAATAATAAATTATAAGATAAGGGCACAAATCACCACAAAAATCAGCTAAAATTAAATATATAATTTAAACATTTAAAATGAAACATGAACATATGGAGAAGGTTACCTATTCAATGAAGGGTTAGAGGGAAGTAACCACAGGAGTTCGTACATGCCCAGACAACACTTAGGCGAGAGAGAGATGAGACTAAGAGACATTCGAGTTTAAGCCTGGAGAGAAGTGCTTTGATAAATAATGCCTATTATTGAAAAAAAAAATAAAAAAAAATCTTAACTATAATTTTGCATTTCGATGCATGAATCCTAATATCAGTGAAGTCCGGACTGGATATTCTTAGAGTTCATAGGAATGAGGTTTAATTTGAAATATTTTAGTTCCTTTTCAATAGTATATGTAACTTTGGAATGTTAATTGTTGGAATGAATAAAAGGAATTTGGGGAATATCCTAAGAAAATAAGAGGTTTTTCAGTTATAAGGACTAACTTAAAGAATTCATGAGATCCAACGTAGTATATCAATTTGAATGGCCCAAGATTTCTTGGTAATTAAACTTGATCCTCCCAAAGACTGTTGTTATAATACGGGGTCAAGAATATCCAATCTTGAATTCTCTAATATTAGGAATCCTGCATCCAAATGCAAAATTACAGTTGAGAGAGAGAGAGAGAGAGAGAGAGAGAGAGAGAGAGAGAGAGAGAGAGAGAGAGAGAGAGAGAGAGAAGATTTTTAATAATAGGCACTACTAAACATGCAGCCTACTTAATGGCCCTAGAGTCATTATTTATCAAGCACCTGTCTCATGCTTACGTAAACTCGAATGTTTTTTGTCTTCTCTCTGCCTGGCCTAAGTATTATCTGGGCATGTACGAACTGTTGTGGTCACTTAATTGCTACCCTCCCTTGAATAGGTAGCCTTCCTCATATGCTCATGTTTTATTTTAAAGTCTAAAATTATAAGCATAATTTTAACTGATTTTTGTGATAATTTGTATTGTTCTCTTGTAATTTATTATTAAAACTTTTAATTTCCAGACAGATGAGGTGTTATAATAGAGTATATTTCTTAGACTGTCATCTTCCTGGGACTCCTGAATGTTATATGTATATTTATACATACATATATTTTTACATATGAGCCCGGCCTTAAGGGCCCAAATACGTAAAGGGAAAGGTTTTTGGGAAAAAATGCAGAATAACTTACCTTAAAAGGATTGATTGAAATAGAGTATACATTTATTTACACGAGGCCGTTGAATGGCCTGGAGAAAGAGTAAATGCAGCTTGTCCGCACGGGGACCACTCTTATCTCTCCCAAGGGGAGAGCTGGCTAAAGTAAGATTGATGTAAATGCTGGCTTTCAGAATTATTCATATTATCTTGCATTAAGGCAGCACTTGCGAAGAGACTTGAACACGTGACTCAGCCAATCTGGAAAAATGCCCAGATTAGACACAAATGAATTAAAGATTTCTTGCACAAGTTACAGTTATTACATTTTATCTAACACTGGGGAAAGGACTCTAGTGTGTAATTTAGGTCTAGCTTCGACTGGGGAAGGGAGCTGGGTGTCTTGGAAACGTGTGGATTTCACACACATTGCCTGGAAAGTACGAAAACAACAACCAGTAAATTTGGAAGGAAAAAGGTCTTATGGTAGAAGTCCCTAAAGCCCATAACGAGGCCTAGCTCATCCCATGACTTGCCCATCTTACCCTAAGATTCAGCCTAACCGGAAATTCCTTTTCACTCATCCTACCGCATGTTTCTCTCCCAAAATCAGCTGATAAAGGAGAAAACATGGCTGCTCTTTTAGACTAACTAAAATCAAGAAATTCTGGGTAGACGAAGGGAGTAATAAACGTAATAGCTCCCCCTGTTAAGAGGACATTCACTTCCTTTCGGGCGTGAAGTCCTTGGCTAAATAAGTTGATCGTCTCGACTACCCAGTCCTCCTACTCTAACTGAGGTTTTTAGAACAGCGATACGGCTAACTACAATGGCCTACCTAACTTATAGGTGGAGATGCTAAGTTTACGAACTCTGAATTAATGTAGTCTAACCTAAGTGAGAACTACGGGTCGCCTGTGACGACCCCTATGTAAGATTACTTTGAAAATTCTACTTACTACTACTCTGATGCCCTGGTACTAAATTATTAGCCTAACCTACTCTGCAATTTAATTCGAGACACAATCATTCCAGAGTGTGGTACGCACAGAAGTGGTTTATCGAACCTGAATTGTTAAAGTATATAGGTGAGGTAATGATGCGTTGGGATGATGAGTGGTTAGTGGTGTACCAGGATGGAAATGTAATGAGGTAATTATAATATTTAAGTGAGGGTTAGTGATACAAGTTCTATGGGTTTAAATTGTTAATCTACTGGCAGAGATCAGGCTGGCTACCTCCTCTGGGTAGGTGCCAGGATCACTCTGCAAATGAATGTGACACTGTACCTCGGGCACAGGTGCCAAGGAGAGCATGTGGCTCTTTGGTTAGTGTGTTAATTTGTTACGTCCCTTCTTCTTCTTTTTATCCCTCCAGGGCCTGGCTACACCAGTCCTAGGAGTTGACGGAGGCACCGATTCTGGGATAAGGCCAGAAACGCTGTCAGGAGCAGAGGCAGTGGTAGCCTCAGGGATTTCAGGAGAACACCCTACTTCAGTATCTGCAGCAACCGTCGTAGAGGTGGAGCCTACTGCAGGGGAGGCCCTCACTTCGGCTGCTGCGACAGCCGTCATAAGGGTAGGACTCCAGGCTGACTCCTGGTCGGGCAGTTCCTGGTCGCCCAGAGGAGGTGTAAAGGTGAGGTCTGCCGGAGGTTCATCCTCGGGCGACAGAGGTGATGTTGAAGAAGACTCATGGACTTGGGATTGGCCATGGGCTGCGGTAAGCTCCATGCCTGTTGGAGGATCTCCGGTAGGAGGATCCTTGATAAGGTTAGGCGCCGGCGCTAGCTCAGGGCCAGGAGCAGAGGTCAAGGTTTGTGGTGGCTCTACGTCCAGGCTGGATGGAGCTTGGCACTGATCAGTGCTGCCAAGTGGCACTGGCAGAGAGTTGAAGTCAACTGGACCTGTGACGGGTACCGTAGGTGCAATACCTCTCAGCGGGCCCTTTTAATGGGAGACAGAGGCTCCTTTCTCTCGTGGGAGGCTAAGCCTTGTGGAACATGGACAGTGTCTGCTGCTGGTAGCTTGCAAGGGCACCTAGGCCAATTAGTGGAGTGCCCTATTACGGCACAGGTTTTGCAACGGAACTGTGAGTGATCAATCTCCCTCCTTGATAGCGGGGGAGACTGTTGGTGGCCGTACTTCCGAGAGCAAGTAGGTCTGGAATGGCTCCTTGCTTTGGAGTGGTTTCTCGTGGGGTTAGGACCCCTAGGCTTTTTGAAATGCAAGGGAGACTTCAGTCTTGCCCTTGGGGTTAGGAACCCCTTAAGGCTTTGAAATGGCAAGGGGATTGGGTTTGTAAGAGGAGGTCATAACCTCCTGGAATGTAGCTTGCTACTGCAAGGATACAAACCTTGGTAAGGTGAGGTTGTGCGACTCTCAATTGGACGGTGGGAAGGATCAACTTGATATAGTTGATACCTTCAATTGTAATGAGTTGACGTCTGTCAACGTTAGCCCCTTGGGGGACTCGATCTTCCTGTATCAGGGAGATTTGAGCACCAGAGTTGTCAAAGGCTCTGACGTGGCTTGGTGGGTAATGGCTTTGGAGGGGTTCGACGGTTATAGGGCCCTGAGATGGGGGTCTTAGTGAGGAATAATTGGTGACGGCAATTGTGATGGTGGGAATATTAAAATTCGCGCACCCTCTGTAGTTGGCAGACATGTGACCCGTGCGGCCACAATCTCGGCAGAGCTGCTTCCAGAACTTCTTCCGTGGCACTGGACAATAAGGCCGAGATGGCACCACAGGTTGCGAATCTGTAGGGTCACCAAGGCTTGCAGGGTGCTCTGGCACAGGTGAAGAGTCCTCTCTGGCAGTGATTGGATATGGGGTGGTTAAGGAATCCTCCTTTGAAGTATCCTCCGGCACAAGTCCGGGGTTGACTGGTTGGCTCACTTCCACAATGGAAGAGGCAGGCGGTGAAGCAGCAAAAGGCTGGCATGAGAATGCGGGACTGTGAGGCACAGTGGGTGTAGGGCTGGAAGCTAGCAGAGTGGCTTGAGCTAAGATACTCTCCTTACGGGCTTTCTCCCGCCTGATTTTGAGTTCCTTCTCCTTGAGAGCTGGCTAATGCTTTCTCTCTTCTTCTCTTGCTTTTTTCTCTGCTTCTTTTTCCTTCCTCTCTGCTTCCTTTTCCTTCCTCTCTGCTTCCTTTTCCTTCCTCTCTGCTTCCCTTTCCTTCCTCTCTTCTTCTCTGGAGGCTTTTTCTTGCAGGAGGAGATCATCCATCTGCCACTTCACCCACTGGGTGAGTATGGGTCCAGTGTAACCGGCCTCCGTGCCCCAAGTTATGAGGGTTCGGAGCCTCTCTAGCCCATTGACAAAGAAGTTGTGGGAAGCAGGGGAAGACATTTCTCTAGGCTGCAGTAGAGGCTCGGACGAATTTGAAAATAATGGCCAGGAATAGTACTGGATGAAATGGGAGTGCCTACTTGGTAATGTGGCACTCACTTAGAAATGGGTTCTGCAATGTGGTAATGAAAAATCTGAAAAGACTGGGTACTCTGTGGCACTTGGGAAGTGTCCCATAAGTTGGTGGCACTTCTGGAATGGCACTTTCTAATGAGGTGAGAAAATCAAAAGGAGTGTGCGGTGTGAGACACACTTAAGGGAGTCCCTAACTTGGGGATACACTGGAATGAGCAACCTGTAGGTCCATTACAGGTGTTCCTTGGCAGCACTATTCGATTGCTGAGGTAGCAGCAATTATGGAGGCGTTCCTTGGAATGGGTGATCCGTAATAGGGGATACACTAATGAAATGGGCATTCCGTATGTCTGTACAAGTGCAGCGGCACTTTGAGGAGGCGTTCCTTTGGGGAGTGATCTGGAAGGATAAGAATCCTTATGCACGGAAACACTTATTAAATGGGCGTTCCTTGATGACGGACACGCAGGTAAAGAGCTACCTGTACGGCCTGTACAGGTGCAATGGCAATTATGGAGGCATTCCTTTGGACAGCACTAGTAGTGATGGAATTGCGGCTCTTTAGGAGACGTTCCTTTGAGTGTTCCGAAGGATCACTGATCCTTGTACATGGACACACTAATTAATTGGGCATTCTGTAAGGATGGACACGTAGGTAAAGATCTACCTGTACATCTGTACAGGTGCACGGCCCTTTAAGGAGGTGTTTCTTGATGACACTGGTAGCGTGCTGGTGTGTCCTGTCGGACAACACTAAATGCAGTATACTTAAATATATCGAAGGGAAATGGCACTCTGTTCGTGGCAGAGTGTAATGGTGGAGGAGAGAAAGTAAAAGGTGGAAGTACTTCAGCAGCCAGTCGATGGACAGTGTCACGAATTAGTAGCAATGTAAAATGGTAAGGCCTGACGTGCACTGATGGTGGCCAGCCTTGACTGGTAGGCTTCCTTGTATGGAAATAATGAATTTGCATGGCCCACTGTGCAGTTTGTGCTTGCGGTATACGCAAGTCTTTTGTGATAAAAAATGGAAAAGAACACTCGGGCAACGACAGGTAACAGTAAATTGGAAATGCTCAGTCCTTGGCTGAAGTACTCGGTAAATGAAATAAATGGTTGCAATGGACACAGGCGCGTATCACGCTCAGTGTAAATGAAAGACACAAGAGACTAAAATAATGTTAATGTTGTATGCGTAAGTAATGTTTCTCTCTCTCTCTCTCTCTCTCTCTCTCTCTCTCTCTCTCTGAGAGCTTAAAAATGATATAAGATGAAACTCCTTGTATTTATTTGAACTGATAATTTTAGTTTTAATATGATGCAACTTGTGTTAAATGATCTCCTTACATTAAATTTTTAATGGAAGAATTGCTTGGGAATAAGTTTTATGAAAACAGAATACACTAGCGATGAACGATTTTTACGTTAGTTTTTTTAATGTGATTTACTTTTCAGATTTATGTTGACTTTACGTAAGTTTACTAAGTCCCTGTGACAAGTGAAAATGATGTTAAGGATTTTTGAGATGAAATGTTAGCAAGACATTTGTAAATGAAAGGTTACGTTCATTACGAATGGAAATGAAACTTTCGCTCAGTGAGCGGGTGAGCAATGCTAAGTGAAACGAGCAGTGAACGCTACATGCGGTAATGAGACAGCTGATGTCTGTAAACGCAGTGTGATTTACAAACACGAAATTCTAATTTCTTATTCAAGGCGAAACAGCATTAAATTATCTGGCAGAATGATAGATACTAGTATGGTGATTAATATGCATTACTTTAAAACATCGAGCCTTAAAACATCGAGCCTGAGAGAGCGCATGCGCCAAGCTGAGAGCTGGCAGGCTAAGCAGTTACAAACACTTGAAATGTAAATTAAGTTAAAACGAATTCCCCTAACATATCACAGGCAAAAGAATTGTACACTTCTTTTGCCGTAACTATTAGTAGAACACTCCTACTAGCTAGGCTTGCTAACACATGCAATAAACCCTGGCAAAGCACTTTCTAGTTTTAATTAGTACTTTCTGGCATCTATCTTAAACACGTGTCTCGTCAGGCAAGCACCAATACAAAATAACAGAATTCGCTCGGCGCTCTGGCTGTTACAAAATAATATTTCTAAGTTCAATCTTGTTTAAAATTCTTCTAAAATAATTACTAAACGTACCTTAAGCTAACAATGGTTATAAAATAAATCCTTTATGAATGATATGCCTTACCAGTGAGTCAGTGTGTCTCCCGTGCAAGTGTGCTTTGATTTACGCTTTGTAAAATCATTTACAGTTTTACGTTTTACAAGGGATAACACGATTTACAAGCTTTTTAAGCAAGCCCGGGTTCGATGATGGCAAGCTTCACCATTTTTACGTATGAGCCCGGCCTTAAGGGCCCAAATACGTAAAGGGAAATGTTTTAGGGAAAAATGCAGAATAACTTACCTTAAAAGGCTTGATTGAAATATGTTACTCTATAATAAGGTCACCATTGAAAACCAACTGATTAATTTACGGTATACATTTATTTACACGAGGCCGTTGAATGGCCTGGAGAAAGAGTAAATGCAGATTGTCCGCACGGGGACCACTCTTATCTCTCCCAAGGGGAGAGCTGGCTAAAATAAGATAAACGTAAATGCTGGCTTTCAAAATTATTCATATAATCTTGCATTAAGGAAAAATGCCCAGATTAGACACAAATGAATTATAGATTTCTTGCACAAGTTACAGTTATTCAATTTTATTTAACACTGGGGTAAGGACTCTAGTGTTTAATTTAGATATGCAATGAAGACTTAATCTTTAACAAATCACAAGGGGAAGCACATGGCCCGATGAGGACAAAGGGCTTTTGATGTAAAAGTGATACAAGGGAAATTTGAAAATGAAATTAGCAAGAATCGTCTTGGAGAAAAAGAGCTGGTTTGCAGTTATGCGCTTTCTAGGTGTATCTTAAATCCTTGAGGCTTGAACACATGTCGTGCTATGAAGATGATCCCACCAGTGTTTGGACAAAGGGCTGACTTCCTGTCAGAGGAGAGAAAAGGCATGTCCACCTTTCTTGTCTAGCTTCGACTGGGGAAGGAAGCTGGGTGTCTTGGAAACATGTGGATTTCACACACAGCCTCTGGCATTGCCAGGAAAGTACGAAAACAACAACTAGCGAATTTGGAAGGAAAAAGGTCTTATGGTAGAAGTCCCTAAAGCCAATACCGAGGCCTACCTAATCCTGTGACTTGCCCGTCTTACCATAAGATTCAGCCTAACCTCGAAATTCCTTTTCACCCGTCCTACCGCTTGTTTCTCTCCCAAAATCAGCTGATTTAGGAGAAAACATGGCTGCTCTTTTAGACTAACTAAAATCAATAAATTCTGGGTAGACGACAGGAGCAATAAACGTAATAATATATTATCTATAATATATATATATTATATATATATATATATATATATATATATATATATATATATAGTATATGTATGAGTATGTATATATATATTATACATACATACACACACACACACACACACACACACACATATATATATATATATATTATATATATATATATATATATATATATATATATATATATATATATGTATTTGACTTATATTGTTACTCTTTTCCTCCTATATTATAAGGAAATTTTAAGTATATGAAAAATGTCCGTATCTCAGGAATATTCTTATTGCTCTAGTGACGTTTAATGTTATTAGTATTACACACACACACATACATACATACTATATATACTATACTATATATATATAGTATATATATATATATATATATATATATATATATATATATATATATATATATAATATATATATATATATAGAATATATATATATATATATATATATATATATATCTATATATATATATATATATTATAGTATATATATAGTCTATATATATCTATCTATATATATATATATATATATATATATGTATATATATATTATATATATATATATATATATATATAGTATATAGATATATATCTATATCTATATAATATATATATATATATATATATATATATATATATATATTATATATATATATATATGTATGTATGTATGTATGTATGTATGTGTATGTGATGTGTGTGTAATACTAAAAACATTAACGTCAATAGAGCAATAAGAATATTCCTGAGATGCGGACATTTACATATACTTAAATTTTCCTTATAATGTAGAAAGAAAAGAGTAAATATTCTAAGTCTCTAAAAACAACGGGAATTTTTACAAAATCCTCCGTATATAAAAGGTAAAAAACTAATGCTTGCGGGTAATCTGCAGAGTTAAGGAAAAAGTCACTCTCTAAATCGAGCAGGAAACGAACTAGAAAATTATACTACCCTCCAGTGACCTCGAAGATAAAATCAATAGTACAATGAATTTTATAGGTATATTTGTTTTGCCGACATTTTGAAAGTGACATTCTGCACCTATCTGAATAGTTTCAACCTCTCCCTTCCAAATAAATAAAAAAAAGTTATTAAGGAGACCATGAAAACAGTTTCCCTCTGTGTTTAGAAACCAAAATAATGTTAAAAAGCTGGATGTTTTCAAGAGGTAGGGAAAGCAAAAAATAACGAAAATGTGAAGTTCTGAAAGCAAAACCGTATTCACGACGATTGAAGAAGTAGTAGATAACAGGGTTTTATGGAGTTCAGAAAAACAGAGGGAAAAAAGTTACGGGATGTTACTAGAAAAGAATGCCTCTGATTTTTGTATGATATTTAAAAAGTAGATACTGAGATATGCATACATTTTAATTGAAACTGCAACAGCAAAATCACATAATCATATCATTGATCCATCTGATGTTTCAGCTCAGAACTGGATAATAAATAAAATTTGATGGGTAATATTTGCGTAAAGGTATATACATATACACACACTCACAAACGCACACACAAACACACACACACACACACACACATATATATATATATATATATCATATATATAGAATATATATATATATAATATATATATATATATATATATAATATTTATGATATATATATATATGTTATATATATATATATATCGTACTATACATTATGTTAACGCCTCATTATTGAAAATCGGCAATAGAAATGCGTTATTGAGAATGAGCAACGCATTATATAAAATAAATGAGCAATTTTCTTGCCTAGTATTTAAAATCAGCAGGGTTTCAAAATTCGGCAAGACCATTTTGCCGAATATTGATAAATCGACTACTATACCATCTGTAATTAATGGGTGAAGAAATTTTGTGAATAGAATATATGTTGACACTATTTTAACTTTTAATGTTTTATCCTGTTCTAATCTTTTCGTTGTTAATGGCAGTTTGGCCATTTATAAGTAGTTTTAGTAGCCTAATGCCTTGATGCTATCACACAATTGTTATCAACTTGTAAATAGGAGTAAATGGTGTGAAGTGAAACATACGGTACTCATGATAATTCTCTCGACAAATACGTAGATTTGATAGACCTAATTTACTGTGTTAACAAGTCTTTACATATTTTGTAATTTTCCATTTCCTAAAGCTTCAGGTCTTAGAAAGCATAGTAATACTAAAATTCTTTAAGTCATATGCCTAGTTACAATCAGAAAAGTATGATATGAGCTAACGACCTATTTATTTCAGTTCTTCAGCGAGGACGGTAATTATGGCGAAAGGGAAGACGATGAAAGTAGGAAAAATGAACAGCAACTTGAAGATGAAGAGGTTCCAGAGCAACCTGAAAGTGAAAAGAGTTTGAAGTGTATTGAAGAAAGGGTTAATGCCATCGACGCTATACGGGAAAATGTCGACATTAGTCAGGCTCAATCCGCATCAAAGATGATCCGTAGGAGTATGAGGATGTAGGAATCACTGCAGGTAGAAGACAACGCTACTCTAAGAATTCCAGACGTTGATCAGGGTCCTTCAGACCCTAAAAACTTACTAGTAGTTGTGCTGTCCAAGGAAAATGACATGTATCGTTTAGGATGCAAAGAAGGCACCTTAAATTCTTGCTTTACTAGAGCTGATTTAGATAAAATTGGTGAAAAACTACTTACAGTGGCTGATGTACCAGACCTCCACGTTACTCTTAGAGCTACGGTAACTCGATCCACTGGTGGCCAAGGCTACCAGAAATGTAACTGCAAATTAGATTGTATTTCGCTAAGATGTAGCTGTAGTAGAAAGAAAAGGAAGTGTAACTCTAGGTGCCATCCTAGCAACAGCTGTAAGAATGTTTAGTTTTTATTTTATTTCTTTATATAAAATAGAAAACTTTGTATTTTCATATAATAAAATCACCCTGAATACGCTTGTGCTTTCAGATTTTAGATGCGTGTAATATGTGAAGAGAAAATTAAGAATATGTCTTATTATTTTGCAGCCGTACTTGACTCAGCCTGATAGGAAGTCAATCTTTCTTAATTATTTGTTGTTTATTAATTCACTGAGATTATTATTTCATGTCTCTCAAATAAGTCTCTGATGTCTCTTTCATTTGAAAATATATTCATAAAATAAAATTAGAAACAATGTCTTGAAACAACCTGATTAAAGTTTAGGCTGAGTTGAAGAGTGTGAAGTCGTCTTTCCACAGAGTTCAACTTCTTTGCTGGATTGAATTCCCCGTGGCCCGAATGAGTCTGAGCTAACGATACCAGATGCATCCATCTGATTATTATTATTTGTTTCCTTATCAGATATATGATATTGGATTTAAAATGCTTGACAGTTATAATGGAAATTATGTGTATTCATTTTCAGAAAATGTAATAATATAACATGGTAAATATTGTCGAAACTGCTAACTTTTATATCGCTAATTGGCAACTCAAATCTCTCTCTGAGACGACAAACGCAACGACGACACCTTGCAGATCTCATTCTCTCAGCAATACCGTCAAACTTAAACCATTTACTGGTGCAACATAATAAGACATATTCTCCACTTTCTCCTCATATTTTACACGCATCCAAATCTGAAAACACCAGCGTATTCAGGGTGAATTTGTTGTATGAAAACACAAGTTTTATTTTATCTTAATCGCGTTAATGATGCAAAATCCGATGATAAATAAAAACCGGTATAAAGAATTAAATGCTTCTCTTTTCACTTTTACTTGTTGTAATTCCTTTGTGTTTTATCTTATTGATTTCAGGAAAAGATGACTTAGTTGTACAATTAATACCGAATCCTATGGTATGACCCAAATTTTTCTATCTTGAGCAAAGCGTGAGTTGATTGAAGAAATATAAACATATTATTGCTAGTTTTCTAAGCCACAGTAGAAAATGATGAGACTGAGCGAGCGGCCTACCTCCCGGTACCAGCCATCAGAGTTGCCGCCAAACAAACGTCTCGTAGGCGCAAGAATCTACCTTAAATGCTCGACTATAAATAGGCAAGAATTTTTTGCCGATTTTCAATAATCCGGCATTTTTTAATAATGAGCGTAACATATATAAATATATATATGTATATATATATCTATATATATATATATCTATATAATATATATATATATATATATATATCTGATATATATGTGTGTGTGTGTGTGTGTGTGTGTGTGTGTGTGTGTATGACACACACACACACACACACACACATATATATATATATTATATATATATATATATATATATATATATATATATATATGTGTGTGTGTGTGTGTGTGTGTGTGTGTGTGTGTGTATGTGTGTGTGTGTGTGTGTAATGTTACATTAAGAAATCATAAAAGTAAGCACGTGATTTTGCTTGTTAGCTGAAGCGACCGGGAAAATTTTAAAAAGAAAAGAGAGTGCCATTTACTTTCGTATATTTAACACATCTTTGGGGGCACAAAGTAATACAAAACGTAAAAACTAGAACAGGACATACTTCCATTGCCATTTTTATTCATCTTAGTAATCTTCATCATGCGGTTGATTGGACAGAAGTAAAATAAATTTTATTTTCTAACGATTATATTAGTAGGAATATAATTGAATCTGCCTTTATAAAGAAGTATTCTGGAAAACTTTTAAATTTGAGCCCTGGTATGTACAAATTGGACAATCAACAGTGAAGAGTTTTAACATTATCCTTTAATTTGGTGTACTAGTCAAATTCCTTTTTATGTATTTCTTGTGAGTTTTAACATAATCCTTTAAGTTTGTGTACTAATCAAATTCCCTTTTTATGTATTTTGCATTGATAGTACTGTTCATTCAGTTATTTTGTTTATTGGTGATGTTTTTTAGGTATATTGCTAGTGCCATTATTATTGTTACTATTCATAATTGTGAATTTAGTTGTTTTATAAACTGGTTTGACAAGTAGTCAGTGTTTTTCTTTTTCTGCAAGTAATGGTGTCATTGGGCAATTGCTCCCTTTTTTTTGACTTGTGAGGTGTTGAGTGGTTGGGTGATCTAGACGAATGTTGTTTCTGTTTGTAATAGCCTTTTGTCCTTATATTTTTGCTCTTTTTTCTTCACATTGTTTTTGTGAGAGATTTCTTGCTCACTAGTTTTTTGACGTTTTGTATTACCTTCAGTATACACACACACCACACACACACATATACATATATATATATATATATATCATATATATATATATATATATATATATATATATATATATATATATATACATAGAGAGGTAATAAGAGAGTCACGCTTGAAGTGGCATGGGCATGTGTTGAGAATGGATGACGAGGAGGGACACCTCTTTCCACACCAACTCTCCTTTCAAGAACATCGTTTTCAAAAGACGTTAAAGTGAAATCATCTCAAATCACTGTTCATATTAACAGTTGGTCAAAGAGAATTTGCTTTTCCTACAAGCCTCTTATTATCATTTCCTCTGGCATTCTTTTTTATTTCTTTCTTTGACCACTTGACTGCATTAAAACTCCTATCCAGGTAACTCCGCCGCCCTTAGAGGCAAGCCTCGATCGTATGATTGCCCCAGGCACTACTTTAAGGAACTCCTGAGTCAGCATCACAGGAGGCACTAATCCAGGACAGCTGAGCTGCTCACCAAAGGATAAAGTTTTGTGACCACGTCACATGAGATCATCCATGCTGGCCTGACATTTTAGCATGCGGTCAAGAAAGTGAAACACAAGGTCAGGGTGGCACAGTAGAAAATGGATGAGTCCTGAAAGAATGAGAAATTAATCCATGTGAAGGGAAAGTGAACCAATACACGACGCCTCTCATCAGAAACACACCAGACGCAGTCCTAACACCTACTACCCTTTGAGCTCTGCCCCCTAAGAGACATTTCCCAAACTATGACGCTGACTTCCAGTCCAGTATATTTCTAGTGCCAATTCCCTTAAATAGTCCAGTCCCTGTAATGGACACCCATATACATCACAATGTACCCTCAATTTCTCAATGGTTTTCAGTAACAAGGCCATTTCCCAACCTAAGTGACCAGGCTAGATATATGAATTAAAGGTCAGGCCTTGACTGGGGACCAATTTCAAAATTGCTGCCAACGGACTGAAGGCTTTGAGTGCGTGTGCAAACTGCCATATAATGTTGTATAATATAACTTTTTGTACCGAGTTCAGGGCGATAAATACATGTTTAGTATTATTTTTTTTGATTAACAGTTACAGAGTGAGAGAGAGAGAGCGAGAGAGAGAGAGAGAGAGAGAGAGAGAGAGAGAGAGAGAGAGAGAGAGAGAGGAAAAAACGTATTTAACATGTCATGTATTACGTTTGTTGGTAAAACAAACTTGTTTGGTTACAGCTGCTAAGGTGAGTTGAGATTTGTGCGAGTACTTACAAAATGTGACTTTATTTTAATATCTGATTAATGTTTGTTTCTTTATTGTCTAGCTATGATACCTTGTGTGCAGAGTTTGAGGTATTCATCGCTGTGTGAAGCAAAGTTAGAGCTCTGTAAATGCTTAGATTATTTGAGAAAATTCTGTCTGTGATGAAGCAGATGGTCACTGCTGGTAGACAAGGGAACTGACCACTCCATAATGCTGCGGTGAGAGGATCAATGATTTTCACAGCATTTGCTTGTATCATTTACCTTCAGTATGCTTCATGGTACTTTGATAGAGTCAAAGTCTTGGAAGTTGGACAACCCATGTTATTTTACCGCTTCAGGACGGGTCAGTTTGTATTTCAAGATATAGAAGGAGGCAAATTCAGTGCTGTCTCACCAGACATGAAACTCAAACAAACCATCAACAAACCTGAGAAAGGTCCAGGTGGATATGTGATTGTTGGAAGCTCAGGCGATGAATCAATAGTAGTCCAGTTGTTTGAGTCATGCTTCACCATGAACTTCGTGGTCGAAAGGCCCTTGTCTTCGGGCCAGCCTTAGGAGGGCTGTCAATCAGCTTAGTGGTCTGGTTAAATTAACATAATCTACCAAAAACCACAGTACATGTACCATTACATAACATCGTTGCACATGAGATGGTGGAGTCAGATGTGAAGCGAAGCTGCTAAACGCACTTGAAATTGGAGGATGTCACAGTGAGTGCTTTGTATTGAAGACAGTCAAACTGTCGTACTATTTCTAATGATAACATGCCATGTTTCAACACTAAGGAGTCGGCTGCTAATCAGTATCCAACAGGCAGACCCAAGAAAGCAGTCATCACTACTAAACAAGTTTCAGCTATTCTATGTACAGTAGAAATAGCAAAACAACGGGCTACACAACTGAGCAAGTCCTAAGTTATAACCTTTTCGAAACCAGCCCACTTTTTGATGGAGTTCCTACAGTACCTCAATGTACCCACCTTTATTTGATTCTTACTGTGAGTCATCAATTAAAGGAGAGAGCACAACGAGTGGAAGAATACGGAGGGTCAGTCGATGATGTCACCATGACTGAAGCAGTGCTTATATCACAGCGGATGGGAAAGTTCTGGTCAAGTTCCAAAAACAAAGAAAAGCTACAAATTCTTGCTCGAGACATTTCCTTAAGGGATTATAAGTAACCTTTGCACTGATCTTGAGGTATATGACCTTCTTCAAAGCCAAAGGTCTGAAGGAGTTGTGGATTGAGTATGGAACAAGAGAACACAGGCGGAAGATACCACTACATACTCTGCACTTCAGGTTGGGAGAAAATACCTGCAGTGTCGTTATCTAAGTTCATATACTCTCAGGGGACGACACTGTGAGTAAAATTGGCACCAATCATTTAGCTCTTATCTGTCAACCCATGACTTTGATCAACTTTGGAGAAACCAATTAACTGATTGATGCTGATATCTGTGTTGTTGAACAATATCTTGTGAAACTTTGGGCTGGTGCTCACTCATGAACAAGGGTCGACACATTTGATGAACTTCAATCTAAAAGGTAAATCTCTTAATGAGCTCCCTCCAACTTCCTCGGTGATTTGTGGTCATGTACACAGATGTTTCTTCGTGATCAGAAATACAACCACACTCCTAAACCCAAACAACAACACTTTGGATCCCAGGGACTTTGGTACGATAGACGAGAGTGGCTTTCTCGTTCCCAAAACATTCCTCAACCTGATTCCATCTGAGATACTCATATTATGTCAGTGTACCGGTAAATGTACCAGGAGGTGTAAATGCAAAGGAAGTAACTCAAACTGTGTAGAATTTTATCACAAAGAAAATTAAGTATGCATCAATAAGCATTAAATATATAATGTTCAACATTTTCAGCCTACTCCATCTCCACATCTCATAATCATGCATTTTATGATCACAATATTGTATCTTTCCATGCAATTCTGTACCAATAAAGCATTTTATTTACTATATCATATGTGTTACATACTATTTCAAACTTGATTATATATCGAAAGGGAACCTATTGTGTGGTAAATCTTAATTTTATAGATACCAAGGAAATACAAAATACCATACAGTTAACTGAAGATTTTTGTATTTTAGAGGATTTCTGTTACTGCAAATGAAAAAGCAAGGCTAACAATGGATTCTTTGCCCTGAAATAAGAACAGAAAAATATATTATACAATGCTATATGGCAGTTTGTACACACACACTCAAAGTCTTCAGTCCATTGGCAGCAACTTTGAAATTTGTCTCTGAATGATGCCGGACCTATAGTTCAGATATCTACCCTGGTCAATTTTGTTGTGAAACGGTTTTGTTAAGAAAATTAGGGTACATCGCAGTGTATACCAGACTGTATATTCAGGGACAGGACTAAAAATCTTCCTATCACCCCACCCACCATCATTGGTGCATCTACAAGGACTTATCTCTCCAACACAAGGTACAGTGAAATGAATTCAGGTTTTGCCAGTCGTGTAGTTCCTCCCACCCTTTTTTTTGCTCTCTTTTTTTTTGCTATTCCATTATCCGTATTTCCAACGCAGTTCTCGTATATACCTAACTTTTTTATTATTTGTGTTCATAAGTGAATTCAACAGTGTTATACCCAAGGATCCGTTGGCACCTTCAGTGCATCCTTGAACTCTTGATTGCACTAATTTTGGCAGTTAATAACATGCATTCTCCATTGCAGACAGAGTTTTCTCCCTGTGGATTATTCGGCTTCGATTGGGCTTTCATTCCCGTGGTAAACCACTGCAATTTTATTCACGGTGCTTAAAGCGAAATCCTGACATCCAATTATCATCAGTTCATCTTAATTTAGTGCCATAACAGGATCCTATTATTCCCAGCTTCTAATTTGTGTTATAGTAAATATATGTGATTCTATTTATCCTAAGAGTTTATCTAAAATTCCCCTTTCTAGTAAAACCCTTCAGCTAATTTTCTTTTCTTCTTTGTTCTACCATCCCTGGAATTCTAGTCAGATTGCATCATCCCTTGTGGTATGTCCCTTCCCCGGTTCAGAATATAAATAAAATAAAATATACATATAGTTATATTGTAGCTGCACAAGGATTATCATTGACTGAAATTTAGCATGCACCTGAGAAGACTGGGTGCCACACAGTTAACAAGAGAAAAACAAGGAAAGAAAGGTATTAAAACTGATGCAATGTTACATTTAACTAAAGTTATTATTACTTAAATCACTAGCTCCATGGCACTGAGTTACGTAGTTAGTTACAAATCAGTTAGTGCCACTATGAAAACCCCCCCAAAATGTTAACCCCTTATATGAAAAGACAGAAAATACCTATTTCAATTATCACCAATCATAAAATAATAGCTTTGCAATCTTCCACCCTGGGACATGAAATGGATGGTTGCATGGACCACCTTAGCACCGTGGAACATGGATATGTACACAACTTCTCGTGTTCTCCTAAGGATGCACTGTAATTCTCAATCTAAACTCAATTAATGTGACTGGGAGTTGCTTAAGGCAGAGAAGGTAAGTAATTTAACACTGCCACAAGGTAGCAAAAGAAATGAACACTTCTGGTTGTAAGTCACAAATATTTTTCCAACTTATTCTCTGAAGGAGATACAATAGGGATTTGAGTTATATATGAGAACAGACAGAAATTAAGTAATGAAAAGAATTGTGTCGAAACAAATTCCAAAACCAACTGTTCCTTGTCCTTGGACAATCACTGTGCTTTATCTCTCTTCTCATCTTTGTCCTTTGTTTGTCATATTCAGGCGCCAGTACTTCTCTTCGAGTTGTTGACAGTTTGCCTGGAATTGAAATTTGAACCGACGGCACAAAGGTGTTTTTAGGTGTGGCAAAGGGAGGGACGGCTAAGCTGTAGGATGGAGATGGAGTTTGGATGGGGAGGTGGGGGATACAGTCGGCCAAAGCTGCCGTGACAAATTTTTAATGACTAAGGGAGTGGTAACAGCTTCTGCATGCCAATGTGGGTGGTTTTGATTTACTCTTTTGTTTTACCAAAAAAAAAAACTTATATTTCTTTTAAGATTTCTTGAAACTGAAGGCTTCAAACATACATCTCGTGTATGTATGTTACAGCTCCAAACAGTAAAATGCATTTTACGCCATTTTCGGGTGTGAATGTTTAGGTAAGCATGAGGTGTTAAGAAATCTTACTCTCTCTCTCTCTCTCTCTCTCTCTCTCTACAGCTTTATGTCCTAATGTACAATTCTTAGAATTAAATTTAACTAGTTTCGCCTCCAGAATTTGGCTAAGTTTTAAGGTTTTACTCTACATGGCTTGTAGGCTATGAGCAAATATATGTAGTAAATTAATGAATATAACATTACAGCTTGGCTGAATGATTAAATATTTTTACTTATTTAAGTTTTACAATGATATTGCCTTACTTCAGAGTTTATCCTGACTATACAAAGTGAGTTTTATCCCTAACTAATTATACAATTTTCATACAAATGTTCATATAACGTACATGGGGATTCTGGACCTATTTTCTGACCTTAGTTGGTGTGAACAAATGATTGTACCAGTATGACTGGTAGTTGGCGCTGTAATTTGCACCAGTGCACATTAAGGTTAATAAATAGAATAGAGAATATGAGTTAGTACAAAAAATGGGGGTGTAAATTTGCAAAATAAATCAAGATTCATGTTACACTGGAAATCAATCTGTCACAAAAAAGGGGTAAGTAGGAAGTGCTTTGGCATCTGCCTCTGGATGAAGGTGCTAAGTCCTCAGAAGTAAGTATGTAATTAGTATGCAGTTTAACTGTGGAACAAAAGGTTTAAGGTTTATAAATACACCCACACAATGGCAAGAAGTTGAAATATGAAGGGAGGAAGTAGCACTTTCTCTGGATTAGGTGCCATAACACCCAGATAAATTGGGCACTGTGCCAGGTTTGGGCAAGTGCCAAGAGAGCCCAGTGGCTTTTGTAGGCTACCTTCTTCCTTGGCCCTTTTCTAGCCTGCACGTTCGTTGTTATGCGAGGAGTCTGTGACATCTGATTCATAGGAGTAGTTGTCATCTTTGGCACAACTGCTGCCTCAACAATGGAAATTTTGAGGGTGCCAACAATCGTAGTCATTTGGTGGAGCAATTCATTTAGTTCAGCTTTCAGCTGGGCTAGAGTTTACAGAGTCGTGCTCTGGGGACGTGGAAGGAGAGGAAGAAGGTTTGGCTGTTGTTGGAGCCTCACAGGTGGCAATGACCAACTCAGTCATGGTTTGCACGGCCAAACCTATGTGTTAGGTTCCGTCTTGGTCATGGGAGTCCGAATAGAACTCAGGTTTACTTGGGGTTAACTTTCAGTCCGACACTGGACTGGTGGGGCTAAGCTGGAGAGTGGCTCAACATCCAGGATCCAGGATGGATGAAGCGTGGCACGGCTCAGGGCACTCAAGTGGAACTGGCAGTGTGTTTAGAATAGTTTGCAGGGAGTTCTCTGTGGAGGCCTGCAAATCCTGTCCTAGGAGGATGTCGTAACCTCCAGGAAGATATTTACCTACTGCAAGTTTGCAGGTTTTTGATTGGTAAGGTCTGGTGATCCTTAGTTGAACTGTAGGAAGTATCATCATCTTGCTGTTTATTGCCTCTACAGTAATGAGGTTGTGTCTGTCGACGATGGCTCTGTAGGGGACTCAATCTTCTCTTATGAAAAAGATCTGCACACCAGAGTCATCAAAAGCTTTGACATCACGTGCATGGTAGTTATCTGTGGGAGGTGCCACAATAATAGGACCTTTGGCTGGAGGTCCTAAGGCTGAGGGCATGGCAATATAGTGGTCTTGCTTGGGCACTTCACCCATAAGGCAGTCCGTAAACTTTGATTGCAGTGCAATAGTCCGGTTGTAGTCTCTGGGTGGTACTGTTCCTTTAAAGGATGCAGGCCTGCTGCTGGTTTGGGGAGGCATTACATCATCCAAGCTTGTAGAGGTAGCGGTTATCACAGTATTTTGGCTGTCGCGTGGTTTGTCCAGTTTGTTTGCAGAAGTTGCAAGTAACTGGGCTGTTGAGGATATAAAGCTTTGATGAGTAACCTTCTTGCTTAGAGAGCTGAGGTGGGGATGATGAGTTTCCCAATCATCTGCCAAATGGCAGCATTCAGCAATGGTAGTGGGACGTTTCTTATATATAAAAGTGGCGAGTGTGCTTGGGGCATAATAGAAAAAAAATCTCCAATTGCACACATTCGGAAAGGTCTGCAAATGTTTTGACTTCAAGGGAATCCAGCCAACTGTTGAAAGTTTTCCCTTTGTGGTACATCCAGTCCATCTAGGACTGTCCGGCTTCTTTGGGTAGACTTCACCAGCATTGTCTCCAGCATTCAGGTGTGATTCATAGGCTTTGTTGACTGCCCTTCTGACTGCTGCAAGATCTCCTTGTTCAGCAGTTGTCAGGGTACACAGTGCAATTAAACCCTTGCTCCTCACATGTTTGTTCAAGATTAAAGATACTTCAAGTGCAGTGGGGACATAGTTAGCAAAAAACCTTCTCTATATGATCAAGCCATGCTTCGGGTACAGTTTTTGACTATGTCTGGATGAGCGTACTCATGCTGCTTAGAGTGGATTGGGGTGTAGCTGGAGAGGAATGATCGGCTCTTTCAGCTTCTCTCTTTACCTTTTCCCCTCTCTTCCCTGGCTTCACTCTCTCCTCTTTCCCTCCTCCATGGCTTCTCTCACTGCCATTTCCTTCTCCTCCCTGGCTTCTCTCTCTCTGCTCTTTCCCTCTCCTCCCTGACTTCTCTCTCTGCGCTTACCCTCTCCTCTGTGGCTTCTTGATCCTTTTTAGCTTTAGTCACTTGGCGCTGATCCAAGTTATTAGGGTTTCTCCTCTAAAGGCCCGACCCTGTCTGATTTCTTGAAAGGTCTTGTATAATTCAGCAAAGGAAGTCATGGTAGTGTGAGAGAGGTGTAGTGTTGAGTATTAGTCCTCTACACAGAATGGTGAGTGTCCACACTGGCACTGGTATTAAGTGAGATGGGTTTTTTTGTTTCCCATAGAAACAGGGGTGGTACTGTGAAAGCAGAGCCAAGATGAAACCAAAGTATCTCCATTGTTATCAATATTGCCATTATTAATGATTCCACTATGATTATCAGCATTATTATCACCAATATCAGCATTATTATCACCAATATCGCTATTATTATGACCAATATTAATACCATTATTACCCATGTTAACCCGGTATCCCAACCGTTACGGCACTAACACCTGTATGGATCGATATCCTGCGTCTCCTGCATGCAGGATGACCCAACAAAAGTCTGTTGCCTAACACAACCCCTTTAATCACCAAAAATAGTTCTACTAACTCCTGGTCACCTAGAGCAAACAGCACACTTATAAATCCCAAGTTGTTTAATCTATGGACTTGCACATCAGAGAATATTGGGAGAACATGGACTGATATAGACCATAGCCCATTAAATTAACTGAAGCTCTCATATCGACAAAAATTTGGATTTTTACATCACCCACTATTCCTTGTACTGTCGGTCTGGGCCGTCCCCTACAAGACCACAATAGTATGTACAAGTCATCTGTACCATTTTTATCGATTGGCTTTCCAAAATTTCGTCGATCTCAAGGTCCCTTTGCATTACCTGCTTTGAGAACTTTTGTACCTAAACTCCCAGAGTCTTGGGTGTGGGCCTTGCATCCCTCCATTTCTGAGATGGACAAGAACCAAAAGTAACCTGCACTTTTGCATACTCCACAGTATTTTCCTCTGCATTGTTTTTTGGTGTGCTCCTGCCTATTATAATTGAAACAATGCAACTGTTGCCCTAGAGCCATATATCCCCATTATAAAAAATTTGCTGTCCACTGTGGGGTATTTGGATATGTGCTTCTCAACCTAAGAATAGATCAGTGCCTCATCTGATGTAGGTTTGATCTTCTCATCAATGTTGTCTACAATGAAGTCTGGGGCGTGCTGTAGAAGCAAGAAAAATGCAACAGTTTATGCAAGTTATCAAAGGAGATATTATTACCATTTACCCATGTGGAATTTTTCCATTTATGTATCTATCCCCGTGTTCCTTTGTACCATAGACTGCCCACAGAAATGCTAGTAGTTTGGTCCATGACCAACATTTTGTATACTGAAAACTATGGCAGATATGTGCTAAGTTCCCTATATTGAAATCCAACAAGGCTTTTGCCTCTCTGAATGCCTCTGCATCACTTTCAATAAAAATCTGCGCTGGCTGAGAAAGAATGCCATCCACTATACCCTTAAATGGGCAAACTCCTGATGCAATTGTAGTGACTTTATGAAGCAATTTATGATAGTTTTTGTTTCCTTCCTCCATTTTGTCTAACTTAGAGAAACCCTCAGTATTTAAAATTCGACTGGATCTTAATATAATTTGAATAACAACAATATTACCCAAATTCCTTCACAAATCACCAAGAAAAGATATATGAATCCCTGACATAAATTTTCCCAAAATGAATATTCCCTGCACTCCACAGAGAAAAATACCCTTTCTTCTCTCATGGTCATTAGCGCAAAAGAGAAAAAGACTATCTCATTGCTACCCAAGGATTTCTGCTGATCTCGCCCTCAGACCTAATGCTGCTAGCTTGCACCAGCCTACATGTCTTGCTCTCACTCATTGTAGGCACCAACACACATTCACACTCAAAAAATGAAACAAATTGGCGCTGTATATTCCCTTGGGTAGATTAATCCCCAATAAATGCAGTTCCAATGAATACCTTATAATAAAATAAAAAAAACGTAATACATTCTACTCCCCTGAAAAAAGAAAAACTATTCATGGCAATTAAAAGCAAACATCTAAACTGTCCCTTTAATCCTGCAAAAAATGAAATACACAAGTGAGAAAATTGTTAACATAATAAAAAAATAACTAGAAATACTGAGTTCTTATGTCTTCATTAAAGGAATGCCAAGAGATACTCTTAAACACATAGGCCATATATTCCTTCATTGGAGCATATAGACAGATCTGTTGATGTCAGTCCAAAACATTTCTCAGCGGCAAAGTACCACCTGACTATCTGTAACTATAATCCTTTCTTCTAACATCTACATGATTCCCTAACTCCTGTGCAACCCCAACCCCATCCCAGTCACTCCAGAAACGTAATCCATAGGCCTGATTACCCTTTCCGACTGCAATCACCAATCACAAGGCCCATTATTGGTCTTGTCCAAAAAGACAACTTGGTAACGTCGACCTCACTGAACATCTGGCACCTACCTTAGAAAGAAAGACCACAAGTGGCATCCCTGCTACTATTCTCAAAGGCATTAAATCTAGGGCTAGACCTAACTCCAAGATACTAAAATAGATTCTATATTTTCCCAAAACTGACATGATAAAAATAGTGAAATTAATTAAAAACCCAACTAAAATGAGGTAAAGTTATCTCAAATGATTACCACACTAGTTTCCACATTAAACCAATAAGTCAAAAAAACTCGAATAGATATCGCTATTTTCCCCATACTCAAAAATGAAAACATGTCAGTAAATAAATGTCAGAATTCCCATTTTGGCGACATGAATCAACCTGAAAAGAAATCATAGCCTTCAGAAATCAAAAATCAAAATGGATGAGCATAATAATGGGAACAAATATAAAAAATGTTTCTGTATACATGGGAGATAAACTAACTAGAAATTTAACGTTTTTCTCTGCATTTTGGCTTCTCTTGGGGCATCTGTAAATTGCTCAACGTTCAAGAAAAGTCTTGCAATCTCCAACACTAAATAATTTCTTTCTTTTTACCTTACATGTGGACCTCGTATGCCCCGCTCAGGAACCTGTTGTCTAATCCCGACTTACTCGGAATACACTGCATTTTTCTCACGCATTGATAGGCTTAAAAACACATGTATGCTAGTCTTCTCAAAGTTCTAATGTTCAGGCGAATGAAGTAAAATGTTCTAGAATGTCCTATATGACGTCATTATCAGGTGACAATGTAAGTCATGTAGTCCACCCACTGGGTCAATTTGCGCACCCGAGCTCTTGTCTCCACAATTTGTTATGTTTTACTACGTCAACATCTGCCCAAACCATTCGCTGATGCCTCAAAGCTTTTTTTCACAATACATGGCTGCTAGATGAAAATTCCAATTGAGTTCGTTGCCCTGTAGAAAAATGCACAGAAAAGACTCAGGGTGTCTTTGAAGACTCAGGGTGTTTGAAAAGAGTCAGGGTGTCTGACAAGATTTAGGGTGTCTCAGAAAACTCAGGGTGTCTCAGAAGACTCAAGATGTCTGAAGAGACTCAGGGTGTCTGAAAAGACTCTATGTTGCTTGTGCTAAACGGATAAAGACTGTTCGAAAGAAACAGATTCTATAAGTCTGGAATCAGAGTCAAGGTTTAATATGTCTGAATGAGACTTCAAAGTTCGGGAGAACTGAATTTAATGTCTGAATAAGACGTAGGGTTAAATATAACTGAATAAGATGCAAGGTTCGGGTGAAGAAAAAATAAGCCTATCATATTTCCTTTTTATTTTTTGATTTAGATATAACTTTATTTATTATTAAATTTTGTGATATTTTTTTTTCTTTCAAAGTATGATTGATTTTTTAAATTTAATGTTACGATGTTCTTAGGTCTCACCCGACTAAAATAGTAATAACCTTTGTAAAAGTGCTTGCATTATGCTCGTTTACGATCAACAAGCCCATACGGTCGTTTGAGATCTCGGAACATAGTCTGTTGGTTGACGAAGGAAGTAAAGGCTGCCCCGTAGTTACTGATTTCTTTCAGTTGGAGAGTTGACCGGTCGGTGTGCACCAGTACAGTCAGAGAGTCAGTTGGTGGGTGTACAATATTACTTCATCCGATTCATTATCATTAATATGGCAAGCTAAAACCTTAGCAGCCGAGGATGGCTCATGGACTTGGACGTCAGAATGGCAACGAGCTTAATAACACCTTTTTTCCGAGCTACGTATAGTCCATTCCACCACGGGACTTTGGAATCTCACTTCAGCGGATCGGGACTAATGAAGATGTGAGTACAATGAGTTAATGCAAGTTCAAGTACTGTCCGATCATTAGTTTAAAGTTTTTTTCCGTATCAACTTTGATCCCCCATCACGCTCATTAAATAAATTAAAAGGACCTATAGAATATTTAACATCAAATTTATCATTATATACTTATCTCATTATTCAGTGCTATCCGATAACAAATTTTTGTATTTCTCCTTCATTTGTTTTTACGTAATTTATCAAATAGAAAGGGATGTCGAATAGTTAAGAAAGAGATGTCGAATAGTTATTTTTCTTCGACGTAATTTATACACGTGTTGCAGATTTTTTTCGACCCTTTATAATTTCTAATATGCTTTATGTGTATAATTTTTATCGTACTTATTTGTGTTGTCAGGTCCTTGTATTTCCTTTGATAATTAATGGACATCGGGAGGAGGAAGTTTGCATTCCCTCACTTTTGACGGGTTCCTTCTCAAGACGGAGGAGTGCAGTGACTCAACTCCTTTCACGCCGTTCCTTCGGAATAACACTACAGTTTTTTTTTTCGTTTATTTCATATATAGATAATTGTCATTATTATTAATAGTTAACTATCTTAATCATTTCTTGTTAATTGTTAATTAAATCTAATTTTTGAAGCCTAAAATTGTTTATTTTACGATTGTTCCATACATTAATTTTATCAAATCGGGAGGACCCAGTTTAATATGTGTGAATAAGACTTAAGGGTTGGTAGGATCGAATTTAAAGTCTGATTAAGACTCAAGGTCCGTGATGAACAGGGATTAAGACAAGGGGAAATGTAACAAGGGACAAGGCAAAGTGAACTCTGTTTCCTCTGACGAGTCCCTCAGCGTTTCTGAGGCCGAGATTCCAGTCCGAAGGAGAACTTAAGTAAATCCATGGAGGGTGATTAAGCTTGAGCATCATCACAGATGTCACTGGTGTCGACAGGTCACGCGGTGGTGAGGTCACCTGGCAAAAATCATGGCAGCCACGAACGTGTTCGTGGACCAGCGCTATCTCTTTTCCTTGTAAATAAATATAAGCAATAAAATTAATATATTTAGTTTTTACATATTTTGGACAATACGATACGTTGTAGTTTCTATTAGGATTAAATCTATGTTTAGGTTTGTGACCGTGTGATATCCGATGATCCTGGATTATCTCTTTAATTTTTATCCTTTTGACAATTAACCATCTGGTATTGTTGATCTTGTTGTTTACCTGATAACTTTCTTTCCAACTGTATTTCATTCGTACCTTGTTCGACTTAATTTTCTACGGAAGTGTATTAACGAGTAAGTGATGCCCAAGTCGATTTTACCAGTGAGAATTCTTCGTCTAGCAGAGCGACCGTTTGAAGAGTTTCAACGCATCATACTTCAGAAACACATCAACATCACTAAAGTGTAAGGAGATGGTGCGTTTTGTACCCTTAGAAGCAGACGGTATGGCTTTAATCAGAGGATTCCTTAGGATTGGAAGAATCACCTGCTGGATTATAGCTATGGGAAATTAAGGAAGTGTCTTGATGGAAGCTTCAATTCAAGCTGAAGCCTTATTGCTGAAAGCGACTGGACTAAGCATGCCAACGTGGACTTCATGATTAATTTATCAGACAAACCAGTGGATAGTGCTACGACAGGTGCTTTGGGATATGGGTTAAACTTTGGTGTGTCTAACGGTTACCTGGACTGTGTTGATATTTCAAAATCCTCTTGTTATTTGGAAAAATTCAATCATAATCTATGCCTTGAGGATATCAATATTTGTAAAGGTATTGCGTATGGTGCTATGAGCAAGCCTTCTCCCCCTAATGTCCCCGTAAGATTTCTCCAGGCTTATACGAAAATTAAAAAAGACGAAACAGTGAAAGTGACAAAGGCAGATAAGTCTAATGCAGTGACAATAATGAATAAAAGTGACTATGCAAATAAAATAATGGCATTGCTAAATGATACTGATATTTACACGAAACTGAGATCTGATCCTACACAGACAGTGAAGTCCTATTTTAATAAACGAATTAAATCCATTCTAAAGGGCTTGCACCATTTAATCAAACAGTTTACCCCGCAATGCGCCTCCCTACCTTAAATGTATGGTTTAGTCAAGACACACAAAATCAATAACCCTATCAGACCAATCATTAGTTCAGTGGGCTCAGTTACGTATAATTCATCTAAATGGCTTGTAAAAATTCTTACACCTTTAGTTATGGTTAGTTTTGATGTTGTCTTTTTCTTTACAAAAGTGCCTGTAGATTATTTACTTGAATTTTTGGAGGATGAATTAGAACGTCATGATATTCCCTTAACTGTAGCAAATCTTTCTTTCCAACTGTATTTCATTCGTTCCTTGACAATAAGTAATTTAACATATGTAGATTATGTTCCAGTTCATCATATTAAGATAAGATCTCTACATTCTCCTAGATGTTCCTGTGAATAGGAATTGTTGTAAGGTGAATTCCTGCATCATGAAGTATAGAAAACATGTGCATGTAAGAAAAGTGACAAGAGGCCAAAATTACCTTTTGTTTGCTTTATTTCTCTGGACTTAAATTATGAGATTCACTCTACTTGTGCTACACAAGTAAAGAATTAAATGTCAATAAATCAGGTTAGATATTCAGATAGGGTTAGTGAAAATAATCATGGTTTTTGCGCATCTAAATGAAAAACTGCATAGGACTGCTTGGTTTCATAATAGTATTATTACAACATGTGAAAGTCTTGTGACCAGAAATCTACTTGAATCTTCATTAATATAACTGTCAATAGAAAATTATGTCTCCTGAAACCCATGTCTGCGCAAGATGTTCAAAGGAGATTTAGAAGAGAAGTTAGAATCTCAGTAATCTTGTTAATAATATCCTTACTTCTCCTTACCGTATACAATACCGAAGTTAATTCTAGCCAGCAGTTCCTCACCTGAAGATTTAAACAAATGTAATAACCTTTGTGTGCTTTGAAATGGTTGTATGTTCATTTAATCTTAGCTGTTGTTTGTAAAACCAAGGCTTTGTAGTCTCGTCGTTTTACTGTATCTGAAAGTGTCCAAGATTATAAGCGAAACCTAGATAGTTTAAATGAATGAGTTTTTTATTTATGAAAGAAGTGGCCCCTGAAACCATTAAACTTTATTCTTACACGATGAAAAACAAAATATACAGACATTCGAGTTGATGGTCTAACATAAAAGTAGCTCCTTAAAAAAGACACTAATTGCAAACGTTCCTTCTTCTAGGCTTGAAAACAAATAAAGTAACCAAATGACGAGCCCAAATACCAAATGCATGATTGTCATATCTTTTTGCCTGGTAACATCGCTCATGACCCTTGAAAACTGTGTTACGGAGTATTTCATGAAATATGACTTGGAGCAAAATCCCATCAACTGATGAATCATGGGGAATACTTACCAACATGCAGCCAGTTTCGTCCTTTCTGTTATTGAAAGGAGCAACTAAACTACGTTATTACATGTGCAGGGTTATTGGATAGTAACAAATTCACACCCGGAACGACCGATAATGCAATGTCCTTGTCCAGTACGGTCATTTGTCTTCTTCGTGAATGACTTTCTTCCCATTTTTCCACTTCCAGATGGAGGAAACAGCATGATAAATAGTATGGTGGTCTAGGTGATTTCACCTGAGCGGGAAATGTATTCGACTTCACTGCAATCCATCATCCACGAAATGATACATGCTGGTTTTATGAACAGAAGGCTAAGGCGGCTTCAATTGCCCTTCAGAAGACTTTATTGACCCAGAAACGTCCTCTGATCATCGTGTTTTGCGAAGTTGGACTCTGAAAACCCACAGGTCCTACAGTGACAACCGACACAAATGGTTCCGCTTCATCGAATAGAACAAAACAAAATTATATAATCTCTTTCATAAGAGTGACAGTAAATGGGCATGTATAAAATGATGGCAATGTCGGTTATGATTGGATTAAACTGAGGCAATATGTGAAAGTGACAAGCAACAAATTTTTTAACACTCACCGGCAACCTTACTAGTTTGGGTAGTTTCACTTATTGATTAGGCAAAAACTGCAAAGTTACTGTCTGCATATTTAAGTCATCCTCCAGTGACATTATTTATATATCCGTCCCTAACCAAGGATGAAAATCCTAAAGGAAAGGCCATGACCAGGTGTATGGAATTTCAATAAAAAGTACAAGAGTTAACATTCTTTATAACTGCACAGTGTAAGGGGTTGGATAAAAAATAAGAAAACCACAGTAAAGCAACTGATACGCAACCTACTTATGGTAAATTACAAATATGCACTCATATACAAAATTATCAAATCTTGAATTATCATGTATTGATATAAAATTAAACTAATAAGTGAGCACTTTTATTCAGATATTACGGAACAACTTTTTAGAAATGTAGTAAATAGAAAATAAGTTGTAAAAAATTAGAATATTGCATGGCAGGGTACAATTGTGATGGGAAAAATCCCTCTAAAGAAAGTGTAATTCTCGAAAACTCCTTTCATAAATTAATAGCTTTATTGTTGAGGGAATTAATTTTATATGAAAAAAATTAACGGTCAGTGGATGACGGTGTGCTAATAAGAAGGGGGTAACGAAGGATTTAATACTATGAAAACATGAGAAGAAAGGGAAATTTAGGTCAGTGTTGAATATATTTCTCTCTCTCTCTCTCTCTCTCTCTCTCTCTCTCTCTCTCTCTCTCTCTCTCTCTCTCTCTCTTTCTCTCCTGAGAGACTGTGATGCAGTAATGTTTTTATGGGGTATTGCAACTGAAGAAGGGACATGGGACGTTGTCATTAACAAAGTGGTTTTCTTCCTTGTGTATTTTATCGGGGATTAATTATTTTAGGAGAATATACATCGCAGAAGAGCTCCCATCGTTTTTTGGGGGGTTTACTACAGACAGTCAGTGGATGCGCACTGGAGCTGTCACTACTGCTTGAGATAATGGAGTCTACGTAAGTACAGACGTGGTTGAGCGAGAACAGCAAAATCACTTGCAGAAGCAAAGAGGCAGGAGCGACTTGCCACCTCTCTCTCTCTCTCTCTCTCTCTCTCTCTCTCTCTCTCTCTCTCTCTCTCTCTCTCGCTCTCTCTCATCTTCCAACGCCCCTGACCCACTGAACAATCTGCTGATGGATAGCCTTGAAAACGAGTGTTGTTATAATTTTATTTTTTTTTTTTGGGGCGAGTATTGGGAATATTTATGTTTGGGAATTATTATCTTTTTGTAGTACGTGATTTGTGATTTGAATTTGCAAAATATTTTTGTGTTTTCATGACAGTGAGATCTGGTCGAATCATAAATACTGGAAGCTTCTTTAATTTAGATAAAATGGTGGCAAGGGACAACGATGATAAAACTTTGGTTCATAAAGTCACAACAGTTGCATTGGGAGTTCGCCCATTTCAAAGCACTATGGATGGCGTTCTTTCTCATCTGGTGCAGATTTTTATTGAAGGAGTCAGTAATTTTTTAAACGCCCAGGGTATTAAAAGTGATACAGAGGCGTTCAGAGAGACAAAAGCCTTATTGGATTTCAGTATGCAAAATGCCGGTCATGGACCGACTTCAGGTATTTCTTAGAGCAGCCTATGGAACAGTGGAATGCGGTAAAATTGGTCCAAGACCTGAAGTACTTCTACAACATCAGCAAATGTCTGAAGACATTGGTCGAGAATACTTTCAGATTTTTGAAGCAGCTGGAAAATTGACAGAGAAATCGAAAAAAAATCGACATGGTAATTGTTAATGATATCTCCCTTCATAACTTCACCGATTGTTACATTTGTTATGGCTTCTCAGACGCCATTGTGAACAGCTTTGATGAGAAACTCATACGGATGTCAGACGAGGCATTGATCTGTTCTCAGGTCCGAAAGCACGTCTAAATGTTCCACAGTTGATAGCACATTTTTTAATGAGACTGTTCCAAGGAACCCAACACAAAGTTTCACTCCCCCTTGATTGAGTGCCAAAGTGGAATATAATAAAGGATCTATGGATCCAAGACTATAGTTGCGGTGTTTCAATTATAATAGGCATACCAAGAAGCAATGCAGGGTAATATATGGAGCATGTAAAAGTTCAGTTAATTTTTGGCGGTCTTGTCTATCTCAGAAATGGAGGGATGCAAGACCCACACCTCAGAACGATAAATGTTCAAATATGAAAGCATCCCAAGCCATTGGACGTGCCATTTTGTTCTCATAGGGGACGATATTACGAGGAACAGTGGGTGATGCGGAGATCCCAATTTTTATAGACTCGGGGGCTTCATAGGTAATTTAATGGACTATGATCTATATCAGTCTATGTTCCGACAATATCCTCTGAGACCCTCAGCAGAGATAGTGTGTGGTGTGCAAGCAAACAAATTAAACATCTTGGGTAATCGGGTTCACAATGGGTAATCGGGTGGTAGTGGAACCCTTTTTGGTGATGAAAGGGGTTTGCGTTGGGCAGCAAACTTTTGTTGGGTTATCCTGCATGTAGGAGAAACAGGATATCGGTCCATATAGGTATCAGTGGCATAACAGTTAGGATACCGGGTGTTTGTATTACATAACAAGGAACGGAGGTGAATAAGGAAACGAAGGTTTAAATACTGAGAAAGTTATTTTAAATCCAGGTACGGTAACTATGGTGAAAGTGAGGTTGAGGGAGGTGAAAAATGTCCAAAGAGATGTGTACCTATAATTGAGGGTAGCGAAAAGTTAAGAGTTAGCACGGTGCCGGTAAACAGTACCAAATACGGGTGTCACATGGGTCGAATGATTGAAAAACTGCATAGGACTGTTTGGTTCCATAATAATATTATTACAACATGTGAAAGTCTTGTGACCAGAAATCTACTTGAATCTTCATTAATATAACTTTCAATAGAAAATTATATCTCCTGAAACCCATGTCTGCGCAAGATGTTCAAAGGAGATTTAGAAGAGAAGTTAGAATCTCAATAATCTTGTTAATAATATCCTTACTTCTCCTTGCTGTATACAATACCGAAGTTAATTCTAGCCAGCAGTTCCTCACCTGAAGATTTAAACAAATGTAATAACCTTTTGTGTGCTTTGAAATGGTTCTATGTTCATTTAATCTTAGCTGTTGTTTGTAAAACCAAGACTTTGTAGTCTCTCGTTTTCACTGTATCTGAAAGTGTCCAAGATTATAAGCGAAAGCTAGATGGGGTAAAGAATGAGTTTTGATTTATGAAAGAAGTGGCCCCTGAAACCATTAAACTTTATTCTTACACGATGAAAAACAAAATATACAAGACATTTCGCGTGTTGATGGTCTAATATAAAAGTAGCGCCTTAAAAAAGACACTAATTGCAAACTTTCCTCTTCTAGGCTTGAAAACAAATAAAGTAACCAAATGACGAGCCCAAATACCAAATGCATGATTGTCATATCTTTTTGCCTGGTAACATCGCTCATGACCCTTGAAAACTGTGTTACGGAGTATTTCATGAAATTTGACTTGGAGCAAATCCCATCAACTGATGAATCATGGGGAATACTTACCAGCATGCAGCCAGTTTTCATCCTTTCTGTTATTGAAAGGAGCAACTAAACTACGTTGTTATTACATGTGCAGGGTTATTGGATAGTAACAATTCACCCAACGACCGATAATGCAATGTCCTTGTCCAGTATAGTAATTTGTCTTCTTCGTGAATGACTTTCTTCCCATTCTCCACTTCCAGATGGAGGAAACAGCATGATAAATAGTATGGTGGTCTAGGTGATTTCACCTGAGCGGGAAATGTATTCGACTTCACTGCAATCCATCATTACACGAAATGATACATGCTGGGTTTATGAACAGAAGCTAAGGCGGCTTCAATTGCCCTTCAGAAGACTTTATTGACCCAGAAACGTCCTCTGATCATCGTGTTTTGCGAAGTTGGACTCTGAAAACCCACAGGTCCTACAGTGACAACCGACACAAATGGTTCCGCTTCATCGAATAGAACAAAAACAAAATTATATAATCTCTTTCATAAGAACGACAGTAAAGGGCATGTATAAATTTCCTTGCAACAATGAGGAACACCCATTTGACAAAGGTCTATTTGCCATGATTCGTTTCAAATACTCTCTTCCAATATCACTAGAAATTCAGAATCAGTTAATTACTACAGATGATGGCAATGTCGGTTATGGTTGGCTTAAACTGAGGCAATATATGAAAGTGCAAGAAGCAAAATTTTTTTAATTTTTAAACACTCCACCGGTCAAACCGTTACTAGTTTGGGTATTTCACTTATTGATTAGGCAAACATGCAAAGTTCTGTCTGCATATTTAAGTCATCCTCCAGTGATATTATGTAATATATCCGTCCCTCCAAGGATGAAATCCTAAAGGAAAGCCATGACCAGGTGTATGGAATTTCAATAAAAAGTACAAGAGTTAACATTCTTTATAACTGCACAGTGTAAGGGGTTGGGTAGCAAATAAGAAAACCACAGTAAAGCAACTGATACGCAACCTACTTATGGTAAATTACAAATATGCACTCATACAAAATTATCAATCTTAAATTATCATGTATGCATATATAAATATATACAGTGAGCACTTTTATTCAGATATTTCGGAACAACTTCTTACAAATGTAGTAAATAGAAAATAATTTCTAAAAAATTAGAAGATTGCATGGCAGGGTAAAATTCTGATGGAAAAAATACCTCTGAATAAAGTGTAATTCTCGAAAACTCCTTTCATAAATTAATAGATTTATTTATTGTTGAGGGAATTAATTTTATAGGAAAAAAATTACCGGTCAGTGGATGATTGGTGTGCTAATAAGAAAGGGGTAACGAAGGATTTAATACTATGCAAACAAGAGAAAGAAGGGATATTTAGGTCAGTATTGAATTATATTCCTCTCTCTCTCTCTCTCTCTCTCTCTCTCTCTCTCTCTCTCTCTCTCTCTCTCTCTCTCCCGAGAGACTGTGATGCAGTAATGTTTTTATGGGTTGTTGCAACTGAAGAAGGGACATGGGACGTTGTCATTAACAAAATTGTTTTCTTCCTTATGTATTTTATCGGGGATTAATTATTTTAGGAGAATATACCTCCAGAAGCGCTCCGTTCATTTTTTGGAGGGTTTACTACAGACAGTCAGTGGATGCGCACTGGAGCTGTCATTACTGCTTGAGATAATGGAGTCTACGTAAGTACAGACGTGGTTGAGCGAGAACAGCAAAATCACTTGCAGAAGCAACGAGGCAGGAGTGACTTGCCACCTCTCTCTCTCTCTCTCTCTCTCTCTCTCTCTCTCTCTCTCTCTCTCTCATCTTCCAACGCCCCTGACCCACTGAACAATCAGCTGATGGAATAGCCTTAAAAACGAGTGTTATAATTTTTTTTTTTTAGTGAGTACTGGGAATATTTATGTTTGGGGATTATTATATGTGAGGGAATTTGCAAAATACTGTTTGTGTTTTCGTGACAGTGAGATCTGGTCGAATAATAAATATCGGAAGCTTCTTTAATTTAGATAAAATGGCGGCAAGGGACAATGATGATAAGACTTTGGTTCATAAAGTCACAACAGTTGCATCAGGAGTTCGCCCATTTCAAGGCACTGTGGATTGGCGTTTCTTTCTCATCTAGTGCAGATTTTAATTGAAGGAGTCAGTAATTTTTTAAACGCCAAGGGTATTAAAAGTGATGCAGAGGCGTTAGAGAGGACAAAAGCCTTATTGGATTTCAGTATGCAAATGCCGGTCATGGACCGAGCTTCAGGTATTTCTTAGAGCAGCCTATGGACAGTGGAATGTGGTAATATGGTCCAAGACATGAGGTACTTTCTACAAACATCAGGAAATGTCTGAAGACATTGTCGAGTATAACTTTCAGCTTTTTGAAGCAGGTGGAAAATTGACAGAGAAATTGAAAACAAAATTGACATGGGTAATTGTTAATGATATCTCCCTTCATAACTTCACCGACTGTTACTTTTTATTTTCCATGGCTTCTACATGACGTCTCAGACGCCTTTGTGGATAGCTTTGATGAGAAACTCATACGGATGTCAGACGAGGCATTGATCTGTTCTCTGGTCCGAAAGCACGTCTAAATGTTCCACAGTTTAATGAGACTATTCGTAGGAACTCAACACAAAGTTCCCCCCCCCCCCCCCCTTGATTGAGTGCCAAAGTGGAATATAATAAGGGATCTATAGATCCAAGAGAATAGTTGTGGTGTTTCAATTATAATAGGCTTACCAATAAGCAATGCAGGGAAATATATGGAGCATGTAAAAGTTCAGTTAATTTTTTGGAGGTCTTGTCTATTTCAGAAATGGAGGGATGCAAGACCCCACACCTCAACGATAAATGTTCAAATAGAAAGCATCCCAAGCCATTGGACGTGTCATTTTGGTCTCGTAGGGGACGATATTACGAGGAATAGTGGGTGATGCGGAGATCCCAATTTTTATAGACTCGGGGCTTCAGTTAATTTAATGGACTATGATCTATATCAGTCTATGTTCAAACAATATCCTCTGAAACCCTCAGCAGAGATGGTGTGTGGTGTGCAAGCATACAAATTAAACATCTTTGGGTAATCGGTGGTAGTGGAACCCTTTTTGGTGATGAAGGGGTTGCATTGGGCAGTAAACTTTTGTTGGGTTGGTTATCCTGCATGTAGGAGAAACAGGATATCGGTCCATATAGGTATCAGTTGGCATAACAGTTAGGATACCGGGTGTTTGTATTACTTAACAAAGACGGAGGTGAATAAGGAAACGAAGGTTAAATACTGAGAAAGTTATTTTAAATCCAGGTACGGTAACTATGGTGAAAGTCAGGTTGAGGGAGGTGAAAATGTCCAAAGAGAGTTAGCACGGTGTGTCGGTAAAAAGGGTACCAAATACGGGTGTCACATGGGTGAAATGATTGAATTGTAATGACATTGTTAGATATCAGAAGAAATATGTGTGGTACACCTTCCAGACCAGATTGGAGTGAGGATAGTGGTTCAGTGGCTATTGTAGAGGGGAAAACTGAGTTTTCAGAAGCGGAAATACAGGTGAGGATGAAAATGTTTAGGGATTACTTAGCCGATGCAGACAACTAATATTCAAAATCTGTAGCATTTTTTTCTGTGACGACGTATAATCTCTCTCTCTCTCTCTCTCTCTCTCTCTCTCTCTCTCTCTCTCTCTCTCTCTCTCTTATAGCAATACTGTTCTGTACAACAAATCCAGCAAGTTCCACAGATTGACGGAGGTAGATTGCCATTTTTTCCTCTTTGTCTCCTTTATTCTAACATATTTTCATTTTACGTTATTTGACTATGATTGTCACACATATTATAACAGTCAACATTTTATCACTGTTGATGTTTCATCTCAAATCACCGTAAAACTATTTAAAATCGAATTTCATACGTAGACAACTCTCAAAATTCTCCTCCAACCATAGTTTAAGTACCTTTGAAATCTCGTCCCCGTAAGTTACTGTGGGCTTCGATGTATAGACAATTTCAGTTCTCTCTCTCTCTCTCTCTCTCTCTCTCATCTCTCTCATCTCTCTCTCTCTCTCTCTCTCCTCTCAATAGTATAGTACATATGCTTTAATTTTGGTTTAAAAATCCACAGTTCTCTCTCTCGCCTCTCTCAGACAGTATACATACCCTTTAATAAAAAAAATAAACAAAAAATATAAATGAAACGTTATTTCACTTAACAGGTTCCATTTATACTGTACTTAGACTTCGATGTAAAATACAGCTCTCTCTCTCTCTCTCTCTCTCTCACCTCTCTCTCTCATCTCTCTCTCTCTCTCTCTCTCCTCTCAGTAATTGGTGACTATACAGTGTTACTCTACGCAAAAAAGCGAATTAGTGATAATTCTAGGGATACGTGCCAAAGAAAATGAAAAGTGGAAGTTGGAAATGCGCAAAAACGGAGGGTTGTCACTGTGTTTTTTTTATTAGATAGAAAACTGTTTGTTATTAGTAAGAACGCAAAAGCCTTTAGTAAGCGACAGTTTGTTTGGTTGAGAAACATTTTTGTTGGACCAAAAGTGGGGGTTGTTGCAACCTTTTGAAAATTCATTTTATGTTTTAGTTAGAGAAAAAGGCCACCTAAAGTGGAGTGACTTAAGGAAAAATCTCAGACAGCGGCCACGTGAAACATTCATACTGAAATAAATGAGTCAAGTATCAACCTCATAATTATAAACTTAAAAATGTCGAAACATTTACCTTTTCACCTACCTTCATAAAATGTTAATTGCCAGTGCGCTGGACATTGTGTCAACTACCTGTTTTTTTTTTTTCATTTCCTGTTTTTGTGCCTCCTAGATAAGAGGATCAACAAAGGTGATTGAAATACCAAATAAAGTGCAGGAGAGGAGACTGAGATGCTACGAACACCTACTGAAGAAGGGAGAAAGATCATGTTGGAAAGCATGCTATGGGGGAAGGAAGTGCAAGGTAGAAAAGGATCAGGAAGACTAAGCTGGGGATGGAGAGACTGTGTGAGGGAGGACTTGAGAAAGGACAGACAAAGCACCCTACAGAGGTAGAAGGAATCTGTTAATCCCAAAACAGCACCCCCCCGTATAGAAACTAGGCTGGCTGAGTCATATCTTCTGAAGAAGATGATAATAACTCTTCTGTTTTCTTCTGTTCTAATACTTCTTCCACTCCATCTACCAAGCACTTTTCAGGCTTGCCTTTCATTCTTCCTCTAATTTTCAAATGTTTTGCATTCTCTGCATATGACTGATCTTTTTTGAAATGACTGGGAATCTACCTTCATTCTTCACCCTCTGTTTGCTGATGTTTCTAAATATTCAAGTGAAACAATAAATCTTCACAGCGACACCTTGACTTCTTTCATTCTATACTGTCTCCATTCACGCTTCCCACTTCATTTGGAAAACGGAAAGTTGAGTCATACTTCTTTGTGTATCTATTTTCCGCGTCCTTACAAACTGTTCTCCTACTCCAAAACTTTAACATAAGCTCCGTTACCTTTTTGCCTCGCTTGCAAACTGTAGTGATACCTCTTTCCTCTCTGACCATCAACCATCACACCACGCACACACACATACCATACATGTGGTATCCACATATATATACACATATATAAAAGTATCCTGGGTTGCATGTTTGTCATGGTAAATGAATGCATCTCTATTTGTCTCATATCAATCTTATGTTCTCAAGGTGTGGCAAACATTTGGTGAGTCGTCATAGAAAAAAATTCTTGATGCATTGCACCATTTGCCTCTGCATACATCCCGAGGGCCAAGCTACGCTTGCTAACTCACGCAACCTCTGGGCACTTTTCTCCCACACACGCAAGCTTATCAAAGTTTTATCAATATGCTATACGAGATTGCGGTACTTATTGTGCTGGTATCTTGAGACACTGCTTTCCTGGAAAGAAAGTTCGTTATTTTTGCTGTATTCTCTGTTTCTCTTTCCTTGTTATTTTTTATTTTTTTGTTTATGTAGGAATTCAGGCTTTATGAGATATTTCAAGTCGTTACTCAGGAAATTGACCCTGTAAGTGTAAATAAAAATTTGAAAGATGTGATTTCAGTTCCGTTTTTCAGCCTCCTGTCCATTAACTATGAAAATTCAATTCCCCTCTTTCACTTTCATTCCATTCTTCATTGTTCATGTTCGCTCTACTTTTTTTACTAGTGTGCAGTCCTTCAGCGTTGTTAATTGTTTGGAAGAATTTTGGTGTTATTATTTCATGTTCGCTTAAGAAGAACGACTTTCAGTTGTATAATCTCTCTCTCTCTCTCTCTCTCTCTCTCTCTCTCTCCTCTCTCTCTCTCTCTCTCTCTCACTCAATAAGTCCGCTTTATACTCACACAAATGGTGAAGAACGAAAAGACAGATTTTAATCACATTGTATCACGTCACTGTATTAAATTTCCTCAAATAATTAAAACATAATTTAGACGTTTAATTCACAGGACAAAAATGATGCAGTGGAATTCATGAAAATAAAAGATTCCTCTTGGCAACATCAATTTTACATTTAAGACTATCACTAAAAACATAGAAACATATTAGAAATACAGACTCACAAAATTATGTAAACAAAAATTGATCCGGGTTTTGCGGCAAAATTTACACAAAACAAAAAACAATCAACCATAGTCATTAAAATAGCTTACATAAGCAACACAACCACAAAAAAAAAAAAATACAATACAAATATTGATTTCCAGGCAATAACTTTGTTCTTAAAATAATTTGGACAAGAATAAAAAAAACATACATTCGTGACACACTGCATTTTGATCGACATATCAGAAAGAAAAAAAATAAAACAACTGTATGATTTCTGAATCCCAGGCAAAGCGTGGTTGGATTTCAGACTCTGTTTCATTTACCCCTTTCTTTACTTGCATAGCATTTACTTATGACATGGGTCGGGAGCTTTGTCCTTGTGCTTCTCGGCCTGGCGCCCACCTGGCGCTCCTGTGTGTTTTAATTGCTCTTCTCCCAAGGTTTTTTAACCCCCTGGGGCCCAAAACCTCTGGTACGGGGTTACCTGGTGTGTGGTGTGGTACCCAAAGGTCTTGACGTACTGTGCTCATAGGCGCACCCAGGTGTTTCTCGCTTTGTGCTTCTACGCACTTAAGTGGAATAAGCCAGTATTTCGATTAATTTCTTTCACATGATATGTCCCCAACAGGCCAAGTTTTATCTATCCTCCCACCTGTGGGGAGCATGTGTACGCATCCACAACGCCGCAATACTACTTATATTGCCCTGTTGCGCAGAGAGTGGTCTCACCCACATTTAATTCCCACGATAGGATTTAATGGTTAGCCACCAAAACCCCCCCCCCACCCCACAAAAAAAAAACCCCCAAACCAACCAAACTTCGAGTGCCTTGATAAGGGAATTTTCTATGCCTGTAATGCCTGAAAGGATCTCATAAATAAAATGGATGGCTCTTCCAATAAAAAAAACTGTTACAGGTTGATTTTTCATCGTTTACACACACGACAGTTGAACTTTACAAATCTATTTAAGTTCCCTACACATGCCAACCCAAAAGAAGTGCTCACGGGGTCTTCTAAAGAGATCCTTTCTATGCCTTACATGCCAGCACGGTCTAATGAATCATGTGTAAGGGCTCTCTCTACTAAATCTAGAGGAGAACGACCTTCAGGCTCGATATCGCCGGGACTTTTTTTTCATATTTACCCAACAAGACGTCTTCCTCAATGAAAACGCGTCTTTTGACAGCTGCACAAACCTCTGGAACTGCGTTTCTCTCACCTTTAACACAAGCCCGTGATCTGGCTAATCCAGGCTTCAGACCCTAACTTTTCACCAACTCTCTCCACTCCAACCACAAAATCAACCACACTTCATTCTCCGGGCTATTTTATCTGGAATTACCCGGACGGAATTCCACCTGCATTTACCACTACGCTTCGGCCACTCCCATGAACCGGTGAAAGTGCTAGCGAGATTACCGTTTCTGCTCGTCGTGCTTCGTTTGGTTGACTGTCATTGTTTGGTACGGTCCAACGTTGCTGGCACTACCTGTGCACCAACGTCAACGAGATTTCTTTTGTCGGTTCTTCCTTTGCGCCTTGTGGCACGAGTTGTTACTCTAATGATGTTCCTAGAGGAGTAATCCCCACACTTTACTTTTCCTGATTATTCAATCTTACGATGTCAAACTCTAAAATTCGCTCGATTCCATCGAGCTTTGGCGAGTTGTAATATCGCTCTTCTGTAGGTTCAGCAGGGTACGTTATGGTTGAAAATGATCTGTGAAAATCTTTATTTTGTGTCCCAGCAAAAATTAGCGGTGTCTCTCCAGCAACCAAAGCCTCCTCGTCGAAGTTACTATAATTTTTTCTCTGCCCCTTTTGGATTGCGCATGATGCAAAACAACTGATCTTTCATTACCTTCATCGTCAATCTGAGAGATTACTCCTTCTATCGCATATCACTTGCGTCTGTTTGTCACTAAAAAAGGTGATAGAACCTCGGATAAGCCAACAGTTTTTCGCTCATTATGGCATCTTTTAAATTTACTGAAAGCTTCTTCCTCTTTCTCACCCTATTTGAAATCAGGCTGGCTTCCTTAATGCATCTAACGGTCTCGCTATCTGTCCAAAAGTTCTATGAACGTTCCCGATAGTACCCTCCGCGATTCCTAGGAAGCTGGCTACATCCTCGCATGTTTTGTTCGTGAAATTCTTTAATTGCTACAACTTTTCGGCACAAGGGCTTAATGTCCTTCAGAAGTTCTTAGGGCCCCAAAACTCTACTTCGGCCTGGAAAAACTTACATTATTTCTAATTTTTTTTCATCCCATGCGCCTTAATGATTCCAAAACTTGTAATAGGTTTAGATCAAACCTCCCTCTAAAACCAGCAGCACCAACTACAATGTATGAATCTAAATTACAAAAACCCCAAGGCCAATTATAGAGGCTAAACGTGCATCATTACTCGTGGAAAAATGAGCCGGAGCATTCTTAAAATCCAAAGGGAGGGAAATTATATTCATATAGCGGAATTATTCGCTATCAAAGCCGTTTTCTCTTACTTTCATTATCGATGGTAGCCTGACTTAGATCCAATGTGGTAAAAAATTTACTCTTTTTTATTTTAAGCAGAAGCTCTTTGAGTGAGGGGCAATGGATATACATTATCCTTGGTATGGCATTATCTTCTGTGTTATTACTTAACGCATCTAACCCGGGGCAGTGACCATTGGTCTTAAATTGCCTCGTATCATTAGTACTTGAAAAGAATACAACAGGTTTAACTATGAGAATTCTCAGAGTGTCAACACCCAGGTAACTAATAATAATGGTAACAATACATTTAACATTAACCCAAGTAGTGGTGTTCTCTGACAACCAACTTTATCTTTGAGGAGAGGCTTCTTTGGGCGGGGGCCAGGTTTGTCTCCTACCCTCGAGGTGGAAGACTGAAAACCGACACAAAAATGAACAAAATAAATATAAAAAAACATCAACAATTTCCTATAAACATGGCAAGCAATAGCAGTGAGCTGCTTACTACTCATTGACTCTCATCAGAACATTTGTAATTAAAATACTTAAACTGCATCACAGTAAATCACAACAATGGTTCAGTCACACAAATCTGGGATTTTGAAAAAGTCGACAAATCATAATTGATAGTTTTCGTTTTCCAAAAAGAAAAATTTTCTCGACCAAATTACTTGAATAACCTAAAAATTCAAATCAAGACACACTCTAATCGCACATAAACAATAAACTAATCACTAAGCCTTTTAATAATATAATATTTTACAAAAAAGTTTCAACTACAGTGAATTAAAAAAAAGAACTTTTTTTCATTGCTGGTTGCCCAATTTTCCACCATAACTTAAATTCTTCACAAAGATCCTCACTGACAAGTATTCACACTGGTCAGAACTACTCCTCCTCATCTCCCTTTCGCCAAGGAAAGATCCCAGCCTGACCCGCCTTTCTCTCTCCATGTCGCCTTCCCATTCCTCTTGAGGGGAGGAGGATTGTCTCGTTACACTCCCTTGCTGTCGCCAGCCACACATCCACGCTTGTCACGTCTTAACCTCCACTTTTTTGAAAAATTCTAACTTCTGACGCGGTGCCTATACCAACCAAGTCCTTACAGCTCACTTGGAATATCTGTGCAACCCCCCATCCATCCTGAAGGAGGGTACCGTCCCTCAATGCTAGAGGGGCTAGTAGGAGGAAAAGCCCCGGGGGCCCCAACATCTCCTCCCCGACTTCATCCCGCGCTTGAGGGGGGTGTGGCTGTCCCTGTACGGGGAGTCCCCTACTCTGACAATCTCACTCCTGGGCCCACACAGATGACTCCAGGCCTCTTCTTTCCCCTTGGCGGAAGAATTTTGGCGGGCATGCATTGCGCCCAACATCTTTGATCCGTTTCTGGGCATCGCCGATGTTCAGCGAAGGGCTCTGCTACTCACTGTGCTGACGAGGGCTTCTTTCCACTTGCTTCGTAGCTTAATATGGCTGCTTTTGATCTGAGGAGTGCAAATCTTCTCTCTAGTAATACAACACTCGTCCTTTCTTCTTTTCCTCGCTTGTACACTGCATAAAGTTTTTCTACTCTGTTGGCCTTTTTATGCACAACAAGTGTGTGCGTGTATGCGGCCTGTTTCACGATATCTCACGCTCCGGTATTGCAATCTCGCCACGCAACTTTTCTTCTCTATCTTCCACTCGTTACTTAGGCACTAAGTACGAAGGCAGGCAAATTCTGCTTTAACGTATTACTTTGCCGTCGGTCCTTTTGTGTTATTGTTTCATATGACTGCTCCGTCGCGTATTTTCAGATCATAGACACTTAACAATTAGTCACTGCATCGGCACCTCCAAGACCACAGTTTGCTTTATTTACTATTAATTAGCGTTTCGTAGTGTATCACGCAACCTGACACCAAAGATTATGACCCTGACTTGTGTCCGCATGGTCTTTTAAGTTACTGTAGTCATGCAGAAATCAAACGCTCCAGTGATTGAATTAATACCGGCGTATATTTTTAATGAAGTTTTACAGAAGCCCGGTGAAATTGAACTTAATATCACAGTACCGGTGGGATTGAGACCGAGCGAGAAACTGGTGAAGGAACGAGGGAACTGAACGTACACCCCTTTGTTTGACCAACGGCTAACTCCTTCCCTCAATGGGACACCTTGGCATTCTCTCCCTTTCCTCCATGTCCCCACAAGCCCCGATATTTTCCCTTCAGGATGTGATTGGCTCCGGCACCTCTCCTTAGGTCTATTGACCAATGGGTGCCAATATATGTGCCGCTAGAACACTAATGAAACTTCAGTATTCGTAATTCTGTACCTGGTTTTCAATTCATGTAGAAGAAATATTTCTGATACATCTTTTCCCTCATAATATCTTTAGAACCTGTCAAAAATACAGTAGTGGGCTTCCTTAAGCAAACATAAGCAGGAAATATAGTCAGATTTATCCCGAGTTAATTTGGTTACCATTTGTTATCTAACTTAAACTTAGTTCTGTAAGTTCCGGTTTTCTTGTCAGTCATGAAGGATGTCCATTTTTTCTGTGTTGGAATAATTACCACGTTCACTCGAGAATTTCCTTGGCCTTGTTAGTATATTAAATTGGCAGTTTTGTTTAGTATTCCGCATGTCCATTTTTTATGAGACTTGGGGACTGACTATGATCTCTACATCTTACTTTGTGGGGGGGGGGGGGGACTGCGATTCTATGTCTGAACCTGTTCTCCCTCTTGGTTGCATTCCTGGCATTTTTTTCAGTACGTTATAACATGTGACGGATGACAGGTTTCTCTTGAGAGAGTTACTTCCTGCTCTACTTTTATTTCTAGCTGATGTCATAGACCTAGCCTTCTTTTATCTCCTTCTACCTCATACTGCCAAAGATGGGGTCGTCCTTGGGTCCATTTTTCAAATGCAAACAGGCAAACATTGAAGTAAACAGTCCTTACAACAACATCAAACCTTGGATATATGCATGATACATAGATGAAATTTTCATTGCCATAATCAGGCCAGATGTTGAAAATTCATGCCTTAAATAGCAACAGCAAGATCCTGTTTCTAAAATACTTAGTAACCACAGAGATATGAGTTCTACACAAGAGTACACCCAGAGCCAAAGCACTTCAAATTGGCAGAAGGTGACTGCCCTGGGTTATTCAAGAGATCAGGAATAGCTGCTTACATTAAACGGTCAATAACACAATGCTCAACCTGGAAAGAAACCCATAGAAAGAGCTGTCCAGACACTAACCTATAATGGATATCATTAAGCATGAACCAAGTGGTCATCAGAGCGCCCAAAAAGCTGTAAAACCAACAAAAGCATGTAGGTAAAAGGAAAGCAACAGACAGTATATTTTAGACCTCACATCGCATATTACATCACATTTACAAAACAAGAGCCAAGAATAAACATAACTTAAAATAGGCATTACCCCATAAAATCCTGCCAATAAAACCCAATATACAGCTTGTTCGCTGGTATGGTTGCTAGTGTCATGGCACGCCACTCAGATGTAGCAGGTTTGAACCTCCCC